>NC_136488.1:119780131-119872631 GCF_053919585.1 Euprymna scolopes
TTAAAATCTATTGTTTTGGGTTCAAATTAAGTTATTAAATTAGATACATGTCCAAGGAACCTATATCTAAAATTTCAAGTGTTTATACCCAAAATTGTCGGAGGAGTTTGGTAGAGTTCTCAAAGGTCAAATCGTCGAACTTCGACCCCTTAACAGCCAAATTTCTGTCCGAAAACCAATCACATCGATTTCCCCACATCTCAAGACCCTGTATATCAAATTTCGAGTCTGTAGACTAACAATTGACAGAATTATTGCGTAGGGAAATGTACACAGACACACAGACAGACACTTTCACTTTTATAGACGCAATAAAATATATACGTATACATAAATATATATGGAAACAATTTTGTGTTTGCTGTAACGTTTTTACGCAAATATCATGCAAGTATACATCATGTAGAATATCTGCATGAATATAATTACACGTAATAGTTAATTAAAAATGATCATCCCAGAAAAAAACTGAAAAACTAATAGGGAATTAATTAAAATGAATGTTTAAAAGAATATGCAAATTAGCTAGATCTTTTACTAGTGACTGCAATTCCACAACCAATATATATATATATATATATATATATATATATATATATATATATATATATATATATCTTTTCTATTTATTTATAAAGAAAATACAATTTTATATATATATATATATATATATATATATATATATATATATATATATAAAATTGTATTTTCTTTATAAATAAATAGAAAAGAGGGTTTTTAATAGGAATATCAATGCCCACAAAAGAAACACGAATTCATAGGAGTATAGATACACGAGCCTGGTTACCCGGCGTTGCCCGGGTGTTTGAATATGTGTATTGAGCAAAAAAAAAGTGGTTGCAGGCAGGCAGGTAGGCTCGAACCCGTACCTTGAAGGAGAAAAAGAGCATGTAAAAAAAAACAAAACATGATGTCTTTGCTGTTTCGCCCATCGCCAAATCGGATGTGATGTGGGTTTAAATTAAGGCTAGTCACTCGAAAAGAGAGGATATCTTTCGAAAACATCGTCGAAAAAGCGCCCAGGTGAGGGTCAAGTGATTAATGTTTTTAGCCAATTTTTCCGTCGTTGAAAGTGTTAGGCAGATAAACATAATACATATATACATACATTTCAACAAACAGATGGGATTTATATTATAGATTATATTGGACGCATTATATAGTAATGATTTAAAAAGTTAAAAAACATAAAGACTCGTGAGCCACCACCGAGAATCGAAACCAAAACCTTCAGCTTACGACTTATTTTTGCCTTTGCCGCCATGAAGACATATTTACGGCAAGGCTAAAAATTAAAACATGAACCAATAGCTACAACGTTATGCGTTCGTAATGGCGGCGTGCGACCTTCACTTGGCAGATTTCATTTTTTTTAATTTTCACACTTTTGCACCGATTTTTCCGGGCTAAAACCCAAATATAAAGTTTCGCATGGATTCAAATACCTTATATATGAAGTTTCATGTCTATAGACAAAAAACTTTAGGAGGAATTTGGTAAGCAAATTTTTTTAAACAGAAATATATACGTATACATAAATATATATGGAAACAATTTTGTGTTTACTATAAAATTTTAAGCAAATATTATGCAAGTATAAATTATTTAGAATATCTGCATTAATATAATTACACGTAATAGTTAACTAAAGATGATCATCCCATGAGAAAACCGAAAAAAACTAGTAGGGAATTAGTTAAAATGAATGGTTAAAAGTAAAAGCAAATTTGCTAGATCGTTTGCTAGTGAATGCAATTCCACGCCCCATTACATAACAAAATTGTATTTTCTTTTTAAATAAATAAGGAAAGGGATTTTAATATGAATATCAATACACACGCTTGAAAAACGAATTTATAGGAATGTGTATATATATATATATATATATATATATATATATATATATATATATATATATATATATATATACCCGTTCACATACACCTTTCCCGATAAAGCTAGACCCCAGAATTAGATAGAATCAAGCAATTGCATCGACAACGCCAGACCCAAAGTGGGTTTCGATGTACTGCATCCAATCAGTGACGTGCTTCGACGTAGGCGAGAACCCAGGTCGTCGTACTCATGAAGTGCGCAATACTGACGACCATATGGGTCACGGGGCAATCTATTGGCTATGCCTCGATGTTTTAAATTTTTATATTTTTTTTATCCAGTTCTACATTCTACGATGTGACAAGCAACGCGTCCTATACAACTAAGATAGTTACTGCTTGTATGCTGGTGGTAGATATCACATTCACAAACATTAACTGAAATTAGCCGACTCCCCAGACACGATTTCGGAACAACCTATTTGGCCCATATATAGTTAGAAAACGCGCCATAAAAGCTCACTAAAGTGCGTGTGTCACCATCTATCACAACCTTGATCTAACAACACGAAAGGCTGACATTTTACGAGGGGCGTGCAATAAGTAATGCCCCTGAACCACTTCCAGTTGTCTGATCTTGCTGAAATTTTGCATGTGCAATGATTTAAATCTCTACGGGTTAGTAGACAAATCACATCTCTGAACTAATTATGGTTTCTGTTTTACAGGTGTTTGAACTGAGTCAGGTGTGAAATGGAGCCTGTTGAATGTCGAGCATTGATCCAGTTTTTGTATTTGAAAATACGCACACCACAGGAGACTTTTGATGAAATGAAAGAAACTTATGGTGATAATGCCTCATTATATGACCTTGTAAAACGCTGGCATCGTTAATTCAAACATGACCGGAAATCTGTGGAAACAACTTCCATACCTGGTCGCCCCCTTTCTGCGATTGATGAGTCCGTCAAGTTGAGGCTACCATTTTGGAAGATCGGCACATTACTATTCGCCAAATAGCCCAAGATGTCAAGATTAGTACAAGGTCTATGGAAACTATCATTCATGACTATTTGCATATGCATAAGGTTTCTGCCAGATGGATTCCCAGGTTGCTCACACCATTCCAGAAGCGAGAACGCGTCGAGTGCTCGATGGTGAATTTGATGTGCCAAGAAGATGAGTCAAAGTTTTTTAAAGACTGATATACCTGGGTCCGTCACTATGATCCAGAAACCAAAGCCCAGTCAATGCAGTGGAAGCCCTTGGACTCACCACCTCCAAAGAAGGCAAGTGTGCAGCCCTCCGCTGGCAAGGTCATGCTCACAGTCTTCTGGGACCAGGACGGAGTAGTGATGACAGATTTCCTGGCAAAGGTTACCACAATGACAGGAGACTATTATGCTTCACTTTTGAGGAAATTAAGGGAAGCTATCAAAATCAAGATACCCTCCTCCTGCAGGACAACGCTCCGGTCCACAACTCGCATGTCGCCAGATCAGAAGCACAGGCTTGTGGTTATGAAATCACACCCCCATCGTCCCTACTCTCCTGACCTTTCACCCTCTGACTTTCACCTCTTCCCAGCCAGTTGTTTTTGAAAGGAAATCGTTTCCCAGATGATGCAGCCTTGATTTCTGAAGTCACGTCGTGATTGGAGGGCCAATCTGGGGTGTTCTACAAAAACGGTCTCCAGAGCTGCATCAAACGATAGGAGAAATGCAAACTCTGGGTGGTTCCTATGTAAAGAAAGACTAATAACTGTGCCAAGTTTCGTTGCTCTACTTCTATGGAAAGTGGGTCAGGGGCATTACTTACACACCCCTCGTACTCACAAGAAAAAAAGCCAAAAATATATATTCTTTCATTTACTCATGAAGAATATGATATAATCCAAAATTAATAAGAACTATTTCAACTTAAAATAGAGAAAGTATTTGAATTTTAACGTGTTTCTAAAACAGTTGGTCTGTTTATTAAAGTGCATTTATATATGTGTGCATATATATGTACATATATATATATATATATATGTACGCATGCATATATTGAGATAGATACTTACACAGAAAAAAAGCTACGGTAGGAATATAAAACGATAAATAATATCTGTAGTTACGTGTAATGTAAGAATGTCATAATATATTAAAGATAGAGGAAAATAAGCAATACAAAATTAGTAATTATAAAAATACATATGAAAAAATTGTTTCAAATCGTCTCATATCCTGGCCAGATAATAAAACGATTATTTGAGAATATATTAGAAATGACCCAAAGATTATTGTAGAATATATGGCAAAAGACCCAAACAAAAAATGACCAACAATGAATTAGCAGTAGAGCAAACAACCAAGAGCAAATGGGGATTATATAATAGAAAAAGTACAGCAAAAAGAGGGTAATGAGTTTGGAAGATAATAATTACACGGAGGATTGTCGTATTATGCCTGTATGAACCAGATATCGGGCATATTTAAATGTTGTCCTATGTTTATAATGTAAGATAATTTCAGCTTTGAAATTTATAGTGTTATTATTTATAGAAGAGGAACTTATTAATGCTTCTCTTGAATGCAGAGTTGGTTAATTTTAGTGTCGATTTAAATTTAAAAAAATAAACTATCTAAGACTTCTTTTCCAACGATTAGCGTAAAACTTAATTAAAGTAAATATATTTCACTCTACAGTCCATTGCTACAAGCATTTATATTTCAAAATCAATAACGGTTTGTTAATTCGCTTCTGAGCAAATCCTATAGATAGAAATATGTAAGGCTACACATATATAGCTTAAATATGAATACTGATGAGTATTTTAAGCCTTAAAAAATCATCAAGCTTTTCCTTAATTGTTATATGCATACTATAAATTTAAAATGAAATTAACCGGAGTTTGTCTTAAAACTTTTTTCCAATAGTTCTTAATATTAATGGGCCATCGCTTATCAATACCTTACGACTATTTGATGATAAGTGTTAATGAGATTGTCAGTTAGATGATGAACAACATCATTAGGGTTGAAAACGATAGGTACAAGGGTCAAATTTTTTAATGTCTAATGGGACAGTTTAACAAGTATTTGTTAGCATTGAACTTAAAAACGACCGGATCTTTGTTAGTTGGAAAGCAGCCCCATGATGTAATATTAAACATCTGAAAGTCTAGGGAAATAATTAGTCACGAAAGATTTTGTCTCAGGAGTACAAAAAGAGAAATGGAAGTTCTTTATTGTGTTGATATCTTGAAAAGTTCTTGTCGTGAATGTTTTACAGTCTGAAATCAGAGATAGGGCCTCATCCGTGCATCTCTCTCATCTCTTTCATGCACTCTAAATTAAACTTTAAAATACTCAGCGAACATCATCTTGTGTCTTTTTCATGATAACATTTTATTCGTGTTAGTTAAACAGGCGAGACACTCGACGGTTACTCATAAAACGCAGCGAAGGAAAACAAAATCAGACTAGACGATAAAAGACCCATGTACTAAAACCACGCATGCATGAAAAGGTTTATTTATTATTGGAAATGTCACACTAAAGCGTTTTATTTCATGAAGTGAACCGTATTCTCGTCTATTTAAAACAAACTATTCCAGTCACAGTGGATCTTAATAAAGTGTACAATGATTTACGTAAACGCTATGACTATTAACGGTGGAAATCATTCCATTGTTTTATCAGATTTTCATCATCAGAACATGAAAATTATAAAAGTGTACTGAAGATAAACGACAGCTATAATGCAGTATAATATTCAAGTTAATGCAGACTCATGGCTTAGCCAACAATAAAAACCAGCTTTACATTTTTTGTAGACAAAACGTCATTGCAATATCTCGTTTTATCTAATCTCAATGGATTCGAATTTCGATAAGAAACACCTCTTCTTACTCCCTTGATGTATGAATATAAATAATATATATCAATAAAATTGTCATTATTTTTTTTGCAAGCGGAAGATTTGCAGTAGGCGTAGACAACTATCATTATATTAAACACATCCTGATAGTCGATCGATATTTTCCAAACAAATATTGTTTGTCGAAAACTTGACACTATTATACAAAATAAGCACATTGCACATATTCCATTCCTTCTTCCGCAGTAAAATATTTATCTTTAACTTATACAATTGACTATTATTATTCACTAGGAGTTTTAACACATTAATCATCAAAGATTTCTCTGTGATGTTCCCTGGAGTCTAAGTGACAATAGTGACATAGATTTCCAGTACTCTCCACCTCTTTCGATAACCTTTGCAAATGAATTTGCGTTATCGCAACAACTATTTACCATTTATTTCCTGTTGTCAGCGACAACTGGTCTTCACTGGAATTTGGGTGACCATAAGCATCCTCAAGGTCCCAGTGGAGGTTTAGTTAGTGCTTTCTCTCCTCGGCCTTCATCCTCAAACAGTGTTGCTATTTGTGCTGACAATATTTTCGGGGAAGGGGTAATAGACAATTTACATTTTTGCGGTTTCAGTTTTCTTGGTTGTATTTATTGTTTCACTTCTATTGCAGTTTTTATATGTCCACTTAACGTTTATCGCTCATGTGGATTTGGTTCAGCGTTCAATATTTTTCCTTAAGCCGTTTTCAGCATCATCGTCTGTTGCATAGTATCAGTCTTCTCTGTCGATTCCGATGTCTTTTAGCCTTTTTTCTTTTTGACTGTTTCTCGTACTCCTACAATTATTAGTATTATACTGATTTTCAAGTTTCATATTCCTTTCAGGTCTCTGACAAGTTCTGCATATGTGTTTCTTTTTTCTGTCTCTTTGATCTCTCTCAACTCAAGAAATTTTTACTCTGACCGTCATCATTGATTACTAACTGGTGGTCTTTCCTGCACTCTGAATACTCTCTACTTATCTTGATAACTTTGGCAAATGAATTATTATTACGGCAACAAATACCATTGATTTCTCGCTGCCATGAGTCTTGTCTGGGAGTTAATTATTATTCAGTACTCACTAGGAGTTCTAATACAGATCATCATCATTGCCTTCTTACTAACAATAACCGGTAGTATTTCATGGAATCTGACTGACAACAGGTTTCTCCAAATTTCCTTTACCCTCCATCTTTTTCAGCAACCATAGAAACTAACTTCGCATTATCGCAAGAGTCGTTTACCATTTATTTCTCGCTCACAACAACCATTAACTTTCTTTGGAATTCGGGTAGCAATAAGCCTTTCAAATGTACGTTTTCAATATTTCTAGTGGACTTTTGGTTAGTGCTCTCTCTTTTTGGTCTTTCCATCCTCCTTGATTTTTCAGGACTATTTTGTATGATATCAGCCGAAGTGTGTGCCATCATATTTAGCAGTTGCAATCGATAAACTATCTTATAGTTTCAGTTCTCTTGTTTCATGCAATACTATTCTTCCTATGTTGCTTTATTATTGCAAACCCAATGTATTATTATTTGGTCTCTCAGTTCATGTGAGATGATTTTCATTTCGATGATCTTCCTTAAGCGTTGACCTGTTCAATCATTGCAATCTAAGTATTCAATTTAATTTAACATTCTTCAATTTCTTTTTCTCATGTTCTTTCGGAACTATCCCCAATACGTCTTCAGTTACTGGTAATATATTAACTATATTTATCTTTCGTACCCCTTTCAATTCTCTAGAATTCAAGTGTGCATGATTAGTTTTTCTGACTCCTTAGTCTTCATTCTCTTGTCTATTTGAACGGCATAATCTTCCATATGGCAGATTTTTTTTCTTGCTTAACATTACGACATTCGATTTCTTTGCTTGCGTATAGGTTTGTTAGCTTTTACCTCCATGTCATGGAAGAATTAGTGATTTCGCTTTCCAGTACTACCTTTAGTTTATGCTTGCTCCATTTGTCTGCATGTTCAAAATGTGGTCGATTGCATTATATCAAAGGAAACTACCTTTTCAACACAGTCATATTTGTTCTTGTATTCATTTTAGACTAGCTTGCTGCATTCAGCATTTTGTTGTATCGTCTCTTTGTCCACAGTTTACATTTGCTGTGTCCCTGGGTTTTGTCTATTCTAGTTAAGATATAAAATAAATGATTTGTTTAGTTTAAATCGCATTGTACTGCGCTTCTCTTAGCAGTGATTTCGTTTCTTTATATAAATACCATTGTCGTCGTCGTCGTCGTATTCAGGTGCTTTTGTAAGTATCTTCTGTTGTCATTCTATGAATCGCCGTAGAGATGTTTTTCTTTCCTTTTTTTCTTTTGTTATTTTCGTACTTATATATCTGTATTATTATTATTATTATTATTATTATTATTATTATTATTATTATTATTATTATTATTATTATTTAGTCACGATGAGTTTCCAAACGCGACTTTACTCATATATAGTAAGATTAAGAAGCGATATTTCCTGGAGGTTGGGTTACAATAATTTTTCATCGGTTATTATCACTATTCTTTTTTGTACTCACTAGGAATATTCAAAGAGGTTACCATAGAATGTTACTCACAGACAACAACCGGTGGTATTCCCTGGGGTCTGAGTGACATTGAGTCTACGCAGATTTATAGTCCTGTCCACCGCTTCCAGTAAACTTTTAAATAAATTTGCGTTATCGCAACAGCCGCTTGCCGGTAGATTCTCGTTAGCAGCATCCATTAGTATTCACTTGAATTTGGGTGACAAATAGCAAGTGGAGATCTGGCAGGGATTTTTCTCGGTCTCTCCATCTTTCTTGATCTTTTACAACTATACGAAGTGGCGATTTTTTTTACAGCTATACGATGCAATTATAGGCTTTTTTTTTGGATGGGGAGAATGCATAGTATACAAGTGAAGTATGCATAGTCCCCCGTAAGTGCACGGTGAACGAGGCATAAAAATGACTACGTTCACCATTATCCCCCCCATTTAGTCCAATAATTCCCCAGGAGATGTCAAATCTTGGTGAAAATGGACAAACAGTGCAGTTTTAGGACTTAACATATGTACATTTCAGTTCTGCACCATGCAAAAAAAGAAATAACTAAGTCTATCATTACCCCTCCATTAAGCCCCAAAAGTCCCCAAGCCCTTAACATATTTTAAGTTGAGTTCAGCACCATGCAAACTGCTAAATAGACAAACACAGAAAATTTTGGACAAATATGGTAAAACAGTTTTAAAAAGGGAGAGTTTTTATTAGCTCTAAAAAGACCCTGTGGCGCACCCAAGTGTTATCAAACAAAATTAGATAGAAATCGGTTAGTTACAACTTTTCAAAAAAAAATTTATAAAAATCCAAGGCATCAATGTTTTTTAAAAAGCACCAAAGTGTCAATTTTAACCATTTTAACACGAAAGACGCTCCTAGGGGAGCAACCGGAGTTTCCCCGGAAAATCCGTTGTGTTACTTTTTTTTTTACTCATATCATGTTTAATGTTTGTGCAAAATTTAAAAAAAGTTCGAAGTCGTAGTTATTGAGAAAAGTGCTTACAGACGAACGGACGAACGGACAAGGGTTAATTTACATGCCCACCCTCCTTTTGTCGGAGGATTAATAAAAATTATGCGGTTTCTGTTTTTTTGTTCTAGGTTGTGTTCTTTTCTATCCTTTTGATTTACTTCTGTTGCAGTTTCCATATAGTTGCTTCTCTTTTGTAGATCGTATAATTATTATTATTAACTAGCTGTACCCTGCCACGCGTTGCTGTGGCTCGATTTAGTGTAATGGAAAATCCCCATGCTAAGAACTCCTCTAACCGCCCCATATTAAGAACTGCTTTCGGAATAAACAACTCCAACCTACCCATGTTATAAATTGTTCAGGTGGACTTAATGTGAAAAGTTACCTTACGTTTTGTTTTTAATAAATTGTTAGTTGAAAGCGCAGGATAATTACCAAACACTATCTCCTCCCCATGATAGGAATGGCTAAAAAATAACGGTTTTCTTGGTAGAAACTTATATGTACTTCACCTAACAATTTCTTTAATGAAGAAAAAGCATTCATAATTTCTTATAAAAAAACTTCTGTTAAAAATGTGTACTTTCAATTTTGCTAAAAGTTTTCTGAAAAACAAACTTTTACCTAACAATTTACGGTGAAAAAAAGCAAAACCCAACTATCGACTAACGTATACTTTCACATGTTTTTTTTATAATTTCAAGATATCTTATTCTTTAATAATAAATTGTTAGTTGAAAGCACAAAATATTTACAAAATGAAGAAAAATAAAAAATAAAAAAAAGGTATTATTTCAGCACGATACTCAAAATGCAGAAAAAACTGTACTTTCACCTAAAAATTTATAGTTTTAATAATAAAAATAAAATTTTGGGTACTTATATATTTTTTGTTACTGTGCTGAAATAATAATTTCATTTGCTATCAGTTATCATAAGATAAAAAATTAGCATTGTTCGCGGTAGTTTCAAAGAATGAAAATCTCCGCAGATTTCCATTACAACCCATTTCTTTCGATACGAGTTGCAACTCACTTTGCGCTCCCGCACCAGCCATCTACTCGAACTTTGAATTGACAACATCCGTTATTTTTCACTAAATTTCCTCAGAATTCCAGTACTACTCATACTGTTTCATAAGATTGCTCATTTTGTCTATCTTCTTAGACCCTGTACAACCATATTGAATGCTACATATTGATGCTCGTGTCACGACGTTTGAATTCGTTGTTTTCCTTTGAATTTCTATTTTCATTTAGTTTTTTTTATGTAATGATATTCTATTTCAGTTTCAAGTGATAAGTTGGTGTCACCTAGTTATGTGGAATGGCTTCGGCATTACTTTTATTCTTAATATTTTCGATTATTCTTTTCCGCTGCCTTTTTCTTAATTTCTCATATTTGCTTCCACGCTTTTTTAATTTACTATTATAACAACTGCTCCTATTAATACTTCTTCTACTATGGCTTCTCCTCACCTCTACTACTACTACTACTACTACTACTACTACTCTTTCAACTCGTTAGTAGTTGTTCCAATTATAGGCCTAACCATTGTTGTCTACTTTCGATCTGAAACTGTGGCTTCGCTATTAAGGATTATTAGTGTGTATTGCCGCCAGCAATCGCGCGCTCATCATTTTCACGTTTATTGCTATCGCGAGAATCAAGAATTGGAACTTAATAACCAAACCTCTTCCCCGCACTCAGAATATTATCTTAGTTATCATTATCCATTCTCTTCAACGCCTCTCCCTATCTTTCTAAACGGTATCACAATCATCAACGTCGTATGATAATCTTCGTCGTTGTCGCTGTCGTCGTCGTCGTCGTCGTCATCATCATCATCATCATCATCATCTGTTTCTTTTACACTCCTCCTTTTTTCAGCTATAAAATGATGTGGAAGTAACCAGTCATGCAACATGTAAAAAAAAGATGCAGCATTAAAAGCAAGGTTTGCCAAAAGTTTAGCAAGCGCACTAACAAACCAGCAACGTCCATACAATTTGCACGTTTAGTGATGAATGCATTATTTTAAACTTTAAAGATACCGGCATTTTATATTTTTTCGTACTGATGGGTTTATACACACGCATATGCTAACTGTGAATCCGAGTTCTTGGTCTTTTATAGATAAAACAATTGGTCGTTGGTGTTAGTTTATTAGGAAGGTCCATTTAAAAGTAGAGATAGTTACATAAAACATCAAGGCGAGAATTCGTCTGTGTACGCGTGAAAGAAAGATACATATATTTATATATATATATATATATATAGGTAGATAAATAAATAAATAGAAAGAAAGTGACACAGGTAGAGTGAAAAACCGATTGTCTCGTAACGATAGTTACATTTAAGTCGATTGACCAATTCTAGCTGAGGCAACGCGCGAGATGGAAAATCCGCTTGCTTATATTGTTAGCCGAAAGGAGAGAGAACACTTCCTGACCGAAAGCGCATTTTTCTAGCCCCGATAAGCATATACAGCGCGAGTATGTACATGACTTTTCGGTTAGTTTTTATAAGGCAACTCTCTTGAGTTTTAGTGGTGAAAAGTTGGCACTTTGAACGCTTGTACAATAAGGAATGAAGGTTTTCTGTTAGCAATTTCTTATTCTGTTCTAATTTCTCTGCCTACATCTAATGGTCAAGAACGCACAAAACTATGATTTCTGAATTTTATAAGCTACCGAGAATCATCATGATACATTCTACTATCTTTCACTACTCGAGTGTCTTCAACTTATCTAGCTTGCAAACCAATCAATATCATACAGAAACAACTATTCGTTGCAATATACTACTTTTAAATATTTCAATATAAGCTGAAGTAAAAAAAAATCATATATTATCAAATTTATTATGAACATTTTGAGCAAGATTAACCTGAAATCGATGTGTGTATTTTATTTTCTGCAATTTTCAAACAAACCTTACGAAATGATGTTTTTAAAGATGCAACGAAACCCCTATTTAGAATTGGAACTAATGACACAAACACACACATCGATTCCAGACTCTCAACAGCAACATGAAGAAATAAAACAAAACGCAAGTGTTTGTTAGAAAAATGTTGTCTTAACCCGAAAGTCTCCGAAGAATGATTTCACTCATTTATTATTTATGAGATTACTTAGTTTTCAACAATTTTCAAATTAACATTACGAAAGATTGTTTTCAACAATGTGACCAAACTCACATTTAGATAGAAAGATATTAGCGTATTACTTGCTACTTTAAGGAAAACATATAACATACAGGGTGGTGTTTCCATCTAAAGAAAACAACAGCACAGCTTTATTTTAAAACTTTCATCAAATAAATAAATTCAGGAAACTTGATGTAGTAAACTTGACATCTACTCAGTGTAGCCGCCTTCGGCCTAAAACACCGCCCCGAAAAGGTCTTTTAGACAATCGCCGGCAGGAGCTCGACGAATACTTGGCGAATGGCGTGGATCAGGCTGACTTTGGTGTTATGGGAGATCATGTTGGTGATGTTTTTGACGTATGACGAAACCAGTAGTCCAGCGAGTTCAATTCGGTGAAGGAGAGGGCAGCAAGAGAAGGATACAAAGTCGTAGCACTCCTTCGAAGCAAAACCTGGGTCTCTTTGGACGTGCGCTAGCGCCGAATCCTGCTGTCACACGCAGGACCTGCCACTAATTGCACCAGGAGATCAGCACACTCTTTAGCACATCCTGGTGCACTTTGGTGTTGACTTTTAAGCCGAATTTGAACATGTGAGATGGCATGATGTGGCCCTTACCTGTGTGTCTGTGTACATTTACCTACACAATAATTCTGTCAATTTTTAGTCTACAGATTCGAAACTTGATATACAGGGTACTGAGATTTTGAAAAATCTTTGTAATCCTTTTTCGGACAGAAATTTGGCTATTAAGGGGTCAAAGTTCAACGATTTGACCTTTGAGAACTTTACCAAAATCCTCTGACAATTTTGGATATGAACACTTGAAATTTTAGATATAGGTTCCTTGGACACGGGTCTAACTTAATAACCTGATTCGAGCCTAAACCGATAAATGTTAAGGGGACATAGTAGGGGTCAGAGTTTTTAAAAAATTGATCTCTGCGGTCTCTATCAAATTACTCAGACAATTTCTGGTCTAAACATTTGAAATTGTACATAAAGGGTATTCAGAGATAGGGCAAGCTTTTTCATCGGTTTGGGTGGAAAATTTGAGCTACCAATATACAAATGTATGTATGTATGTATGTTTGTATGTCTGCCTAAAAATTCCGACAGAGGCGACGTATTTTCACAAGATCAGTTTCGTTTTGAAGCTCGACCCTTCAGACGACAAATACCGAAAAATTGGCTAAAAAAAATAATTTATTTACCTTCAACTGGACACACTTCAACAGGGAATGATCGCTTTTTCAACCGATATTTTCGAAAGTCACCCCCCCCCCGTTTCGATTCTCTAGCCTTTTAAACCTACGTCACTTCCAGTTTGGCGGTGGTAGTAACAGCAAAGACATCACGTGTTTCCCCCGTTCTTTTCCTCCTTCAAAGTACGGGTTCGTGCCAGCCTTCCTACTACCACTGTATTGTACACTTAATGCTCTTTTCGGTCAAATAATGGAAAATTACCATCATTTCGATTTCGAAAATACGGCCCTCCTAAAGCATATACATAGTAGGTCAACACGCCGTCTGCTGGAATCTGCGCTTATCTCAAACTCTACTAACACTATCAAACCGAGAAAAGGATTTTTTTAACGTTTTTTTTCCACTTATCTAAAATAATATTACACGAAAATAATCTAGACACTGGTTTATAAATATATATTGGTTCTTTTTTTGTATATTTGTATAATAGTTTTATTTGCATACACTCCCCCAATATATATAAAACTAAAAAAACATCGACCCTCTCGTCAGTGACCACACCTCTTGAAAAAGCCCGCATAATTCGGACGAAACGTTCAGCCTCAGGTCTTCCGCTTTCTTTTCACATCATAACGTCGGATTGTATTCATTTTAAAATTCATATATGCATATATATATATATATATATATATATATATATATATATATATATATAAGAGTACATGTATTCGTGTGCGTGTAAATATCTAACAGGTAAACTCATAAACTACTGGTCACATAGCACTAAAATTTTCAGGAAATAATATTCATTAACCAAGGATGGTTTATAGCGAATAATATTTTTGCATGAATAACGCGTACAGACATCGGCCAATTTACATGTAAAATGTACATTAATACTGAGGAGTCATTTTTTGCGGTCATACGCATGCGCACACTTAATAGAGAACACAACATTAGGCTGGAACACTAGATGTTTTGATTTAAATTCTAGTTGATAACACCAACTCTTTTTTTTTATTAATAAAAAAGAATGAAATAATACGTAAAATTTACTCACGGTTTTGAATTTGTGAGCCTATATATATTTTATTTTACAATTTTATATTTATTTCATATATATATTTTTAAGAAGGAGGGGGTGAAAAATAATATACGGAATATTAACCGTGCTGAAATAATAATATTTAAAAAGCCATTCTTAATATAGGGAGAGAAAGCTATTTTTTAAACTAATCTGTCGTTTCACCTAACAATTTATTAAATAAGAAACCGAAATACGGACCGTGTTGAAATAATAGCTTTATTATTTGAAAGTCGGTCTTAATATCGTTAGAGTAGGGTATGTTTTTTTACTATTCTTTAATTTCTCCTAAGATTTTAAAATAATTGTCTCAGCCACGAAGACCAAGCAACCAAGTTGTTTTCACCAGGGATTATCTACTCCTTGAAAACAAATGAGGTGGGGAGATGAGGTCGCTAAAATACTGCACTAGAAAAGATACTACACTTTGATCTTAGCAAAAAGGCCAAGTAAGCGTAATATAGTTTCCTACCAGGCATTATCTCCTCGTTAAAAAACAAAGCATAGATACAAAATAATCGACACAGAATGTATTTTAAGAATAGGGGGGGGGTATGCAGCAGTTTACGATCTTAAAAATACTTTATTTTACATATATTTACGATCTCAAACTTTCTTTATTTCATATCTATTTTTAAGTGATGGGTGATATGGAATGAGTCCTGGAAATGGTGGCAGCAATTTAAGATTAATACTTACTTTATTTCCTCTCTATATATGCATATGTGTATGCATGTATGTATGTATGTATGTATGTATGTATGTGTGTGTGTCTGCATGCGTATGCTTATGTATGTATGCATATATATGCACATATGTATATATATATGTGTGTCTGTGTGCACGTACATGTATGTGTGTGTGATTGTGTGTGCATGTGTGTGTCTATATATCATCTCCTACGTATTCCCCATCTTATTTTTGCGTGTGTGTATGTACTTATGTTTGAATGATTATGTACATGTATGCATGAGTTTTTTGATTGGGAAAGACATAGAAAGATTCAACCAATATGTGTGTGGTGTGTTAGTGGGTAGGTGTGGGTGTGTAAGTATGTGTATGTATGTGGGTATGTATATATGTATGCTCATGCATATATTTCTGTGTATATACGTGTGTATATGTGTATGTGCCTACATGCGTATGTGTGTGTATGTGTGGATGTATATATATATATATATGTATATGGGTATGTGATTGTGTGTGAGTATGTGCGTATACATAGAAAAAGAAAGAAAGTCATAAAAAACATAAAAAACGTTCACCAAATGGACCATCCCGCCCCACCAATGGACTTAATTCTTACTGGACGCTACCAACACTGACTATTGCTGACAGAATGTCTGAGACAACATTTCTCTGAAAAACACATTTAGTGTCATCAGATGTAAAAATACCATTTCAAACTTTCCCTTTAAAAAAACTTTTTACGAAAATATCTGAAGAAAGCTGAACAAAGCTTGAAACACGTTATAAATAAAAAGAAAATATTATGAAAGGCTGAAAACCCACAATTGTTGATGGCTATACTATTTCACTTTTTGTGTATAAGTATCATTTTTTGCTAATGCGCTCAATATTAGTAAAATATAAACCATTTATTAAAGGATAACAATATATCTATATTACAAACTCCAAATATTTATTTTTTGACGAAACTGCTCTTTCAGCATATTAAAATTTCGGTATATTTTTCTTACCTAACCGCTAAAATATATACCGAAATTTTAATATGCTGGAAGACCAGATTAGTAATATATATTTATATATATATATATATATATATATATATATATATATATATATATATATATATATATATTAGTATAGCTCTACATTCAAAGATCCAAACGTTTATTTTTCGTATATATTCAACCATATGTATGTGATTTATATGTATATGTTTTTTATGACTTTCTTTCTTTTTTTATGTATACGCACATACTCATACACAATCACATACCCATATACATATATGTATATATATATATATATATATATATATATATATATACATCCACACATACACACACATACGCATGTAGGCACATACACATATACACACGTATATACACAGAAATATATGCATAAGCATACATATATACATACCCACATACATACACATACTTACACACCCACACCTAAGCCTGACGAATCCTATAGTTGGATGAAACGCAGAATATTCAGTGTAGCTTAATCGCCATATATATTTTATAAATTACTAACTAGCTCTACCTACGTATTGAGCACTTTTGAAGTAAATACTTAAAGTTTACGCATAAATCTATACTTTCGTATATTAAATTTATGTGAACAAATGAAGTAGTTATATATATATATATATATATATATATATATGTATTAGTCTATGTATTTATTTAATTCCGTCGATCTCCTTGCATCATATTTTTATTCCTTTTAATCTACTAATATTACAATACATTATTAATTCTTCTCTCATTTGTCTGCATTTTCCTTATTTTTTCATTTATTCTCTGGATCCTATCTTTATTTCTACAATGCGCTAAGTGATGGACAAGTCTTTTACAAACAGAAACCTTTCGAGCAAATAATTTTTACCGATTAATTAATTAAGCTTTCGACGCCTTTAGTATTAATTAGAGATAATGGCTTCCGGGCTGACAGGAGAAACTATTAGCGTGTGTTGGTCGAAATGAGCGCACCAAATACGATATCGGAACACAGGGAAGTTCAAGTGCAAACGCGATGAAATAAAATAAATATAATTATGGAGCTCTGATAACTCTCTGTTTACATACGAAACATCGAATACCTAATATATTAAGTTCTATTGTAAAATTTTAAGTCAGACCTAAATAGTATTTTAGCATACACATTTATACATATACATTTAAGATTGATTCCATATAGCAAATTTTCATTTGTTATACTTTTACTAGTTATTAGCATTATAATAACGCATTTCCATATTGTTTATTTTGAAATATGCATTCCCTTTCGGACAACAAATAAAATAAAACCATTGTCCAATAATAAGCGTAAAATCATCAAAGTACTCAAGTAATCAATACTAGTGGGGTCTATGGAAATTCCGCAGGGGACTGGTTCATATGTAATTCATTGATGTTGGCATTCTGTAGATATGCAGTGTAAATGGAGACGCTCTGATATTATTATAGTTACTTTGTTAAAACTGCAAATTTATTTAACCAAGGTAGCAAGGGCGTTCGGCGGAGAAAGGTCGTAAATACGCTTAAATATGATGTATTAATTCTTGTAGATTTCGTATAATTATTATAGAATTAATGTTCTATCGATTTTATATATTGTAAAGATGCGATGTAAAAAAAATATATCTATATGTCTTGAGTTCATCAGCTGGAATCGAAACCGAATCCCAACTTGTATATATATATATATATATATATATATACTTATACATATAACTACTTCATTTGCTCACATAAAATTAATATACGAAAGTATAGATTTATGCGTAAACTTTAAGTATTTCCTTCAAAAGTGCTCAATACGTAGTTAGAGCTAGTTAGTAATTTATAAAATATATATGGCGATTAAGCTACACTGAATATTCGGCGTTTCATCTACTCTAGGATTCGTCAGGCTTATACGCGAATTTTGTGGTTGTTTATCGTTTTTATATGGTCCTCTTCTGTTGAGAATTTTAGTTAGCCAATCAGCTTTCTAGTATCCACGGCGCCCCTTCCTATCAGCCAATGGGCATGTATTTTATCGAACAAAGGATCTGTTTAAAAACTAGTTTAGTGGTTTAAGGCAGACATTTTTTTATATATAAATATACATATGTGTACATACATATATGCACATATATATGATGATTGCAACGTCTTGTCAGACGAGTGCCACTCCCTCAGACATTTAAAATCTATGAGCCCAAATGTCTGAGGGAGTATCTATACAAATATGATGTTACAGAGTCTTAGCTTTGTAGGACAGCTAAGTCTCTCTCTCGGTTCAAAATGTTGAGATCCACCCACAAGCAAGAGCAAGATAGCCAGCAACAAATTAAACTGCAGACCAGCTTAATGCGGGTACTGGTCTTCCGCTTTATGTTTTTTTTAAATCAGAGATTTGCTTCTCCTAGAAAGGTTGCCTTCACCACGGCTTACGGGAGCCCTCTCTTCCCCAATACACATATACACAAAAATATACATATATATATATATATACATATATATACATACAAATTACACACATATATACATATATATATACATACATACATATATGTGTGATCGAGTATGTATATTCATGTTTATTTCATGTATTTATTTGTTTATTTTCTATTGTTTTTGTTAGTTTTAAAACTATTTTGTATCGCTATCCTAGAGTAAATTTTATTTTGTGAACACAGTTATTTGCTATTTCTCTTCTACAGTTTAATAGATTTTGGAGTTCTTTAAAGTACAGGATAGCAAATTTTTCATGAAGACATAATTTACATGGGTCGTCTAAATTCCTACACGTGGTAGCTTGTCTTATTATTTTCCATTCGATTACCGGCGAATATCCTCGGAAGAAATCAACATCATTAACAAATGAAGAAAATCAGTTCTAATAAATAACAATAGCCAATGGATAAAAACTAAAATGAAAAATTTGTTTGATTTGGCGATGGGTGCCAGGGATTCTGCAGAGGCATCAGATCTTGTAGGATTATTCATTCTATATACCCTCACAAGCATATTCGATACTACGGATATCGGCCTATATAGAGATGACGGACTAGCTATAATAAAAAACTCCAACAAAGTTAAGGGAGAAAACTTTAAGAAAATCATACACAAGGAAATGAAAAAAATAGGCATAAAAGCAGACGTATCAGCTAACATAAAAATAACAAACTTCCTGGACGTCACGTTAAACTTAGATAAAAACACATATGAACCATACTTAAAAGATAAGGCTACTCCAATTTATGTAAACCCTAAGTCCAATCACTCACCATCAATTATAAAACACATTCCTAACTCGATCGTAAGTAGACTCAGTAATAAGCCAAGCGATGAAAATGCATTTAACAGGTCAACCAATATCTACGACATAACCCTAAAAAATAGTGGATACAAAAATATCGATATCAAATATAAGCAACAAAACACAAATAACTATAATAAAATTAAAAATAGAAGAAAAAGAACTATAATCTGGTATACGGCCCCATACAATCAAATGTTAAAAACAAAACTTGGCAATAAATTTCTAGATCTTATTGAAAAACACTTTCCAGCAACCAACCCCTTACACAAAATCTTCAATAAAAATACCTTAAAGTTATCCTACAGTTGTTGCGAAAATTTAGAGATAATAATTAAAGCACATGATAACAAAATACTAAATAAAAACAACGGAAACAACAACAAAATAAACAATAAAAAAGTAGACACCATGACAAAAATAAAACTAACACTAGCAAAAATAATAATAATAATAATAATAATAATAATAATAATAATAATAATAATAATAATAATAATAATAAGAATAAGAATAATAGTTTATCAGGCAACAATATTTGCGAAAGAAAACCCGAATAACCAGAAATATTACGCAGGCATGCCTTCCTTAGATTTCAAAACCCGATACTATGACTACAAACGTACATTCAACAATAAAAAAAACACCGTATAAAAACAACACTAACGAATAAATACTGGGAACTCAAAGAAAGCGGACATTCGTCGGTAGTCGAATGGAAAATAATAAGACAAGCTACCACGTGTAGGAATTTAGACGACCCATGTAAATTATGCCTTCATGAAAAATTTGCTGCCCTGTACTTTAAAGAACCCCAAAATCTATTAAACTGTAGAAGAGAAATAGAAAATAACTGTGTTCACAAAATAAAATTTACTCTAGGATAGCGATACAAAATAGTTTTAAAACTAACAAAAACAATAGAAAATAAACAAATAAATAAATTAAATAAACATGAATATACATAAACGATCACACATATATGTATGCATATATATATGTATATATATGTGCATATATGTGTGTACACATATGCATATTTATATGTAAAAAAAGGTCTGCCTTAAACCACTAAACTAGTTTTAAAACAGATCCTTTGTTCGATAAAATGCATGCCCATTGGCTGATATGAAGGGGCGCCATGGATACTAGAAAGCTGATTGGCTAACTAAAATCCTCAACAGAAGAGGACCATATAAAAACGATAAACAACCACAAAATTCGCGCATAAGCCTGAGGAATCCTAGAGTGGATGAAACGCCGAATATTCAGTGTAGCTTAATCGCCATATATATTTTATAAATTACTACTTATACACACACATATATATATATATATATATATATTTATATATATATATATATATATATATATATATATAAGTTTAGTTCCTTCAGATATAATCGAAACCAAGAATTCTTTATAAAATTATTTTTAAAACATAGATTACTAAGGTGCCATCAGCTTAAATCGAAACCGAAACAAAGACTTGCGAAGAATTTTTGATAATTTTTTAAAATAGATTATTGGAATGCCATTAGCTATAATCCAAACGGAAACCAAAACTGATGAGGAATTCTTGGTAAAATTGTTTATAAAAAATATAGATTACTACAGTGTCATCAGCTATAATTGAAGCTGAAACTAAAATTATGAAGAATTCTTAGTAAAATTATTTATAAAAAATAAAATTACTTGAGTTCCATCAAATATAATCGAAGCCGAAACCAAAACTTATGAAGAATTTTTGGTATAACTATTTATTACAAGTAATGGAAGTACATAATTAAATGATCCGGAGGTAAGCGTGACACAGAAAATAACACACACGCTATCGTGTTTATATATATATGTTTATTGATGAATTAAAATAAATACGCACTCAAAGTTAAACTGTTATTTTTCTTTTATGTGCGGAATATATGCAAACAAATAAAGATTTTAAACGAAAAAAACATCTACTGCTTCCCGAGGAACCTCAGGTGAGTACAGCCAGAGTTGGATATGCGCCATTACACCATCAATTGGTTGCCAGACTTCTAATACAATACCTTATTGTCTAACAGCGTCAAAGGTAATACCATGAGTTTATGGTCTACCAGTTCTTCATGTTTAATTCTAAAGATTATTAGACGACCCGGCCTGAAAAACTAACCGAAAATGAATAAAATAGAACAAAAGCTTTATGAGTGACTTACTAATTCTATTCGTAACGGATTTATCTAGTCATTATATATAAAAACAAAAGTTTAATGCTCTTGTAGGGATTTGTCGCAACATAACGCGAGACTACACCTTCCCTGACTAATAGTCAGAAAATGCCGACAACCTTTTCGTTGTATACCCCTTCTTATTCTCTTCTTCTTCTGTTCTTCTTCCTCTTATCTTATCTTATATCTTATATCTTAAATCTATGATATTTTGATTTAAGAAATTCCCCTCTGCACCAAATTGCCGTAGGTTTTCAATAACACATCTCACATACAAATTATGTCTAAATATTCAACCACCGTCTTTTGTAACTTTACTACGTCATTTTATACACATTTATTCGCTATAATTAAATATTATATTTTATTCTAGAAGTATCACCAGGTTTGCCACATCTACAGAAGAAAGAAGGTCCTATTTTTCTCTCGTATTATCAAGTTCTATCATTGCTACCACTATACACCGTGTAATAGTATTCCTTTTCCTATGTATTCGTATTTTACCGCTTATGGCATACATAGACTAAACATAACCTTCCCCTCTCCCTATACACACTTACTAATGCCTCCCTAGCCATCGTCCGTCGAGTTCTATTGACTGCGCTGGAAGATTCCATTATTCTTAGAATCCCATTCTTGCCTATATTCCGAACGATTTATCATATACGCACGTTCCATAATGTTAGTACGATACCAGTTCTCGACTGAAAAATATTTTACTGAAATAAAAATTGTTTATTACATATAATATCACATTACAGTTTTCTTTTCTTTTTTTTTCATGGCTTTTTTCGCAGTCGTACGATGCCATCTTTGTTTTCCTGTGTGTTATGCACCTCCAAAAGTCACCACAGAATTAACCCCGTATATGTAAAACAATGTAACTTTATTATAAATTAATATTATCAATATAACTTTTATACCATTTAAAAGAAGGGAACAATAAACTAGTAATAATTATTAAAAAAAATTTCATCGTACGAACACAATGAAATTGTGAGATGAAAATCGTGTTTACATAATTGGCGCTTTAAAATAACGTTCCCATGTAGTAAGCATTTCGAACGTGAAAACATACCCCTGTTTAATACATCTAGCAAAAATCAATTAATGATCAGATTTTCGTGAAAGTTTTGATACTTATCTATTTTACAGTGGAATTCCATATAAAATGCAATTTTCATAAAATATACGAGGGGAAATATTTTTAGCGCATGTTTCCACCCCATATTTATTTTTTCGAAATTTGAACAAAATATATTTAAATCTATCGAAATTTCTAATTATTATGAAACATACGAGTTTAAATAAGTAAAACATATATTTTTTAAATTTACATACTGAACGAAAACTTACCTTGAAGTTGCAATTAAAAAACGATATAAATTTAATATTGTTATTTTTTAATAGCGTTTTTTTAATATATACTATAATCAGTTAGATTGCCAAGAAAAAGAAGCTTCCTAAACATTAATTACTTTTTAAAACGATTGAAATTTCATTATTTCAAACTGTTGCGTTACAACATAGATTTTTGATTAATTGTGTGTAATTTTTTTAATATTAAGTTTTAATATAAACATGGCTCTTGTCAGCTATTTTATCGCCAGCTTAAAACCAATTTGAAAATATTATTGCACAAACATTAAGCATTTTGTAGCCTCCCTCATATTTTGTTTGTCTCTTTTTACCGAACAAAATATGAAAACTAGTAGATAACCAAATGAACATTCAGTAACATTTTATTTCATATTTAATATACAAACGTGTATTAATCATTAAACTGTGTAAAGCTTTAAACCTAACAAAATTATAACAAAGATTAATTATTAATTGCAGTTTGAAGAAGATAAACAAAGGTTTTAAAATCATTAAGTGTTATGGAGTTAAATGGTAATAAGAACGAAGGAACACAGGACTTTTAGGAACGGACATGTATTCACATATATTACAGGCAAATGTAGGTTGAGCAATACCATTCCTCAACGGTAGGGCGTTTGCACACGAACTCCTTGGTCGTGTGCCAATCTGTGATTGCCGGCACCGGTACTCGATACTGGAAGTGACGTCACCAGAGGAAGTGACATCATGAGATCTATGTCTATTAATCCCATGGAGGGGCGTCTCCAACAAGTCGCTTCTGCTTTTTCATAGTTCGTATAGTTAACATAAGTCTGACGTCACGGAATAATGCTTTCTTTTGTTCACATTGTTTAGGCAGTCCATACTGTGTCTTGCTATAGATTATACGAAAACACGGTTTTCTTCTCTTGGGTTAAAAAATTAACTACATTGCTGTCACAGTGAAAACACGCGCGCGTGCGTGCTTTTGTGTATATATGTACACAATCGTGTGTGCGTGTGTGTGTACATATACATAAGTATATATACAAACGCAGTTCGCGTGCTCACAGACACACATGCGTGTGCGCGAGCATGCAGACTCAAACACGCACACACAAATTAACACAAACACACACACACATTTTTTGTGCAAGCTTGAGGTTTTGAAAAAATACATTACTTGATTCGATTTAAAAACCGTGTTTTCCACATTATCTTTTTAATAAGAAATCGTTTCGGGATTACATTATCACTTTGGACGTTAAATTGAGTTCATTGTACATTGCCGCACCACCCTACCAAAACAGGGGGCCATAGAGTGGGTGTTCATTGTACGTAAATTTTTTTAAAAAGAACGTGATAACCCACTTTTTAAAAACTAACATTCCCTAATATATTAGAAACTACATGTTGCTAGTAATTGTAAACGTTATTATCGCTTGCGACGTTTTTCTCAATGTTGGAAATGTGCACTTGCCCCTCCCTCGCCGCAACTAAACAGAAATATAAAACATCCTCAGGAATAAAATACAAATAATAAGAATACCAATAATTATTTTTAGGATTGGAAACTATCGGTAGAAAATCTTACACGGGTGTGTGTGGGATGGGTGGGGTAGAAAATTATTCTATTCTGTCGGCCATACTTACACACCTGTGCGTGTATCTGTGTGTGCACGCGTTTGTATGCACGCGTATATATGCATGCGTGTGTGCACGCTTGTGTGTGTGTGCGCACGATCACGAATATATATAGTGTGGGTGTGTAGAACGCGTGTGTGCACGCGTGTATGTGCGTGTGTAGCACGCGTGTGTGCACGCGTGTGTGCACGCGTGTGTGCACGCGTGTGTGCACAGGTGTGTGCACGCGTGTGTGCATGCGTGTGTGCACGCGTGTGTATGTGTGTGTGTGCGCACGGGCATGTATGTATGTGTGTTCGCACGTGCATGCATATATATATATATATATATATATATATATATATACGTGCACGTGCGCACACACATACACACGCGTGCACACACATTCTATCAATATTTGCTTGTGTTTTAGGTATTATTTTTTTTACCCTGATATTGGCGACAATTAATTTTGTTTTTTCTTGTTTAATTTTCCATTTCTCCATCCCACGTTAGAGAAGCATATAAAAAAAACAACAAAAACAAAAAGAAACTACTTATTATTTTTTATACGATATTTACCCTTTATTTTTCTTAATCGTAACTATTTTTTATTGAAAATATATATCGTTTGGAAGACGACTCTAGGTTTATATTAGGTTCCTTTTTTATAATCGCTAATTTATAAATATATAAATTTACTCTTAAATCGTTTTTTATTAATGAATTGTCGCTTTCCCCTTAATAAAGTATGTGTTTCCCAGATCGGCATGTCTCCGGATATCTTATTAACTTTTGTACCACAAAAAATCTGTTTTTATATATATATATATATATATATATATATATATATATATATATATATATATATATATATATATATATATATATATATATATATAGCTTTAAGTAAAAGAGAAAAGAGAAAGATCAATTCCACAAAAGGAGACTTATCCGGATAATGCCAAGCTCAACAATTATTGGAGCTTATACAATAGGACAAAAAGAGTATGAAATGAAGACACAAAACTATATATAGGGAGATATAGAATGGATCATTTATTGAATAATGGAATACAGGCAAAATTTGGGGGATAGAAGGGACTCTTTATGCCAGGGCATTTCGAAGCCTAACGCTTCTCAGCAGAAGAGTAGAGAAGGTGCAAGGTAGCATGGTGGGGATGCGGCGTCTAGCGTAAGGAACGTTAGGGATAATAAAGATTAAGAGGAATTATAGAGTGTTGGGGGAAGCTTTAATGAATTCTAAATAAATAAGGAGGAGCTTATTATATATAGTATGATATATAAGAATATAAATTGTCTTTAACACATTATTGAGATTAAGGGGTAAATGTGTTATGGTTGAATAGGAGGTGCATTGCTGCTGTGTGCTGCTCAGGTTTTTATATCAGAGCGTTCCTTCTCTTAAATAAATTACTTAACGAAAACTTAGGGTGAATTAAACACACCTTCAGATACTAACCTGGAATTTCACTGTTTTGGTGTGATGCATACAGATGTATGTATCTATTCTCAAATGTTAACTCATGTGGAATTAGCCAGTTACATCGGCATTACAACGCTTAAACACCGGTTTTCGACTGATCACCAAAGTTAAATTAAAACTAATACAGGATAAACAACGCGGTTTCCGGAGCTTTTATGTAACCTAATATATTTTAGAACCTAGCATATGTTATAGTAATATTGTAATATCATTTTATTATTTAATAATTAATCGTAAAAATTTACTTTAAAATTAATTTGCAGATATTTTTAACATCTTTTATTCATAAGAACGGCGGTTGTGGAATGCAAGGTGCGCAGAGATAGAGCAACGGCCATCCACTGCTCACACTCAAATAAAAACATTGAAGAAGAATTTATGCTCGACTTTGGCCTGCATAAAAGCACAGAATGGAGACATCTTATCAGAGAAAGTACAGA
The DNA here is from genome assembly GCF_053919585.1 of Euprymna scolopes. Classification (NCBI taxonomy): domain Eukaryota; kingdom Metazoa; phylum Mollusca; class Cephalopoda; order Sepiida; family Sepiolidae; genus Euprymna; species Euprymna scolopes. Next base: position 119,806,978 of record NC_136488.1, read on the forward strand.
TGAGAAGAATACATTGGAGACTGTTTGATGACACCCGTGGTGAGATACCAGTTATACACAGGCACATTGAAGATTCATCAATATTAAAATGTGAAATTAAAGCGGCCATCTAGAAAGCGAAATTGATGAAATCCTCTGGACCTGATTCGATACATACAGAAATGTTGGAAATTCTTGATAATCATGTAATTAAGCAGAAGATCGCAAATGAGATATACGATACAGACGATTTTCCAACAGAAATAACAAAATCAATATTCATAGCCTTACCAATCAAAGCCAGTGCCGTTGAATGTGAATTACATTGCACGATCAACTTAAATGAACCACGTAAACCAAGCTCATTTTATCAGTACTATTACAATGTATACGAAGATCTGTAACACATAAAATCGTCCATGCCCAATATGACTTTGTAAAAGATATAGGAACAAGTAATGCCACGTTTATTTTAACTTGCGGAACGGTCAATAGAACAATAACAAAATTGGTGTATGTTTTTTTTCTAGATTACACAAAAGCATTTGATTGAGTACGTCATGAACCACTCTTGGAGATGTTACAATCACTGGATATTGATGGAAAAAATCTGCGAATATTACGAAATTTATACTGGGACCAAACAACTGCAGTAAGTATAGATGACGAGCCACTAGGCTTAGCAGACAGTGGACACGTGCAAAAATCCAAAGAAGAGTAACACAAGAGTGCGTAAAATCAACTGACCTATTTTATTTGTAAAGTTTAAGCATCCTTCGTTACATGGATGCTGTACTGGGGTAGTCGTGGCTCGATGCTAAGTAATTCTACGTTATGCGGACGATACTGTTCGTCTTGCAACATGAAAAGAAGAACTCCAGAAACTTCTAAAATAGTAATAAATGAAGGTGAAAAGCTAGGTTTGAAACTATATGCAAAGAAGACTTTTAGTATAGTGATATCAGGAAAAGAACTCATACCTACGTGTAATTTAAAAATCAAAGCCGCGTTAGGTACACAGGTCGATAATTCAATTACCTTGTATCATTGATTACAAATACAGAACGATTGTGGTGAGATATAAGATTATGTAAAACTCAGAATAAACAAGTATTTATCAAACTTTACTCCAATATTATCACGTACAAGACTATACCACGTACTTAGGGTGTATGTTCATTATATATCAACGCCAAAATGAAACGCATTAATAGCGCAGAAAGTTGGTTTGTGAGAGTAATTTTAGAAGTCTGTAGTTTGGTATGCGTTCAGAAATACGTTATAAAAAGTCTAAAGAGAGAGCAGTGGAGTAGATTTCTTGAAACCGTACTGAGCAGGTCGGAATGTAAAAAGAAGTACGAATTCTGACAACAATCCTTTACTTTTAATTACCGGCTATTTCAGCATGAAATATAAAGTCGGTGCGACCGAGACGAAACTGATATTTGTGAAAATTGAAAGCGTCGACAAACGGAAATATTAAAACATCGAAATGAAAAGATTTAAATGATTCACGTCGAACTTTGCGAACATTGAAAGCGTAGAGAAAGAGAAACATTAAAAACGTAGAGAAACGAAAAGATTAAAACGATTCGCGTGGAATTTTATGAAAAATCGTCAATTGATGGAGAGATTGAAATGTAATTGTTCAGGTGTTTTAATCGCTGTTGTATAATGGAGAATTACGATCCGAATGACTTTTTGTGCTTGAGAGGCTGCCAAAGTCTAGCGGTGTTTAAGAGGCTAGTAGTGTCCAGCGGTGTTTAGCGTGATGTGAGTCCAGATACAATTACCGATCCTATTCTACATCACAGATTCCAACACAGTTACGATTCTGATTCCTTTTCAATTTCTAATATTTAATGAGAGATTTGTTACTTTTTAAAATTATTAAAGTGTTAGTCAAATCATCTAAGATTAGATGAAACGTTTACACTCCTAAAAAGTAAACGAAAATTCAATGAGCAAAATCTTTCTTAGAACTGTTCGTCTGTTAGACACAATGCCATGGGGCTGATTCTCAGCTTACTATAACATTGTGGTTTGCAAGTCTAATGTAAATAAATTATTGTTGATCCGCCCTCTTAAATAATTAAACTCTGCCTAATTTACTACAGATCATGCTGTTTCAGTGTCTACCCGAAACCATTAATCCTTGTTCTCGAATAGCTTTTAGCTTTGATAAGCAGAAGCCCCGCCAATAAAAAAAAGCATTTGATATGTTACTAGGGTGCTTCACTGGCTGTCTGTATCAAGCCCATTAGCGTTCAATCCCTTCAAATGATCCATTTATTATAAACATTTAAACCACACGATGAATCTGTATTAATACAATCACACGAACAAAAAAACAAAAAAAAACAACAAGAATATTGTGGCATCACCAAATATGTAATGCATCGCAAACAAGTCACTGAAATTAAACAGACTGAAGGTAACAAAACTGCAACTATATTCAGTTGAAAAAGAATTGCCCCGGAATGTATCGCCTCATTGACGTAACCAGTTTTTACATCTCCCGAATGAATTCTTATTACTAGGGTTGTGACAATAGAATATTTTTTTTCATTCTTTTGACTCTCGGGTATATATCCGACACAGTTAGATACAATTAACTGAGAACCATATTAGCATATATAAAACCATATAAGATATTAACGGATATATACTCAAAAGTTAAAACAATGAAAAGAATATGCTGTTGCCACAGTCCTACTTATTACTAATCGTCGGAGATACTATTGGGGAATGCCGACCCCTACCCGGACAGTTTATTCAGACTAGCCTGCTCATACTCGGTGGTGCTAACTCTGTATTATCACTTTCAGACCCTAGTGTAGCATCTTCTCACCGTGAGAGGTATATAACCATCTTATTGTTAAAGATAAATAGATTGAACGATTACTATTAATTAAAAAAAATATTCTGAGAAGCTAAGATATTAACTTGATTCTTCACTACATGTAAAGAGACTAGACTGACGAATACTACTAAACAACTAAAAACATATTTCTATTCATCTAGCTAATGTTATCGCTAAAAAAAACGGTGTATTGTTTAAATAAATCGATAATTCTCTTGGTTATATTTTATATCCTTGTAAAATGAATGTTCATAGTGCTTAATGTTTCTTATACTGTGTTCCAGAGTTGCAACAGTTCAGATTCCAAATTACTTCAGTAAATCATCAAACAAAATTCAACAGTAAAACACTATTGAAAGGTATGAGGTAAAAAAAAGGTTTTGATTTTAGGAGAAGACACCATAAGAGGGTTAGAAACCAAACCACTGTTGTTTGAATATTTAGAGTCTATTTTCTTTAGTGCATTGTATCTACTGTTTTGATTTCATCTATATCAGGATGAAAATGTTACTTGGCAGCTTGTCATTTTTATACGGAGAATTCTTGAGAGAATACGTTAATATGATTAGTGCACCTTGTAAATTTCAGCACTTGTAATGGGAAAATTGCACTAGATTGATAGTCCGTAAGTATTTAAATTTAACGGTAATTAGCAGACAGATATAGGTATGTACATTTTGTGTATTATATACAGACGTATTGAAATCCTGAAAATTTCAGTTTAATTCTTATTCACTTTTAGGAATTATTGAAACGAAATTAGTCGATTAGAATAAAAAACAATTTTGCCTTTTTTTATCTTACTTTCTCGCTGCCTTCACCGCTAAAAAGACGAAACTAATCAATAAGAACAAGAAAACAACAGACACGCAGTCCCTCCTTTCGTCTTGTTTATTATTATTATTGTTATTATTATTATTATTATTATTATTATTATTATGAGGAGGAGGAGGAGAAAAAAAGAAGAAGAAAAAGAAGAAGAAACTATCATATGCGTCTATGAAATGTGAACGGTATTCTTTCATTTCCTATTCATTATCAGGTATTATTGATAAACCTTCCTTTTTTCAAAACGATTATAAATCTAAATTTTTTCATCTTTTTACACTACTGTCATTTATTATTAAAATTATATCTCTTTTCACATAAAGTCAGCTTTAAATACGTAATTATTGAAACAAGCCGGACACGTATATACGTTAGCTTTTAATATATAGAATAAACAGAAATGAATATGATGGTTGCTTATAACACACAGTAGCCGCTAAAAGAGCTGACGTAGTTCAATTCTAAACTCATTATCTCTTCGTGATTAACGTAAAATGATGTGAAAACAATATACACAAAACATAGATTATTCTAATTCAATATTAAATTGTTCCGTCAATTAAAAAATGCAGCCCATTAGAACAATTGAAATAATATTTTAAAACCTTCCATTTCAAAATTAATGTATATTTTGGACTTATTGTGTTGTATTGTAGTAGATAGGAAACGAACTTTAGATAAACAAACATTGATAAACTTAGATTTAGTATGGTAATAGATGATTTCTACATTGCAACAATAGAAGCAGAATTGGAAACACATCAGAATATCAGTTATTGTCTGTTATATCCTGTATATTGCCAACAACAGAATGACGGTAAAGACCGGCTAGAATTTGCACTCGGACAGACAGATAAATCCTCGCTTAGTTTATATTGCTTCAGGCGAAAAACATTTTAGTGTTAAGTTGACAAAGAATTGCCAAGTTCACCTTCAGAAAACACAATTCTTTTCTTTGAATTAATCCAAGTTTAACTTGATTAACACTGATGCTAAGGACAAATATGGTATTTATTTAATTAGAAAAAATCTATGAAATCTGATATAGATAATTTGATGTAGTTAAGATGTTTAAGCTATGTTTATGTTTATGTAAGATGTGATAAATTCTAGTAAATTAAATTAATAAACGTTATCGTGTGGTCCAAGAATTCAAAACAACTTAGCAATCAGATCTCACCCCTTTACTGTTGTAGTCCCTAAATGCCAAATAGCTTTCTATTCTAATAGTTTCTTCCCTCGAACAGCTAGACGTTGGAATTACCTTCCTGCTGCCTGCTCTCTGGCTGTACTGATATGCAGGAGTTTGAATATTTGAAGATTATCTAAAGTTCGTTTCCTATCTACTACAATAGAGTATCGGTATGCAGTACGGTGGAGGGGTACGTCTGGGGACTTATTACATTTCATTTTTATCTTAACTGATACAACAGAGTGGTCGGAGGACCCTAGAGGTAATAGAACCGAACATGAACATAGCTCAGGGGAAGTTGAGACTAAAAGGTCTAGAAAGCTTGGATACTGACCGGAACTATCGGGCACACATAACATAAACAAATATCTTGTTAATCTTTCCTAGACATGGCCCCAAGTAGTAGCCCCTTACGTCCAAGTGGCGATATGCCTTGAAAGAGGTGAACATGAGTAAAAAAAAATAAAATAAAATAAAACGTTAAAATTGTGTACGATCATTTCAGAGATGATATCAAGGTTATTTAAAACCTAGACGCCCCATCCTCAAACGTAGACCCCTACTACCATGTCTCCTACTTCAACCTCTGGGGTTTCCGTTGCAACCTTCCAGAGGTTGAATCTCAATTACAGGAGTCGAAACCGGAATATTCTTTCTAAGCGAAACTGGAATAGGGCCGATCACTTCCTTAGATGAGTTCATAATTAACGGATACTCTAACTTAACATCTAAATCTGACCCCGAAGATCGCTATGTGCATGGAATATGTGTCTACATTAAAGATGGCTTCCCGTGTTGCAGGGATATCTCCAGAAAAGACCCTAATTTACCTAATATGTGCTTCCGGGTTGCACTTGCTTACGCCATTACATTTATATGTGCCCTCTATCGCCCCCACAATAGCGGAGTTACTAAGAGTATATATGATAAAATATACCACATCCTGTCTGCATATCCCTCAGCTAACATTCACATCTGTGCTGACTTCAATGTCCATAACGTGGAATGGCTGACCCACTCAAATAAGACAGATGATGAGGGGAGGTTCTGTCATGATTTTGCCATTGCCTATGCCCTCACTCAGATTGTTCGCGATCCCACCCGTGTGCCCGATACACCCGGTCAGTCTGCAAGCTTCCTAGACCTTTTAGTCTCAACTTCCCCTGAGCTATGTTCATGTTCGGTTCTATCACCTCTAGGGTCCTCCGACCACTCTGTTTTATCAGTTAAGATAAAAATGAAATGTAATAAGTCCCCAGACGTACCCCTCCACCGTACTGCATACCGATACTCCATGGCTGACTGGGATAGCTTCCGTTCATTCATCTCTCATCTATCTCTGCATTCCATGTTTAAAAAGGATCTGCCCTCTATAGTATCAGACCTGACCGAATGGTAAATTGTAGGCATAGATCGATTCATGCCATCTAAAAAAATTCCAAAACCTAACAGCCAGCCATGGTTCTCCCCTGAATGTGCTGCTGCCATCGTGCACAGAAATAACTTTTTTCCATAGCTTACAACGTAATAGATGCACTGAGACTAAAGCTGCTTACGGAACGCCAGCAACCACTGTAAAAGAGTAATAAAATATACAAGAGAGCTATATGTTCAGTCCGTTAAATCCAAAGTAGCTGATCAGCGGCTTGGTTTCCACCAGTTTTTGCAAATAACAAATAGGATCCTGAACAGAATTGTGCGTTCTATCCCAACCATTATCAATGGAACAGAGGTCATCTCGTCAGCATCAGACAAGGCCAAACTATTTGCCAAGAACTTTGCAGCAAATTCTACCCCATACGATGAAGGCCATCAACTCCCCGTATTTATCCTATAACACAAAACACGCTGGGTAACATACGATTATCTGTGCGTTAGGTCGCCAAGCTAATCCAGAACCTTGATTCCAGTAAAACAACTGGCCCTGACGGCATCCCAATTATAGTGTTAAAAAAGCTTTAATCAGAACTTGCTCCCATACTTACGAAACTGTTTAAGCGTTGCCTTAAGGGGAAGTGCTTCACAGCACCATGGAAAATCTCATCAGTATACCCTGTATTTAAGAATGCAGGTGACGTCATCTCCCTCACAGTACAGACCAATAAGCCTCCTGTGTGTCATGAGTAAGTTGCTGGAATCCATATTAAATAGAGAAGTAGTCAACCATCTCAGCAGAAATAATCTTCTTAGTGACACGCAATATGTTTTCCGTTCTGCAAGATCTACCGCAGATGTGCTAACGGTTATATCTCATAGGATTAGCGAATCTCTTGACAAAGGCTTCCTTTCTAGGGCAATTGCTCCTGACATATCAAAGACCTTCGACAAGCTATAGCATAAAGGCCTACTTCACAAGATTTCAAGCTACGGTATATACTGGAAATATTTTCTCAATCATTTAATCATTTCTCTCTGATAGGCTAATAAGAGTAGTCGTTGATGGACAAATATCAGAGGCCCGCAGTATTAATGCTGGAGTCCCTCAGGGGTCCATCCTGGGCCCAACTCTTTTCCTGATCTACATCAATTTCGAAACACATACTTAAATCATTCGTTGACATCTATGCTGATGAAACGACCATCTACGGCAACACATCAAAGGCTGTAAATGACAAAGTTCTCTCTGATTCTCTCTCCTCTGATCTCGAGCGCGTGGTACAGTGGCGGGGAAAGCTGGCTGGTTACCATTAACGCATCTAAAACCAAGCTCCTATTTTTACATCATCAACGCCCTGATCCCCATCTGGCATCAATTGAAATGGGTGGCTATCGTCTTGGTGAGCTTCTGGGATTGACTTTTACTCCTGATCTGAAATGGAACATGTGCCAAGGTCGCTGGAATTATGGTGGGACCCTTCTCCCGCCCCATAAGATATCTCACTGCGGATGGAATACTGCTGCTAAAAACAGCCTATCCTGCCTTGATAGAGTACAAAATATACTTCGTGGCTTAGTGGGGGATGTCATTTTCTCTTCCCTGCAACCTCTTTCCCACAGAAGAGACGTTGCGAGCCTATCTTTGTTTTATCTTTATTTCAATGACAAGTGCTCGTTTGAGCTCTAGTCTCTGATCCCTCCCACCACAAACCTTTCACGAAAAACACTCGTCCAGCTGAAACCACTGTTAATAATTATCCCCACTCGTTATACGTAGATTCCATGAACAAAGCTTCTTTCTTAGAATTGCGCCTGTTGAACTCTATTCCGTTTGTCTGTTTCCCACCTGACTAAAACTTGGATGTCTTCACGTCCAACATAAATAAATCCCTGATAAATCGCCCCCTTAAGTAAGACACTTTATCAGATCTCCATTACTAAGGATTACCGCGGTATTATCCTATTGATTACTGTATACGCAATAACCCTTATCCTCGAGTGGCTCCCGGGCCTTGATAAGTGGTGACTACCATGTAAAAAATATATCTTCGATATATTGTCTGGGCCGATTATTTCATTACAGATAGACCAATCGATTAACTCACATTTCATCATTTTTCATAATTCTTAGATATTAGATATTTCGACAATCATCTTTCATAATTTTAACGCATATTATGGCCACCCCTTATGAAAATAATAACTTTTGATATATTGTCTAGGCTGATTATGACATTAATAACACACCAATTATTAACTCAAAATTTCATCATTTTTTCATAATTCTTGGATATGTATCTAATTTCAACAATAAGCTTACATAATTTTAACCCCTATTATCCCACTCCTTACGGTAATAATAATTTTGATATATTGTCATGGTTGATTATTTCATTAAAGAAAACACCAATGAATTAACTCACATTTCATCATTTTTCATAATTCTTGGATATGATACTAATTTAGACATTCATTTTTCATAATTTTAACCCATAATATCGCCCCCCCTATGAAAATGAGTTAGTGTCATCAGTTAGAATTGAAATTAAAAAGAATCGATCGTTCCAGTTTGAGAAAAAAACAAAACAGATGTCGTCGCATGCACACAAAAAAACAACAAAATGTCAGCTAATGCTTAATGAACATTTTACATGTAAATTTGCCGATGTCAGTATGCGATATATGTGCATGTAAGTAAAGATATTATTCGCTATAAACCACCCTTGGTGCATGAATATTATTTCCTGGGAATTTCAGTTCTGTGTTACTAGTAGTTTAAGAATTTACCTGTTAGATATTTACACACACATACGTCTATTGTTTTATATATATAGAAGATGAGTTTTAATGATAATACATTTATTTTATATATCATTTTAAAGAACAATTATCGATTAATCTAACCGTTTAAATTACAATCGTTTAAAAACAATTTTGCCTTTTTTCTTCAAGATAAAATCAAGCAAATGCGCACAGTTTTCTTATTTCAACTCAAGTTAGACAGAAAAGTTGTTGAAGCAGCTCGTGATATCAACGAAGCGTTTGGCCCAGTAATCACTACTGAACACAGAACACAATGGTGGTTTAAGAAATTTCATGCCGGTGTTGGGAGCCTGAAGATGATGAGCGTCGTGGTCAGCACTCAGATGTGGATAACGATCAATAAGGAACCTTAGTTGAAGCCACTCCACGCAGAAATGCTTAAGAACTTTTCTCTCAATTAGATGTAACGCATACGACGATTTCCAACTACTTGTGAAAACAAAAGAAAAAAAATGATAAATAGGTGCCTCACAAATTGTGCGAATTTGCTCTTTTCATCTTGTATTCAAGATTCTGAACAGAAGACATTATTGTTTTATAATGATTGTAATTTAGACGAGTAGATAGAGCAGTAAACGCTCCTTTAAATAATATATAAAGTAAACGTATTATAACGAAAGCTTATTTGAAAATACATCATTTAAAAACCTTCTATTCAACCTAATACTAACAATGATGTCGACTCTGCTTACTACTAGTATACCTACTAGTAGTTTAAACTGACTTGTTGCACAAAATAGTGTTTATATTAGATTAAACGTGTGTAGCCTAAATATTTCAGAACCTGTTCCGAGTTATTCACTTGCAAGTGATTATTATGCTTCTGCAAAAAGTTTCGTTCGCTTTCAAAATGGAGACCTACATCATTTTTAATTGCACATGGCGTCAACAAGCACAGTTTTTTAGTCGTTTACGAGGTTAACTGTTATCTTTGTACGCGAAGCAACTAAATTAAGATGATAAATCAGGATTGATGGTTTTATACTCACTCTCATGCGCGTCTAAGTGTCTTCATTCAGTCACCTGCAAGCGTGCACTATGCCTCACTAACAACTTCTACTGAGTCACAATTTTCTTAATCTATTTTCCCTAACCTATTACATCATCTACTCAGCCAATCACGACTTTGTAACACCCTGTCTCGCTTTCTTCTAGCATTGCTACATTATTTAGGGTTCACGTGATACGCTGAAAGTATACACTTAAGTGAGACACTATATATATATATATATATATATATATATATATATATATATAGATAGATAGATAGATATACATAGAGAGAGACACTATATATATATATATCTATATATATACATATATGTATATATATATATATATGTGTGTGTGTGTGTGTGTGCAGTCAGCACCAACTCTATTCGGGTTTAACCGGCTTCTTCTGAAGGAGGAGGTTTCATGGGAGTATGAAATTACCAATGTATATCCCCGTTAGGGGAGATGACGACGTTAGGTTTTTGCAATTTTTGCAGGGAGGTGCCGATGTCCTCCTACATACAGCACCTGGAATTGCCAAATTGTTCACCCATTTAAGCAATGGACAGACTCAACGTTGCTTAACTTCGGTGATTATGCCGTACATATAGAGAGAGATATGTAATTACATATCATGATATATATCCATGTAATTACATACCATGATATATATCCGTGGAAATATTCTTTATTCACTTATATTTCTTTTTATATATACCAATCCTTATTTAAGAAGCTAAATGTAATTTCAGAGCATATAATGAATGAATGACAAAATCTATATTACAAATTTCATGATGTGGACTATCCTACAATTTATTCCTTTTAGATGGCACTTACAATTATTGACAGTATCTGTTTCGTACCACTAAATCAATCACTTAATTATTATATCAATCAGTGAATCTATTTTGCCCTTAACTCATCAGAAGGAATAGCAATAAACAATCCCCCAAAAGAAAAGAAAATACGTTTCGACATAATTAAAAAATCCGAAAATTGGAAGAGAAGCTGCAATTCTCTTATTGTTTTCTTTCATTACGCCATTTTGAATTTAGAAATAAAGTCACTAAAACCCACATATAGTCTGCGTGTGTCAGTTCGTTCCCTATCGACTCGAAAACAGCTGCGCCGGTTTTAATGAAATTTCACACAGAGGTACTTTATGAACATGACAGTGTTTTACATGGGGTTTCTATCGGAATGTCTTCGGTAAGTATCGATAATCAATAATCAAAAAACAATGCGATGAAAAATAGGAGATTTTGACTAAAGTTAACATTAACATCACAGGTGCATCTAAGAAGTTTTATTACCACACAAGTAGAAACGCCCGGCTTTTAAAGTCAACTGTAGTTTTTTTTATATGACCGGGGCGCGTTAAAAATGAATGTTTCTGTTTTGAAACGTAATTACTCCATGATACTTAATATATACATTTTAAATTTACATTCAAACCATTATCAGGGCACAAGCTTTACAGCCAAGCATATAAAATTAACAGTAGATAATTTATATGATAGGGGCGCGTTCGAAATGTTTCTATTTAAAGCACAACTGAAGCATGTTACTTGACATTTTCATTTAAACTTTAATCCAGGTTATTATATATAGCAAATAATTTTGTAAAACCAACAGTGGGTTCTCTTCAGTGCAATATAGACTACAATGTATTGTGGCTTAAATCACTACGGGAAAGCATGTGAAGCTTCATCTCGGTGTAACTTGGTGGGTTCTCAACTAGAGCAGGTAATCAATTGATTTGATTGAATAATAGGCGATTTCAATGATTTCAATGACATAAAAATATGTGTAAAACATTCGTTAGTCAGCATTCAATCCCGGCCAATGTCGGGGCTTCCTGTAAGTACTTTATGCACAAGTAATCGTTTTGTTTCGTTATTAAATCAGCACAACGTATTATTATGCCGTACAGGCAAACAAACACGACGTATTTTCTCCTTGGACAAAACCATTTACCTGTTTTCACTGAGCATAATAAATATTCCAGTACTGGTGTATAGGTTCAATACATATAATTACACTTTTTAATTGTCATTATATTTTTACTAATTAAATTAATACTATGTTTTTTTTTGCATCACTTGTAATGAAATAAAACTTAAATTAATTAAATTAAAATACACAGAATGTGTTCACTAAAAGAAATGGCCTCGTCAAATCAATTTAACGTTGGCACAAACGCACTTCACTATCTAAAACAATAACGATAGAAATAAGTTTAGCATAATGTTGAACGGAAGGGAATTATCTGTATGTTGGAATGCAAACTTAAGCAATATCAGATCGTTATTCGGTTACGACCAATGCAAGTAATATTATAGTCGAAAATGTATATGTTATGATAGGTTTCTTGCTTGAAAATTATTTGTCCAATATAAAAAACATGCAATGGTAAGAAAAATGTTTCATATATTTGAACTCTGTTGAAGAGAGTTCCTCACTTATTTACCTGAACACTTACTTTTTTAAACAAAGGAAACATCGCTTGGCTGGTCTGACTAATCAGAAATATTTTCTAGTTGTATGCACCCTCTCTTTCTCTTGACCATCACCTATCCGCCATTCATATGTTCTAGCAAAACGTGCTACGCAACGCAAGCTTACACATTCTATTTTTGACAACTAAAAACAAAAAAAATTCTAAGTTCATTTCTTCAAATTAGTAGTCTTTATTATTGCACACCTTACAACTCTTCTTCATTGCTTTGGTTACTTGCACCTTTGAAGATCACAAATGTATCATTGGCGTTATAAGTATTCTAACAAAGAATTAAATACAATATGCGTTTATAAATGCATATAACGTTATGTGTATTATGCTAAAAAAAATTCATATTGAGTTTAACAGACGTTTGTATTGTAGAGTGTATTGGTACCACAACTTTTCGAGAACTTAGTAAGTTTCTGATCTGTAATGAAATAAATTGCTCATATTAGTTTTATAAAAAACAAAACAAAACAAGCATCTGTCAAATGACAATGTTTACTTTTAGTTAAATCGGATTATTAGTTTATAAATTACAATTACCGTGAAAATTTTTCAATACAAAAGGCATTGTTTACTAATAGAAACATGTTCAAGCAAAACAATGGCCTGATATATGGTATTCAGATTCTGTTCCATCGAGAACAATTGTAAGGAAATAATATGTTTACGTTAATAAATTAATAGCGATTTTTATGTATCAGTATTTATGTGTTCAAATAAATAAATTACCCAAAACAGCAACGAATTAAAAAGACAACAATGATCTTTTACTAAAACAATGAATGCTGCCACAAATAGACTGCAATAATATCAATGAAGTGCATGCACTACAACTTCAGATTGTTTTCGCGCTCACTCTATTCTTCAGATCTGTCAACAGCGATTACATGCTGCTTACGGACATCAAAAGTATTTCTCAGGAATCAAGATTAATCTATATATCTTTAAAAGTGAGAATGTGTGTGTGAGGACATTCCTCAACCTATATACTTTACGAATTTGTTATCCACATAGTTGAAATTTAGTATATAGGATAATCCGACTTGTGGAAAAGTTTATAATCCGCTTTCATCTGGAAAAAGGGCTGTTTAGGGGTAAAAATTGAAAAATTGCTACTTGAGTGTCATCAAATTTTGATATGTTTGTTTATTGTTTCACAAATATGCATGTGTGAATAGTTCACACCACAGATTAATAATGCAAAAAATAAGTAGTTTGAAAGCACCGTCCAAAAATCGTGTCACGCTGGTCCAATGGCAATCGTACTTGAGTCACTTTCTTTAAGTTTTGGGTTCGATCTCAGCTCAAGATCTCTTTCTGTTTTTTACATAAGAAAACTTAACTCTTTAGAAAAAAAACCATAAAAATCTCATGCACATGTCTCAGTTCCTGTATAAATTAAATTATAATATTTATGCGTATTTTACGACCAGGCAACGCTAGTTTTTAATAAAAATATTATATCAGCAACTGAGTAATATTCTGATTATAATAGCAAATCGTTATATAAGAATGAACTCTTATTGACAAAGAAACCTTGGATTCAGCGTGTCACTCTACCAGGTGAGTGCAATTGATGAATAACATCGAATTTTTCTTAAAATTTGTTTTTAATTGGTTAAACGTGATACATTTTTGTTATATATAACTTATAACAGAACGATGTAAATAAACTTGCACATGTTTGCGTTTTAATTTTAAAAAGAAACTATAATGAAAAAAAAAGACTGTTTTAAAAATTATAAAATAAAATAATCAATTTTCAACCGTAAAAAAATAGTCATTTTATTTTTAATTTTCGGAGAGAAAATGGTTTTAATGATTTTTAACTATATTGCGAGGTAATTTGTTTCTCATTTATAGAAGTTTGCAATGAGGATGGCTTATTGTGATAGTGGATGCAGGGACAAGTAAATTCCTATTTAAATTGATATAATTTCTCTTTAGTTTAAATGGTTATGGGATCATTACCAAATCATCATTAGAGACACTGAGATTCAGCGAGGCCTTTGTAACACAATGATATGCCCTTGAAAATATTTGTTTTGATAAGAATTTTGCTGAGTGTCTTGGTCGATTCCTTGACTGTGAATCCCGCAAAGTATTAACTTGATAAAAAAGTTCTTGCGAAATTTTTAATTGATTTTAAATTATGTATTTTAAAATAAGTTGTCGTTATTTTATTTTATTAAGCAGTTTAAATAATGTATTTTAAAATAAGGTTTCGTTATATTATTTTATTAAGCATTTTAAAAACAGTTTTTCGCTCTATTTGATCGTTTAAATTATAATTGGTTTAAAACAATTGTATCCTTTTGTCAGAACGTTGAATACAAGATGCTAAAAAGCTAATTCGCAGATTTTTTTTATTTCAATTCAAGCTTAGTCGAAGCCACTCCACACACAACTTTTGGAAAACTTGCTTCTGAATTAAACATAATGTATACGACGATTTCCAACAACTTTGAAAGACAAAAAAATACTTGATAAATTTGTCCCTCACGAATTTATCGATAACAAAATGACAAGTCTTTATAAAGCGTCATTTTTTTTAATTTTACGCAACAAGCAAAACCCGTTTCCTTATCGGGTTGTGCCTTGTGATGAAAATTCGATTTCTCACGACAGCCGACGATGCTCAACTCAGTAGTTAGACTCCGAAGAAGCTCCACACCACTTATTGAAAGCAAAAGAAGGGCATGCTGACTGTTTAGTTGTCTGCGACTGGTCTCATCCATTACAGTGTTATTTTAATGTAGGCGAAAGCATTAAGGCGGAGGAATACTGTCAACAAATAGATGAAATGCATTCAAAACTATGATACCAACACCCAGCATTAGTCAACATTACCCAATTCTCCCCTACAACAATGCCTGTTGGACGATGTTAAACCAACCCTACAGAAGTTGAACGAATTGGGCTACGAAACTTTGCTTCATCTGCCAAAATCTCCAGGCATCTTACCTACCACTACCACTTTTCAAGCATCTCGCCAACTATCTGCGTGAGAAATGCTTCAGAAACCTAAATGACATCAAAAACGTCTTCAGTGATTTCATCGTCATCAGAATGCATGATTTTTAAGTTACTGCCATAAACACATTTGTTTTGCATTGGCAATACTGTGATGATTCAGGTTCTTATTTCGATCAATACACTTTTGTTTAAGCCGAGATGTTTTCATCTGAATGTAAAAGTTCAAAACGCAAAAAAATTCTTTTCACATGATAAATATGTACTTACACTATAAACATCTAAATTTGGTTTCTGGTAAAAAGGGACGAGGCGTTAACTTGTGTGGCGCAATGTTTAATTGTTCTTATTTCGCATGAGATCAGAGTTCTTGTGTGTATTATGTAATTTTTTGTACGGAAGACGTACATATTTTTCGATTCATATTATTATTATTATTACTATTGTTATTATTATTATTATTATTATTATTATTATTATTATTATTATTCACACACAAAGCGTTCTCGACAATGTCAGGACGACTCACTGACAACAATCAGTGATGTTTCCTAAGGTCTGAGCAAAAAAATTTCTTCTCAGGTTCCAGTACTCTTCTGATACCCTCTGTAAATGTATTTGAATCATCGCAGCAACCGGTTACCATCGATTTCTCGAGTCCACTTTGCACTTATACAGTAAAGGCCAAGTTATTGCGGTCCTGGATATGATTTAAAACTATATCCGATGGTGAGGGCCCCAGCTTGCAGGCCTTAGGGAGTGTGGAGCCACCCTTTAATTGCCATTGCTCCCAGGTCCACACTGACCCGGAGTGGTAGTACCTGTTAGGGTCCCAACTATGGGTTAAATATAATACGACTTAAAAAACAAATATACTATATTAAAAAAATCGTTCTTCAAAATCACCAGATTCGGCATTAACTAACCTGAAAAGGGTTGATATGCCGTAAAACAAAACAACCAACCAACCAAGTTATTGCTCTCTATTCTTGGTCTTTCTTTTTTTCTTTACTCTTTCGGATGTTTGGTGCGGTTCCAGCTGATGCCAACACTACAATTATTTTGGGGGATAGTATACTTACATATTTGTGGTTGCAGTTTTCTTCTGTCCACGTGGTGTTTCTCTATACTTGTTTTTTTTTTAAATTTTTTATTGCATTTTCTATATTGTGGTTAACGGTTGCAGCTTATGTAGTCTCCGCATTTAAAGTTCTTTTCATACCATCCGTTTTCATTACCGCTGTATCTTCTCATCCATAATGTTTCTGTGTGTTACAGATGTAGTTGATTGCACTGTTCGGCTGAGTGTAACTGGAAATCAGGACGAGCTATATATTTATTAATTTGAATAGTATATAGTCGATTAGGAAAATATTTATATTAATCCTTTTTTCGAACATTAGTTTTTTTATCATTTGATTATGGACGTGTGCTGATATATATATATATATATATATATATATATATATATATATACTTGTTTATTGTTATATAAACATGCTCACATCCCGCTGCTACAAATAGCCACTTGTTTCAATCAAACAACAGATATCATCAGGCAGCGACTTGACTATTCAAAAGTTCAATGAATAATCTCATTGAACTTTTGAATAGTCAAGTCGCTGCCTGATGATATCTGTTGTTTGATTGAAACAAGTGGCTATTTGTAGCAGCGGGATGTGAGCATGTTTATATAACAATAAACAAGTATTATCAGCTCTTTTTATTGAGAACTATCTAACAACCTCGTTGAATTCATTAGTCCATTACTTTTGAATATAAAAAAACCCGAGTATATATATATATATATATATATATATATATATAAGATAAGATATATTTATGTATCAGCAGTAGAGTGAAAAGCATATCTTATTTTTCTTTTATTAATATTATTGGACCTTTTCCCTTTTTTCCTTGTACACATTTTTGTGAATTATTCCATGAATTTCTGCTTTTGGATTATTATGGACCAACTTCTTCCAATTACGGGATTTCCTAGGATTTTACTTGTGCAAATGGAAATTCAATTAACTTTCTTGAAGTTATATATTTGGATTTTACCGTCGCTAGATTATTTATCTTCCACCAGACTATCCATTCATGTGTAATCACCTTTTTCTTCACCATATTCCCTCTGCTTCACTTTTTTGTTATTAAGTAAGATCTTTGACTTACTTGTTGTTTCATCAAATACTTTTGCATGCAAAATCCGATCCCGCAATTTGCTAATTCCTACCCTCTGATGAAAAGGAGCGTATTTCTTCGAAACTCCGCAGATTAAGGACTATCCACTTATCTAGTGTTTCCTTTTCAGATTAAATATGTTTTAACTCATCGCAAAGTGTTTTTTAACATGTTTTATTAACTGTTTGCTCGTATATATATATATATATATATATAATCAAGAACACGGTCCATTTTAAACATTTTATGAGTTGTAGTGATATAATTTATTCTTAATGTATTTTTTCTTTTTTTCTTATGTGTTCTGTTTTTATTATCTTTTTTCTCCCAGCCACTTTGATGTTATGCGCTGGTAGAATCCATGTGTATTCATAACCATGGAATCTTTAACCATTTTCTGCATTTCATTAAAGTTTTACTAGCAATTTAATATCATCAAGATACATTGCCGGTTCCTTTGCGTCAATAATTTTATTCTGTAATTAATCTTTGATAACATTTATGCAATATTAGCCGATAGAAATTAACGGTTACACAACAGCCGCAAATGTCACTAATCGATACAGAAACAATTAATGATTTATTATAGAAATCTCAAAGCCACACATGATTTTTTTATCATATGTCTCTCTTGCTAAAACGAAAGGTTTCCACGCAGAAACTCTGCATCGCATTACAGTTTGCTTACTGCTCATTTATTTTTAGGTCCTGTTTTCATATAACAAAAATATTTAAATCGGCATTATTCTAAAGCTGTCTACATCAATAAATCTGCATATGACACACAAAAAAAGAAAAATTCTATAAAACTTCAAACGACAATAAAATGTTAAAAAAATAATAATTTTCAAGTTTTTATTACCTGTTTCACTAGATATTAAGATATTTTTTATTTTGCTTTAATTCATTCATGTACACCATATCCATTGTAAGCTATTTTTTAAAAATTATTTTGATTCTCTGTTTAGGGAAAAAGGTGCGTTTTGATGTTGCTGACTTCGCGCATCGTCTTTAATATGTTGCATTCATGGTGTCGTACACTACCTCGCAAAATTATTAAATGGGAAAAGGGATAGTTTAATGTGTGCTATTTCTTTGAGTTTATAGAAATTAAGGTGTTGACCGTAGTGTTTAAACTCTGCCACACACATCACACACACACATATATATATATATATATATATATATATATATATATATATATATATATATATCGTAACTTACCGTATGACTGGTGAAATGCCATGTCCAAAGAAACTATGGGATATCTCATCTGTGTAATCTGCACAGCATAAGACTGGTATATCTGATTCCTTTTTCTTTAGCATCATATTCGCGCGTGTACTCATTACATCGCATTAACACTCGAGTGGATATATCATACACAAATCAGACTACACCGATAATTGTGAAGCAACGGATGCGCAATTCTCAACCACACCTTTACTAAATCAGCACTGTTTGAGTCCACTGGCAAGATGTGCTATACGACGCGAAACAATATCGAAATAAGCGGAGAGTACATATAGCGCCTAGAATTCATAAACATTTACACATTTAATACTGATCATGCTCAACGTTACTTAACTTCGTTGATCTAACGGAAACCTGTGTATAATGACCTTGTGCCGAATATAATGAATATAAATGCATTCTGGGGCACAGAAAGTCGCTGGTAATAATAGCACTACTCCCGTCTTTAAAACTTATTACCATTTTGAGTAAAAAAATAGAAAACTTTACTTTTGGAACTACTCTTATATATATATATATATATATATATATATATATATATATATATATATATATATATATATATGAATAAACATCCTGTTGTACAAGTTTACACCTAGCTCGTTCCTTATGAAGTTGGACCTTAATTCAAAGTAGTCAATTACGTCTTACTGACATTATTTAATATTGTTCGGATGAATAATATACGAGACTTATTTAAGAAGTAAGCCATCTTACTTAAAAATACTTAAATGATCAGAGGGTATTGCAAATTACTGAACGCATGCATTGATCGCAGATATTGATGTTGTGAAATCTTTAAAAAGTAACCATCGTCATGGACGTGTGTCAGACGTCTGTCAGAAACAGAACTGCACTACTGATTACTTGGCGAAATACATTGAGAATTGTGATAATTATGTAGAAATATACATGCTGAAGCACAAATGTTCGCTTGTTGAAATCGTGCCACTTCCGTCTTTGTAGCAATTCAATATTTTTAGTAAAACAATAGGAGCCTTTGCTTTTTACAACGACTCTCAAATTTCTAATTTTCTTTAAAATTCATAATCTTTAATGTTTTGGAGCGCATTGGCTGGAAGTTGGTTGCTGTGGAAACAGTTTTCATGTTGTGGAGAATTATGCATCCCTGCTTAAACTGAATTCTATCCTTTTATACTTTCTAAATGATATTAATAGAAAATATATCATTAAAACCATCCTATGGTTGGCAGCTAATTCTGTCGTTGATGTTTTTGATGGGATTGTATCTATACTTTTGTAATCTATTACTTTGCAGAATTCTATTTTAGAATAATTTCGTAGTCCTTATTTGTTCAAGTTGAATTCATTTTTATTCTTTCACTAATCATTAAAATTGAATGTCAAGTTAAGCAAAATTAACATTTAGAAACATTTTTTTCATTTTATTTACTTTTTTTTTCATTTCTACTGGCGAAGTCTTGTAAAAGTTTGTTGACATTTGGGAAGAAGTAGACAATGAAACGAAATGCGTTGTTGATCAAGTAGCTGTTAATTATTTATTTCCAAAATGAACGTTTTATCGAAAAACGACGGTGAGTTTGTTGCCAATTCAAGAGATATAAACAGTAATGCAAATAACATATCGATAAAGATTGAACCTCATTTTGAAAATCATATTAGTTTATACTATCGCTTGGCAATATTAAATCTGTGTACTCATGTTTCTAGCTATATAAGATAATTTTTAAATTCATAATGTGTTTCCCTACTCATCATTCTGAATATGAATGTAAAAGATAGTTATAACGAGAGTATCCGTATATATAAATCAACAATTGTTTGTGTTGACAAGTGATAAGTGACAACTGATCTAGGCTCTTTTCCCAGCGAGCAAAGCCTGTATTTTTGTAGGACCAACTATAACAATTGTAATATTCGAAAAAATACAAATATGATGCTATCTTTCTCCTTGTGGTTTTGGTTTTTGCAAGTATATATATATATATATATATATATATATATATATATATATATATATATATATATATAATGAAGTAAAAAAGATACAGTGTTTACCTGATATAAGCAATGGTAAACTTCAGTCGAATTTGATTGTAAATTTCAACATGCAGTTTTAATTTTCTTTCCCTTATATATATATATATATATATATATATATATATATATAATGCTCTTCAGCAAAAATACGTTGTTGTTTTCTCATGTAATATCACATTTGCCTCATAGGCAAAAGAAAGTATAATTTAAAGACATATTTCTTCTGATATTCTCTAAGTGTGAATTATGAAATTCGTTTTATAAGGAAAAACACGATTGTTTTCAGAAAATAAATGGGGAAAAATGTTATTTTCCTTTGGTTCATTCATAAATAACATAATGTACAAAAAAATACTCCACTGCCAGGGGCGTAGGTTTTTGCTCATAGATAAATCGTATAACTAACTGTGGTAAATAATTAGAAACGACAGATTTCAAATGATAGATATAACCAAAAGAAAGAAAAAAAAGTAGAAATTATTTATTCTTTTGTTGTTGGCCAATTGGCAGGAATGAAAAGGAAAATTTTACCATAATCATAAGAATGTCGAAAATATGAAAAGAAATAAATTGATTTCAGGCGTTTTCATAAACCGAGATTCTAGAATATCAATCGAAAATAAATGTATCTCAGAAGTTCTGACATTTACCCAGAATAGAAGTGGAATGTAATAAGTTTTGTAAAAGAATGTACTCATCCGTTGTGATTGCCTTACCTGTTGTTCCGCATTAAGGCAGTCCACAAACCAGTCAGCGCTGCAATGAAGAGTCCTAATTCCAAACGAGTAGTCCAGTGTATAAACAAATAATAGATATTTATTACTAGCAGGGGGCACCCAGTCTTACCTGATCGTAACATACGCTAAGATATGGTATTTTAATTTATCTAGATTCCGTATATATTGTAATAGAATGAGTTGTCTATCGAGTATTTCATATAATATTGTACCCAATATATAGTCGTGATTTAAAAAGTAAAAAGAAAATGTGATTTGGGTGCCATCAATTACAATGACGATATATTTTTACCTTCGCAAATAAAAGCACGCCGGCTAAAAATCTTTTTAAATTGACTGAGTTCGACGTGGTAATGAATATGTCTTTTATTAAAATTGCTAGCAGTCATCTAAAATGAGGCGAGTTTTTTCAACTTGCGAGTTTAACGGTGAACAATCATATCTCAAACAGAAATTGAGATTGAAATATTGCCTAATCTATGCATAGAACCTCTTGTAGAGTCCATTAGGTGAATCTAAAATACTGAATAAATAGTTGTAAGATGATATACACGCTTTTGGCAAGATGCTTAGTATAGTATTCTTCTTTTCTGAGACTACGTCTTTTTTGTTGTCAGTCTATGATGTAAAAATCTTTCTGGTCTGTGGAAATTAAATTTCTATCTTTATCTAGTGTCCTATTTATAGGACTTTGGGAGGTTCCATACTATTAAAAACAAACCTTGTTTTAACTCTACCCTCGTAAGAAGGCAAGTTAATATGACACGTTATTCAAAATGTCGACGTGATACGATAGAATAATGCCCACTTAATCACGATAAAAGAAAGAGTAAATGACCACCCATATGAAATCCTGTCTATATATACTTCTTCCGTGTATATTATTACATACATTTGGATTTGGAAAAAAAATGAATAAACACTTAATCCACGTAATATTGTTTAGCTCTGTTGTTAAAACTTATGACTCATTAACTTTTGAGGAGAACAATTAAGTTTATATAATATATGTATTTGAAACCTTCCATCAAATCCCCTTCCATCAAACCCCCTTCCATCAAATCCCCTTCCATCAAATCCCCTTCCATCAAATCCAGAGGTTTTGAGGAAATATCAGATATTTGTAATTCATATGCAAAACTAGGAAAAAAATGATTATGATTGAAGCAAAGGGGCAGTATCTTTCCACCCACGAACAATCCTTGAAAATTATCACTATTAAAGGTTTTCGAAGGTGCTGAAAACGAAAATAAAAGAAAAACCTCGGAGAACGAGGAGTTTCCAAGATACGATAAAATTATAAAGTGGGGATAACTTTTTTCATTTTAATTTAACGTAGAATGAACCTTCATTTTATAGCCAAGGTGGCCATGAAAAGAATGTTCATTTTACGTTTAATTGAGGGGTTAAAGTGACCCCCCCACTTCTTGAAACAGTAATGTGCGACCTTAAGGGCAAATGTAACATAGCTAGCCCACTACAAAATTCAGGTCATTAGCTTTCTAACGAACCTTCATTTGTTAAAATCTTATCAGTAGTTTCTGAGACTTCGAACTTATAAAATTACGCCCCAAAAGTGGTATATCTATATATGGTATATCTATATATGGTATATCCATATATGGTATATCTACATTCATTGCCAAATGGAGTATTTAAATGCTCATATTATTGGTTCTATGGACCGAAACTACATGAAAATTGCAGGCTCTATGGTTAAAATTTGATGAGAATGGGTTTAAAAGAACCTATATTTTCAAACCAATAAAATATGCTCAAATTAAATATATTTAAATTATATTGAAATTCATATATATAGTTTCCTAGCAAGCCGGACTTAAATTTGCTTTTTATGGATGAATTTTGCTTCGGATATTTTTGATTGGGTGTCTCCCCTGTGGCCTTGCCAGGCCACTAATATATATTCACACACACACATACACACACGCATATATATATATATATATATATATATATATATATATATATATATAAATATATGTATATATATATATATACATATATGTATATATATATATATATATATATATATATATATAAATGTTCTCCCGCTTATCTCAGAATTGTTACCAGTCGTCCTGGACTTCTCCTTGCGACTGGACTTAAACAGTGCCGATTCAGGAGATGTGTGGTTGGTGATTGTAACGTTTTCCACACAATTACATGCTAAGCTGCTCGCACGAAAGTATCGCGTGCCTTTCTAGCCTGAGCGGAGGACTTGATATATTTGTTTTAAAAAATTTGCCTACCTTACTCGTCTATCAGTACAGACATGAAACTTAATATATAGGGTATTCGAACCCATACGAAACCTTTTTTTTATTTAGTCAGGAATAAACGGTGTAAAAGTGAAAAAAAAATTTAAATGGAATTTGCTAACTAAAGGTCGAATGACGACATTATAAATATGCATGCGTAACGTAATAGCTATTGGTTGATGTTTTAATTTTTAGTCTTGCAGTAAACAGGTTTTCATAGCTTAAGCATTAACATCATGGAAAAAGTAAATCGTTTTTATTCGATTCTCAGTGGTGGCGCCATATTCATTAAAAAACAAATTTATATTCAATATGGCGTAATGCAAAATATTATGAGGTAGTTACAGCTGCTCTTCCAATTTTCGGATTTTTAATCATGTCAAAACGCATTTCATCTCCTTTTGATGGATTGTTTGTTGCTAATGTAAAATACATTCACTGATTGATATAATAATTAAGTGATTGATTTTGTGCTACGAAACAAATACTGTCAAGAATTGTAAATATCAACTGAATTAAAGGAATACATTGTAAGGTGGTCAACATCATGAACTTTGGAATAATGTCTTTTGTCATTCATTCATTATATTGCTCTGTTATTACATTGAGATTCTTAAATAAGGATTTATATATATTATATTATGAGGAAATAAAATATATTTCCATTGAAATACACTATATATATATATATATATATATATATATATATATATACTCGTAGCCAAATGTAAAATTGAAATGCTCATATCTTTGTTTACATGAAAAGGTGCATGTTTTTCGAAGACTATAATACTATTCTATGGTAAAAATTTTAGGGTAATTGTTAAAAAAGAACTTATATTTTCAAACTAATAAAATATACACAAGTTTACTTACATTTTCTATATACAGTGTCCGAGCAGGTTTTTTTTTACACGGTGGTCACCACTTATCAAGATACGGAAGCCACTCAGGGATAAAGGTTATTGCAAGTACAGTACGTTATTGTGGAGATTTGATGAAGTGTTTACTTAAGGGGGCGGTTCATTAGGAATTTGTTAACGTTGGACTTGAAGACATCCAAGTTGTAGTCAGGTGGGAAGCAGGCAGGCATGCAGGTTACCTTCAGCTTTGATGTTGTGGAAAGAATTTGGCTTTTCTTTGCTTGGTTATCTTTCATGTGGCCTTTCCATGCCACTAATGTGAATAAAAACGTTATAAAAAATCCAAGGTTACAAATTGATTAATTCTGTACACTGAAAGTCGCGATAAATGTTAATACTATTATTTATAGAAAAATCCTAACGAGATAGAAAAGCTTAATATTCGAGATAGAGTATTGATATAAGAACCTCAATTTAAATTAGAATTTACAACAGTTTACAATTTGACAAGGAATACAAGTTGAATAATTTATTTTTTTCGTATTTCATGGAAATACAAAAAATGGTTCTTATATCCACAGGAAAAGAATTCACAAGCATAAGATTCTTAGATAAATTATGATTTTGCTGATTAGAACTAAATTAACATCTACACATTATGAGAGAGATCTTACTTGTATAAAAGTTGATAATAATGCAAAAACAATTAGGTTAACAGGATATTCAGAATTAAGTCCAGACACGAATAAAACAAAATTTTAAAATGTAGTACAACCTAAAAAGAATGTTAATTCGCAGATGTGGACATGCAAATGATTAGTCCATTAGTAATTCTAATAATGGTTGATCAGTACACATGAGCAAATTCTTAATGCGAAAAAAAAAAAAAAAACAGATGAAAGTTGTCAGCGAAACTTTATGTTGAAAAAGGAACATTCGAAAGAAACAATGAAAAACATTATTAACCAATACGTGCTAAACCAAAAAAGTAAATTTAAGATTGTCTCTTAGAATTTTTTTTTTATTATTTGTATTTGACCGTATAGTACACCATATCTTTCTGAATATTCATAATACATATTAATTTATCTCATTTTGCTCAGTTCTATATTTAGATGATAATAAACACTATTTTCATAGAAATGTTAATAAATTCATATTTGCTGGGCGCTATTAGTTTTTCTGTCAAAAATCTAATATTTTGTGCTATCCATAAAAATCATCAGTTTTATCAAAAACTATTTGTTGATAAAATATAATTTCTTGGAATTTCAACGGGTTCTACTGGTTATTATTATTAATATTATTATTATTATTATTATTTATTTTTTTTTATTATTATTTTTATTATTATTTTTATTATTATTTTCATTATTTTATTATTATTATTATTATCATCATCATCGTCATCATCATCATCATCTTAAAAATTTTTTTTTTCTTCCTTTGGAGATTGTAATGTCGGGTATGGGGCAGCCAAACCAGCTGCCAACATTGCCCCGCTTTTTTATTGAAACCAACCAAGAGCTCTTTTTAGTATCCTCGTTGATCCCTTAAGTGCAATTGTCTGAATCTCTTTTGCACTTGGTTCACCAGGAATATTAGTTAGGTAGGACTTCAGGTTCTTCTTCATAAGTCCTGTGGCACCTATGATAACTGGTATGATCGATATCCCCTTTAGGTTCCAGTTTCTTTTCATATCATACATGCGACCTTGGTATTTGGTCTGTTTCTCTCTTTCAGCTCTGTTAAGACGCCATCATTAGGAACACTCACTTCAATCAAGGTTGCAACTCTCTCTGACTTATTCCATATAAATATGTCAGGTTTCACAGCAGCATTTTCAAGGTAGGTGGCTGAAGGGATTACATGGTCGTAATGTATGGTATATAAATCATTTCCAACTGTTTTTTCAGGTTGATGTTCTCAGGGCTTGCTGCTACACTGGATGTTTAATTTTTTACAGATGATCCAGTGGAGGTACTTGCATACTCGATCATGTCTCGCTGTATAGTAGCCGTCCCCTAGAAGAACTTTGCAACCTGATATCAGATGACCAACACTTTCCAATTCTGTGTGGCAGAATCTGCATTTTCTCTTAGTTTTTATTTTTTTAAACATTATACATTACAGTATGTGTTAGAAAATTTTTTTCATCGGGGATTTGGGAAGAAATCTAGCCTATTTCTTAAAAAAAAACATCGTCGATACCATTAAAAACTAATCTGCCCCAAAGATCAGAGATTAATTTAACTAGATAGCTCAAACCATGAGTGTGGAGTAAATGTAGTTATGCAGGTACACCCACACACATTCTCTTCCATGTGAACACGCAAAACACACACACACACATACACACACACACACACACACACACACATATATATATATATATATATATAAATATAAATATAAATATGGATATGGATATTGGGTGTAGCAAGTAGTTGAGTTTTGAATATTTCTTAAACGGCGACGTGTAATATTGCAGTCGATTATATATTAGTAGGGTGAAATGTACATAAGTTAAACGTTAAATACTATGGAATCTCAAAGTTCTGTTTATTCCGAAGAACTCAATAAAATTAAAAAATAAAAACAAACCTTAGTCTCTTCATTAATACCGGTAACCTTTCCAGTGTTGGAAAAAATAATATGGAGGATTAAAATAACCGATAAAATTGCTTCGCTTCAGGGAAAACACCAAACATACTTTGTGGCATATAAAACTGTCCGTCTGTTTCACTGCTTTTTCTCGCACCCGGTCTCTATGCCCTTTCTCTTGCTAATGCTCTTGTCCTTATTTTTTTCCTTGTTCATATATTTTCTTATTATGCTCTTTTACTACGTTTTTTCTTTACAGAAAATCTTTTTCAACGCTTTAAATAATTTTTGTAATAAATGTTATTCGAGTAACAGGATATTTTATTTTTTATTTCAATCCGATACACCGTTTTTAATTCAATGTATTCAGATGCACAAACAAAGTATTGCAAAAATCGAAAGATTTTACAGTTTTTACGTTTTAAACGATATAAGTTGATTTCCGTTTAATGGCCCCACTGGAATGTCGACTGTAATCGTGAGCTAGTAGACCTGACGATGCTGTATGCTATGTTTGTAAGCCTGTTTGTCTAACAGTATCTTTTATAACAAGTTTATGGTAGTAAAGTTTGTGAACACGCTCGCCTACCGGTAAACGGCATGCAATAGCATGCCGTTTACCGGTAGGCGAGCGTGTTATTTAGGTGATTAAA
Organism: Euprymna scolopes; assembly: GCF_053919585.1. Lineage (NCBI taxonomy): Eukaryota > Metazoa > Mollusca > Cephalopoda > Sepiida > Sepiolidae > Euprymna > Euprymna scolopes. The sequence goes on from NC_136488.1 coordinate 119,835,117, forward strand.
CGTTTACTCGCAACTTGATAACCACCAATATGCTTGTTTGTTTGTGTACAGCTTAGCGTCTATTTATCAACCGTCGCCAAACTTGAACAAGCAGAATTGCATTAAGTTTAGAATATCTTAGCCAGGTTCACCGAAATATTAAAAGTCACAATAAAATGTATTCGTTCCATTACTTTTTCCCCCAATATTGATGCAATCCCATGATGCATTTGATAACCGTACACATGATGCTAAGTTTAGACCTGATCTAATAGTTTTAGTTATTATCAATGGAATAACTTCAGGAATATTTTATACAATATCAGAAAGTAAAATCTGGAAAAGAATCTGGTCAGTTCTTATAATTTGAGGCTGCCTATGTTATTACATGAGTATAGTGAATAAACAGAATAAAAGAAAAAAATATAACTAAAAGGCTATATTGTAGAAAAGTGACCATCTTAATAATTCCATAATGTGTGTATTCATTTTTTTTTTTTGGTGGACTTTCATTCTCATTTTCATAGTTGTAGTTGTTAAATAAGTTTTGTTACTCATGTTTTAAAATTAATATTTGTTTAATATCTGTAACGAAAAGTCAAAATATTATTTTGAAAAAAAAAGTCATTATTATCTCTATAACAAATGTGAACTAGTGAGTGTCCGACTCCTTCCAATTATCATGTATGCAAATTTATTTTGTGTAGCTGCATATTAATTTTAATAACAACTGATAATAATAAGGAAAGGAACGAATAATCATGCATGCAAATTTAATTTTCATGACCATTTTATGACCATTATGGTTTAATCTTGGTGACTGATAAAAATAAAAGTGCGCTCTTTTATTTATAGATACAAAATACTCCCTTGTTCTAAATATTTTTTGTGGCGAATTTAAGAATTTATATGCAGAAACACAGGTGCTTTCTTTTAAAATACACGAGAAAAAGTGTGTGTGTGTGTGTGTGTGCGAGAGAGAGAGAGAGAGAGAGCCAGTAGACAGGTAAAGATGGAAAGAGACAGAAAAAATAGAAAGAAACATTGTGTAAAATAAACATGACTTTTTTTATTAAAGGAAAATTATTTCGCGTCTTTTTTAATGAAAGGTGTGCGTCTTTCTTTTTAATGGAATGCGTTCCTTTGCCTATAACTGCGATGTGGCAAAATGAATAAATAAAAAAATAATCAACGTCGGAAGTTAAGTCGAAGCAAGTTTCGTAGATTTCAAACACCTAGCATTTGATAAGAAAGTTTCCCCTTTAAGTATAATAATGAGACTCGGCCACACATGCCAGAATTCTATGTACATATTGAGACTACATAAAGAAAGATAACTACAAACATTTCTTGTTTTTTTTTGGCGTTTTCTCAACAACAGTATATTTAAAGCTTTTTCTATTGTGACAACATTCGACGATTCCTTTATATACATACTAGCCGGAAGAGCAGCGTTTCCCGATCGTAGGATCTGCTTTAATAGTATATTTTAATTCATGCAGCTTTTGTATTTATTTTTATAAAGCAAATTCTTTATCGATTATTATATTGTAACTGATGTATAGTAGTGATATCAAAAGTAAAAAAAAACAACAAAAAACATGACTTCAGCTAGAATCGAAACCGAAACGTACACCTCTCCAATCACATTTATTAGCATCTGAGCCACGCCCATACGTATAAAATTGTTAAAAAAATAACGCAGTTTAACCTATGAATGTAGTATTGTGCACGTGAACATATTAAATCGACATACGTCGAGCAAAATAAACTGTTTTGTTTTTTTCTTTTGACCCCTTAGCAGCAATTATTGCCGGGGAAAACCAAATTGAAAGTGTGCTACAGGTCCAAATACCCAATATATCAAACTTCTTTAGACCAAATATTCAGAGACGAGTTTATCAGAGACTTCCCAAACACACACCGAGTCAGGCAGGCAGGCAGGCAGGGAGGGAGGGAGGGAAAGAGAGAGAGAGAGAGAGAGAGAAAGAAAGAAAAGAAAGAAACAAAGAAAGAAAGAGGAATGTTTCCGTGACCTGAAACGGTTTAATCTACGCAATTATCCAAGATTTAGAAATTATGCATAAATAGAATTTAACATAATAGTGAACGATAACCAATCACCTTATAAGAAACCATAAAAAATGAATAAGCAATTAATTAACGCTTGTTTTTTTAAAGGAGTATACATATTAAATAACTTCATGTAGTCGCTCGCGACTGAGTATATTAAAAGTTTTTTTTAGTAAATTGTAAATAGCAGAGAGTAGATATAACCGTTGGGCAAAGATTAAGGGGAAGTATGTGTTCTAACACTACACTCAAGTTAATTTGTCCAGAATAAAGGTAAGAGATCTCTTCTATATTAAAGCAATTTTGTATTCTGGCCTACTTTTAGAGCGCTCTTTGCTGGGGAGTTGGTTTCCCTCACATTATAGACCACCTTCTGTTACATATTGCTCTTATGGAGAATCAATAAATTGCAATTGCAATAGAAAAGTAAAGTTTTAATGTCGGTGTCGGAGTGAGAAAAATCAACTTTATATATGTTTTTATTCGTCGCCTGGGATTATTAGATATAGCATTATGGTTTAACGAGTAAAAAGAGCCAGTAACATGGACCAGGTCTTAAAATAGGGGATCAATGTGTGTGGGTATTTCTAGTGGTTCAGAATAAGTTGAACTAACCAAACCAATCTTCATCAAGCAAAACGTAGGTTCAGAATTATTTAGGGTTAGGTTAAAAAGAGGAAAGCACCTTGGTTCAAATTCTGTGAAAGTACCAAACTATTTCCAAACTAAAGAAATTCTGAATAATTAATAAAATTATAATAAAGTTGCTTAGAAATTATTAATCACAACCCAAAATTCTACTGGAAATGAAATGGTGAAATCATTTTTATAAACATCGGTTATTAATTTGATTGTAAAGTTAGTACATGAAATGATAAATGTTTTTACGGAACATGGTGTAATTAAATCAGAAAAGTTGTTTTTCATTAATGGTGATAAGCGTTTCAGTGTAAATAATTGTAAGCGAAACTGGAAATAATGAAACTGGTTGTTGTTTCAGTGTTTTGGTCTTTTGTTTTCTTGAAAAAAGCAGAAAAAATGAATAAATCCTAATACGTTATTGTTAAAACAATTAAACCAAGATACTGTAATTTAATTTGTAAAGGAAAACAGTGGTTTACAAGGACAGATATCGCTGAGAATTTTGATTTGTTTTTGCACGTGTTTTTTGTATAAAAAAAAGTTTTTTTTTTATTTGTGAAGGAAACATAAACAGTTTTTCGTTTGTGTAACATTGTAAATAGAACCGGTCGTTTAGTAAAGTAAGTATTGATTGTTTTAGTAAAAAGAAAATAAATCATAATACTTGATTTATAAAGATAATGTATTCTATTTAATATCTCGAAACTAATCTTTTCAAATGAAAGTTTCCTGAGAAAAAGGGGCTATGTGATCTTTATTATTGAAAGAGAATGGCAATAAAATGAAATGGTAATTTTTCCCTAAGATTACGGCAAAGTAACATAGTTTAGTATGTGCAGCATAGAACTAGATTGTGATTAATCAAGAAAACAGCGGATCACAAATACTCTCGTAGGTTAATTTAATTTATTTATATATGCATAAATCGCACGTACATATCTCAGGATAATATATATATATATATATATATATATATATATATATATATATATATATACCTACATTTATATGTTAAGCAACGTTGAACCTGGTCAGTACTAAAATGGGTGACCATTTGGGAATTTGCGGTGTTGTATGTGCTCTCCGCTTATCTCGCCATTGTCTCCCGTCATCTAGCACTTGTCCTTGCCACTGGATTCAAACAGTACCGATTTGGGAAAGTGTGGCTGCCTCATAATTATACACATATATATAATTTATATATATGTATATATATATATGTATGTATATGTATATATCATAATAGTACGACAAATCGTTAGTTTAATATCCTTTTCCAATCTAAGTCCACATTTCCTGCTTCCGATACCGATGTATAACCTCTATTTAGATCGAATGCTATCGATCTGGTTTTTGTCGTTATTGATGGACACGTAATTATGGCCGGGAGACAGCGATCACGTCGGATTTAACTCGAATTCCGGATGTAACGTTTTCGCCCCGTGACTATGCAAATATACAACCCGTTACAATCCACATCCGCCAACAACAACATTCTAGAAATCAATATTTGTTCATCGCAGAAGATACTACTTGTTCTTTCTGCATAAAGGACAAGTTGAAGATTAGGCGTATTTATTATTGGTAGTTTACCTTACTGGCGTTGTCTGGATGAGTTTTTTTTTACTTTTATTTTATGTATTTAATTTGTTATCGCATTCTATTTTTATAGGACTTTGATAATTATACTTAGTATACTTTTGCTAATTAATAATAATCGAACATAACTGTTAAGTGAAAAACTAATGTTTATTAAGTAATAATTACTTGCTTTAATTGTTATTTTTAAAATTATAAGGTGTCGAATTGCTTCCGAAAAATTCAGTCTTTTAATATATGATGATTATCTAAGAATTGTTTGAGAATCTAAATGTTTCAAAATTCATTTTACACCTATAAAATATAATAACATAGTTGCACTTTCCTAAATATAGAGAAATGAATTTTAGTTACGTAACTTTTGTAAATAAAATATATTTTTTAGCAAATAAGCATGTTAAATTTTGTTCAATTTGACGCTAGATGTATTTCAATAAATATTCAATCCATGGATCATAAAAAAAAACACATAGTTCAATATACATTAGAGAAAATTATGTTGTTATACGTTTTATGATAATCTTCTATAATAAATCTCACTTATCTGTTTAAATGTATGTATGTATGTTTGTAGGTCTGCCTAAAACTTTCGACAGTCGCGACAGATTTTCACGAGAATAGGTATCGTTTCCACGTTCGACCCCTCGGACGACTTTTTTTTTTACCGGGAGGGGTCGTTTTTCTTCGCTGATATTTTCGAAAGTCATCACCGCTTTTCGATTGACTAGTCTTAATTTAAACCTTCCCCACTTCGGGATTCGCGATGGACGCAACGACAAAGACGTCACATTTTTTTTATTGTTTTATTTTTCACGTTTTTTTCTCCTTTGCGGTACGGGTTCGGGCATGTCTGGCTTCTACCACTTCTTTTTTTTTTAGTCAACACAAACCTCCAAACACTCGGGCAACGCCGGGCACCTAGGCTAGTAATAAATAAAGTATAGTAAGTAAACAGCTTTTTATATACTATGCTTATTTACGTTATATTGTTATGGTAAATTATTCTAGAACTATAAGAAAATACCATAGTTTTCATTTCGTACCGTGGCTTGTGCTTCGTACGAATATAGTTATACATTATGGTGCTCCGTACGCCCTAAATTGATTCAAAATTATATAAATGCCTTTATTAATGTGCTATTATATTATATACTAGCATTTTAGCCCGGCGTGGCCCGGTTGTTTGGAGGTGTATGTTGAGCAAAAAAAAAAAAAGCGGTTAACTTTTTCAACTTTGACCCTTATTATGACCCCTTACTATTTATTGTTTGCGCTCAAATCAAGTTATTAAGTTAGATCCCTGCCCAAGGAACCTATGGGCATTTTTATACAGGGTGTCGCTTTTTTCGCCGATATTTTCGAAAGTCATCCTCTCCTTTCGATTGTCTAGCCTTAATTAAAACCTACGTCACTTCCGGTTTTGCGGTGATGGTAAAAGCAAAGACAGCAGGTTTTTTACGTTCGTTTCCTCCTTTGCGGTACGATTTGAGCCTTCCTTCTACTACTGTTTTTTTTTTGTTTTTTGCTCATCATACACCTCCAAACACCCGGGCAACGCCGGGCATATATATATATATATATATATATATATATATATATATATATATATATATATATATATATATATATATATACGTTGCTTCAGGTATATTATCTTAACGGAGATATTTCATGACAATACTTAAGAATATTACATGACAATACTTAAGAATATTACATGACAATACTTAAGAATATTATTGCTTTAAATTATTATTACAATACATACGTGAACTCTACTAATAAGTATATACACATCTGCAATAGAATGTACATATCTACTACCTCGTAAATAGCATACATATGGTACTCTTTATTGCAGGTAATTATTTCAATTAATTTGTTAATCATCAAAATAAACCGTATTATAGTTTGCAATGCCCATATATCTACTACCCAAGATTCCCTTCAAGTTATAGATGAAAGTAACATAGTGCACAGTGAATTTATTAACATTTTCGACCTGATTAAATTAAATAGTTTACAAGTATTAATAATGTCTGATTGTAATTCATTATATATATTATACATAATATCGTGGATAAATCCTCATCTAAGTTCCACATTTTTTTGCCTCTCGTTGGTGAAACTAAATAGAGCTAACCGTAGCTTATATTTGAGATTTTAAATATTGCAGATTTGTTAAAAGTTATAATTTTCTGTTAGTAATGAATACTTTACATGCAATTTTATAAGCGTGTTATTATTTCTGACTTTATAAAGTATAGACTTTTTTACTTTAGAACATAAGAACGGCTGAAATATGACATTTTTATTTTATTTGAGCTGTTTTTCTCCATTTTTCTTATTCTATTTTCCCACATATTGGCCATTTTAGATCAGATTCTAGATTTTGAACAGTAGAAAAGTTTTCAGTATTCCGTGGTTTTACCCCAGTGGTTTTAGCGCATGATGTAATGAATACAGACAGCGAACTCAATCCTCGGCTGCTGAGTTAGTGTTCTCTCGGTATCACTGCATTATTATCACTAACATCTTTCGGAAAGATATGAATCTATCTATTACAAATCCACATATATGGATAATATAAAAGAGTAAAATAAACTTACAGTTTTTTTAACTAATCTATAAGAAGTAAACTTTGACATAACACGCCCCTTTACTTATGCTAGCATTGTTTGTGAGTGTTATCTTCATTGCCATGGCATCAAGCAATGTTGATTTAGGATTCGACTGATTTTTGCGCAATTATTGCTTCACTAACAACTGAGGAATCCTTTTTTTCCGAGATTGATAGTAGGTGCTCATATACAGTGATGATCATATTTATTGGCACGGTAAAATAAAAGTTAAATTTTGTCTAATAAATTCTAAAAAAGGGATTAAATTAAAGAAAATAACAAAGTATATTATGTATTTTTAACTGGCCTTTCCGATGCAGCAATCGGATTTTAGAAAAAAATAAATAACAAAGGAACAACAAACATAATTGCAAAAAACCCTTGTTCAAAATTATCGGCACGATTTATTTAATAATCAATTGTATAGCCTTTGGCCTTGATTACCTTCCTCAGTCGCTTTTCATAGTTTACAACTAAGTTGTTGCACTCTTCAGTAGTAATTTTAGCCCACTCTTCCTGACAATAATCCTCCAATTGAATAAGATTCTTAGGCTTCCTTTGCATTACCCTCAATTTTAATGTTCTCCATAAATTTTCCATTGGATTAAGGTCTGGGCTTTGTGATGGCCACTCCAAAACATTAATATGATTGTCCTCAAGCCATTTCTTAGTCAGTTTAGCCGAATGCTTTGGGTCATTATCTTGCATGAACCACCAACGACGACCAAGTGAGAGCTCTTTAGCAGAGTCTTTCAGGTTTTCATCCAATATTTTAACATAATCTTCCTTTTTTATGCTACCTGTGACCTTAACAAGTCGCCCTGGTCCAGAGGCAGCAAAGGATCCCCAAAACATCAAACTGCCTCCACCGTGCTTCACTGTGGGTATGGTGTTCTTAGGCAGGAAATCTTCGCCAGATTTTCTGTAAATATAAAACACTTTATTATGGCCAAATAACTCTATTTTCGTTTCGTCAGTCCATAGAACACGTTTCCAGAATGCAACATCTTTATCAATATGACGTTTTGCAAAGGCTAGCCTTGCTTTCAGGTGCATAGGCTTCAATAAGGGAGTCTTTCTCGGACGACATGCTTTTAAACCAGCTCCCTTCAAAACTCTACCAACTGTATGTCGAGATACATTCACTCCAGAGGTGATCTGTTCATCAACAATCTCCCCAACAGAGATCCTTGGGTTTTGTTTTACTTGTCGAACAATTTTCCGTTCATCTCTTGGGGAAAGAATCCTTTTTCTCCCTCTACCCTCCCTCTAAACTCATAACGTGGCCTTGCGATTTGAACTTGTTTATTATGGCTAACAGTGGATTTGGGAAGGTTTAGCTTCTTTGAAATCTTATCATAGCCCTCCCCATTGGTATGGCATGCTACAACAAGCTTCCTGACGTCTTCGCTGTGTTCCTTAGTTTTAACCATGGCGATTGAAAATTATAATTTAGTCACTTATAATAGTTTAAATAAATCGCTATCTAAAAATTATCTGAAAAAAAATATTCACTGAATTAGCGTTAAACAAGCATAATATGGCTATAAAAAAGTTCAGAAAACACGTAAACCGGAAATTGATTGATATTATACTGATACTAAAAGAAAAACAAAGCCGTGCCGATAATTTTGAACAAGGGTTTTTTGCAATTATGTTTGTTGTTCCTTTGTTATTTATTTTTTTCTAAAATCCGATTGCTGCATCGGAAAGGCCAGTTAAAAATACATAATATACTTTGTTATTTTCTTTAATTTAATCCCTTTTTTAGAATTTATTAGACAAAATTTAACTTTTATTTTACCGTGCCAATAAATATGATCATCACTGTATGTGGATATGTAAGGATAGTTAAATAAACACATCCAATTCAATGGTTTTAATTGAGATACGTTTAACAGTATATTATTTATTAAACAAATATCGGTTGTCTAAAAGATAATAAAAAATGTGGCCATTGTTATTTAAGCAGCGAAAAGAAAATGTTAAGATTTATCTGTTAGCTTCTCGGTTGTCTATTATTCCATCCAAATACGAAATAAAATTTAAAAAGAGAACAAAAAAATGCAAATATGATAGCGGCTGAATTTAGGTTAAAACACTAATCACTGTTTACCAGACTGTAATCGTAACTCAACCTTCGTTTCTTTGATGTATAAAAAACTTGAAGAGCTCTAGCTACGTTAATGATATACTATTGTATTTTACTTCATACATAATGTCATAATTAAGTTGATGCACTGGTTCTCAATCGATCACAGAACTTAAAGCATAATTGAGATTGATGACTACTATAATGAGTGACAATTTAGAAATACTAGATGTTGTATGTGTTCTTCTGTTATCTCGGCATTGTTTCCAGTCATCCTTCTTTCCAATGAAAAAAAAACAAACACGGTTCATTAAAAAAGAGTTGTGCTTGCGTATTTCGCAACTCCTGTTTCACAATTACTCATGCAGCTTCCCTTGCAGGGGTTATTCATTATTTCTAAAGACTTAACAAATATTACGATGATTAATAAAGATATGTTTATTTAATTAAATTACAAAGCAAAAAATTACAAACTCACTTCCGTAATGTGGATCGATAGTTGCCTCACAAAAACACCGGCGCCGCTACCTGTGAATATTAATATACGCTGCTGCTGCTAATAATTCATCGCCAGTCTCTTCCAGCAAACCATTTGAATCTGACTTGAATGTACATACAGATCGGAGTGAAAACGTTTGTAATACATTATATAGCATTTATAATTAATTAAATAAATAAAATAATTATAGATGAACATTTTTGGATTTCACACAAAACAGTAATAAAAATCGAAAAATAAAACATGCACTTAAGCAGAACTCTTTTGGTTTAATAATGTTTTTAAACAACTGCATACATGTGTATATGTCTATATATGCATATATATATATGTGTGGGTGTGCGCCTGCGCGCGCGCGTGTGTGTAGTCGAGTATATATGAAAAACAGTTACAATTTTGCAAAAATATTGAATTTTCACAAAAAGAAATCTCATTCCAACAGAAACTCGATAATATTCTAAAAAATAAAACACGTAATTCTAACAAAAGTTTGGTTTAAGCGGATAAAACAAGAAACTTTTACAAACTTAATATACAAGGATACAGAAATCTATTAAATAAAATACATAAGGAAGAGTTACTGCAAGACCTATAATACAGACTTTATTTAGATTACACACATGGAAAGAAAATAAAAAAAACAAAAATTGAAACAAAATATCGGTAGACTGAATGAGAAAGAAGAACACATTTTGCGCAAAGACCAACAACCAGATTTTCACACAAAACTGACCACTAGATTAATTAACCCTACCAGATAGACGCTGTGACATTACGGAGTATTACCTGTCAATCACGAAAGGGATTTTTTTCAAAAACCGAAGGAGCGCCAAGATCTCTACGAGTATTTTAGAAAATGCAATTCATACAATCATAAGTTTTCTACAGCGGTGCTTAATGACAATCGTAAAAAAATGGACGAAAATAGATCACTAGATTAAACGGTACTAACCTACTTGGATTATATATATATATATATATATATATATATATATATATATATATATATATATATACTAGCTTAATATAGAAAAACATTTTTACATAATAAATTAAAAAGACACTCAAACAGTCAGCTTACATGTTTCGCATCCGGCTCAACAGAGCTAAATCGAGGTACAAACATGAAATCAGAAATTGATTAAAATGTGGAGAAATAAGAGTTAAGATTTTAGACAAAGACAATATGTTAGATTTGAGTACATAATAAACATGCTCGCAGTGCTTACAAAGTTAATTTTAATACAGTAAAAGCCGGGACTAACATAATGAAGAACAAATTCGAAACAGGAGGAGGTGGATATAACACTAATTTATTCTTCGAGATGCGTTCTGGTATCTGCCACTGTAGATTGGTCTGAGTATATATACGTTTATCAATGTACATAGGTTTGAATATCAAGGTATTTTTTGATGTGTGTGATATGTGTGATATATATATATATATATATATATATATATATATATATATATATGTGTGTGTGTGTGTGTGTGTGTGTGTGTGCATCTATGTGTGGATGTGAGTACAGGCACACATGGAGCTAGGTATACACTAGCGGCCAAATATCTGGGACAGTTAAGATTTTTCTCAATTTTTCCAGAACATTCGGAGTGGGGGGGCGATTACAACTAAACTCACACACTTTTAAAATAGTTCGTATGTTGATATACTGTATTAATTACATTTCATTATAACGGATGGAAAAAAGTGATGAGCATTTCAATTTTCTTTTAAATTAAAGAGACCAAAACCATGGGGCAAAGCAAAGAAAATAATTTATTGTAGACTGTGTAGTCAGTTTTTCCACTTTTCTAAGTGCGAAAATGACGAATAAGTTGATTACGTCACTTTGTAGTCATTGCTGCCGGTTCTACAATCATTATGACACCTAAAATTGATGCTTCAGTTAAAAAATCAATTATTAAACCTCATGGGGAAAACCATTCAATGCAGAAGATAGCTGATGACTTGAAGCTGTCGAAAAGTATCGTTGGGAGAGTTATAAAGGATTTCAAGAATACTGGGGAAATTCTATCACCGACGAAAAATGGCACACCTCGAATAACTTCGTCTAGACGAGACGATTGATTAAGAAGATTGCACTGAACGATAGGATAGCATTTCTCGTTAACTACATGTCTATCGTGATATTAAAGCGTCTCGAAAAAGAGTATCAAGACTCCTGAATTAAATTGGCCTGTTTTTTGAGATCATAAGCTAAGAAACCGCTGATGAACAAGAACAAAATAAAAAAACTCAGATTAAGCTTTGCTCAAGAGCATGTATTGTGGACAGATGACCAGTGGCGAGATGTGTTTTTTCTGATGAAAGTAAGTTTAATGTATGTGGATCTGACTGGAGGAAATTCATAAGGTGGTTTTCTGGCGAAAGATTTAATCAAAAATACACGAACAAAACGGTTAAGTTTGGTGGAAGTAGCGTAATGGTGTTTGATATGATTTCTTGGGAAGGAATGACTGATCTGGCCCGTCTAAACACCAGCGTAAATGGAACAATATACAAGAACTTACTGAGAGATCATTTCATCCCAATACTTTGAAATTCTGAGTGTGAAAAACCTATTTTCATGCAGAAAATCGTTCCCTGTCACATGTAATGGCATTTTTGAACGATCAAAATGTAGAAGTTTAGGATTGGCCTCCTCAAAGTCCGGACGTAAACCCCTTTTGAAAACCTATGGACTACTTTGGGGAACCGTGTGAGTGCAAGACACTCTATCAATATTGAAGATTTGTGGTTAAAACGTAAAGAAGAATTAGCGAAAGTGTAACGTGATGAATGTCGCCAACTCATTCAATCTTGCAGTAAAAGGTGCGCTGCAGTTATAGAAAATAAAGGTTTGTTCAGTAAATATGAAATGTATGTCCACCAATTTTGGCATTTTGATGTTTCAATATTATTATTTTTAAATTTATTTTCTTTGCACTACGGTTTTGGCCACATTAATTTCAAAATAAAAAATTGAAATGCTCATAACTTATTCTATCCCTTATAATGAAGTGTAATTAATACAGTGTCTCAACATAAGAGGTATGTTTAATGTGTGTAGGTTTAGTTGTAATCCCCCCGAATGTTTTGGAGAAATTGAAAAAAGACTAAACTGTCCCAGATCTTTGTCCGCTAGTGTATGCATATGTATTTTGGTAGATTTGAATATATGCTTATATGGGTGGATATATAAATGTTTTATGTGTGTATTTGCGTGCGACGTGTTCGTCTCGGTTGTAAACATAAGTGTTTACTACCGAATTGATATATTAATGTTAGGGTAGAAGGCGCGTCGACAAGTAGGCGTAATAGTTAAGGCTAGTGCGTGAGATCTGGGTTAAGTGAGAAGCACCGATGTTAATACAAAAATATCATAAACCTAGCAATGTCTGAAATCAGAAGATAAAAAGATTAAAGAAAATATCGAACTTCAAACGCTTTATATTTCAAACTAACCAATCTATACGTACCTCCCTTTTTTCGTATTTCCCCATCTTTTCCTGTTTCCACTTTTTTCCTAAATATTATCTTTTTGTAATCTCTCTTTTTTTATAATATGGTGCAAACTTCGTATTAAAATATATTTTTTTGAATTTGGTGTAAAAGAAGACAATACCTGATGACGTTGTTTCTTTAAAAAGAGTCATTGCAGAAGCATGTATGCATATATGTAGCCAATAATGTGTATGCAAATAAATATACTACCTCCGTGTGTATATAGTCTATGTACTAGAAAAGTATGATCATATGAAGGATTTATTGTATAAGTATACATCATTATTAGTAAGTGTTCGAATTATTACCAATTTGCTTTTCAACACATTTTTTACTCGTAACGCATGACTGTTGTCGGATTTTAACCGACTAAAAGGGGGAGGGGGAGGCGTTTCTGCAACTCAACTGTTAAGCCAGAACTCGACGTAGAAGGAAAAAAACAATGAAACCTTACCTTACGTGGTGAACCTTTCACGCCTTTTCTTGGTCAACAGGAGTTTTTTTTGTTTTTTTTTTACACAGTGATCACCACTTATCAAGGCCCGGAGCCACTCAGGGATAAGGGTTATTGCAAGTACATTACGTTAGTGTGGAGATTTGATGAAGTGTTTAATTAAGGGGAGGTTCATCAGGAATTTGTTAACGTTGGACTTGAAGACATCCAAGTTGTAGTCCGGAGGAAAGCAGGCAGACGGAACAGAGCTCCACAGGCGTGCAGTTCTAAGAAAGAAGCTTTGTTCATGGAATCCACGTTTTGATTTAGGCAGAGATAAAAAGTGGGGGAAATTTTTCACAGTGGATTCAGCTAGACGGGTGTTTTTCGTGAAAGATTGGCGAGCGGGGACCAGAGATTGGAGTTCAGACGAGCACTTGCCATGGAAATAACGATAAAACAAGGATAGGCTCGCAACGTCTCTTCTGTGTGAGAGAGGTTGCAGGGTAGAGAAAAGGGCATCCCCACTAAGCCACGAAGTCTATTTTGTACTCTGTCAAGGCAGGATAGGCTGTTTTTAGCAACTCCTGCCCAGATATGGCAACAGTATTCCATCCTTGGACGTACTTGGCTTTTAGATAGATAGAGAATTGCATCAGTAGTGAGATATCTTCTGGAGCGGTAGAAGGATCCCACCATCTTTTCAGCGACCTTGGCAACAGACTTGATGTACGTGTTCCATTTCAGATCAGGAGTAAAGGTCAAACCCAGAAGCTTGTCAAAACACGGGGCCTCACCCAGACGAGAGCCATCCATTGCAACGAATTGCCTCGTTGCTTACAACGACAGATCGACTTTGTAACAATAACTATGGAACGGGTTGCTGGACTAAAACAAAAAGACCAACCAACCAACCAATATCACCGATATGGGGGGGGGGTTATACCCACCATTCGATTCTATGCAAATGTTAAGTCCGATCCACGTGAGTGGACAAAAAACAAACCATTATAAAATCAGTCGACCAAGCACTTTAAAACCTTTTGCTTCAACGACTGCCACACAGAATTCCATTGCTTCACCTTTCCACATCGAGTTCCGGTAAATAAAAATTATCACACTGTTGCATATTTAGAGAGCAGAATTATTCCTCATTATAAATACATTGTGTGATTCTATCTTTGGGTGTTTGTGTAGCTTTTGGTTTTCTCACATAAAGTATTGATTTAAGATGTCCGTATCGGAAAATATTTTGCTCGCAGAGACGCTTTACTTAAGATGGCTTATCAAATATCAAAAATACTCAAATCTAGAGATGTCGGTGCGACTCGTAATCTTTGACATACAATCCATTTTTGTGAAAATGTGCTGAGCAAACATTTTTATATATTATTTGTGCTGCATTCACATATCTCACACGATTACTAATGCTTTGTCGTGCGAGATAATAAATAAGCTTATAGGTAATAAAGTTATTTATGATTACATTTCTTTTATAAATAAGACTCTTCTCTATCGGATATATTGTGTAGGTGTAAATTTGAATTATGTATCTTTAGCATAAGTGTCTATCTCCGTGTGTTTCACTCATTGATAGCCTATGTCTTCTACCGTATATCAATCATTTTGGAATATTTAATGCCGAGAAAATCAATTTTCAAAAATAATGTTTTTATGTTCTATATATCTTCAAATATTTATTGATTATATTTGCCTTGATTGTTTTATAGCAAGAAAGGATTTCTGCTTTGAACTTTGTAGAACATCATCGAATTTTGCAAAAAAGAAACGAAAGAAACAATTAGATCGGTTTCTGGTTTATTTCTGGTTACCAAGCCAGTATCTTTAGACAGCTTAAACTGGTAAGCACCAGATGCCTTAACAACACAGGCTCAAAATGGAGCAATAGTAACTAACAGATTACTCCAAATTGCCTACATCACCCCGATTCGGGCTTTAACATTATATGCATTTTAAAGTAGCACCCTGGACGTTCAATGCTCGACCTCCTAATTACATTGGACATAATTGTAATTAGATGGAATGTTAAGGACATAGTATTGATTGAAAATCAAACGATTTACTTTGCGAAAACATTAGTATAAACAAAAGAAAACTCAGCAAATAGTATACAAGAAAGTGTGCATATATATATATACATATATATATATATATCTTTAAAGAACCCCAACTGTAGAAGAGAAATAGCAAAAACAATAGAAAATAAACAAATAAATAAATTAAATAAACATAAACGATCACACATATATGTATGCATATATATATGTGCACGTATATGTGCATATATGTATGTACATATATATATATATATATATTTATATATAAAAATAACATTAAAAAACCCTAACCTAGATTTAAAAAAGATCAAGAAACTAGATATCCAGGCTAAATAGAGCACACATAAAGGAACAGGTCAACCAGAGGACAAATAGGCCTTTGTCCTATAAGTGCATGCTCATTGGCTGATAGGAAGGGCACGGTGGATACTAGAAAGCTGATTAGCTAACTAAAATCTCAATAGAAGACGCGTATATAAAAAAGACAAACAACCACAAAATTCGCGTATAAGCCTGAAGATTTCTAGAGTGGATGAAACGCGGAATATTCATCGTAGCTTAATCGCCATATATATATATATATATATATATATATATATATATATATATATATATATATATATATAAGAATATATATATATGTATATATATATATATATATATAGATAGATAGATAGATATATTAGCATAGGTGCCCGGCGTTGCCCGGGTGTTTGGAGGTGTATGCTGAGCAAAAACAAAAAAGGGTTAATTTTTTTACACTTTGACCCCTATTATGACCCCTTGAAATTTATAGTTTTTATCTCAAATCAAGTAATTAAGTTAGATGCATGTCCAAGGAAACTATATTTAAACATTCAAGTGTTTAGACCCACAATTATCGGAGGAGTTTGGTAGAGTTCTCAAAGGTCAAATCGTTGAACTTTGACCCCTTGAAAGCCAAATTTCTGGCAGAAATCCGATCACATTGATTTTCCCAAATCTCAATACCCTGTATATGAAATTTCGAGTCTGTAGACTAAAAATTGAGTCATTGCGTAGCGAAATGTACACACACAGACAGAGAGACACACACACAGAAAGACACTTTCACTTTTATACATATATATATTTAATTATTATAGTAAAAAAATAAGTATAACAGCCCCTTTAAGAAATTCGTTTCTTATCGTTGAGCACTTTCGTTTGAATTAAAGTCGGTCAATTTAGCTCTTATGCATAAATCATCGTATAACGATTAGATC
Source organism: Euprymna scolopes (assembly GCF_053919585.1). Taxonomy (NCBI): domain Eukaryota; kingdom Metazoa; phylum Mollusca; class Cephalopoda; order Sepiida; family Sepiolidae; genus Euprymna; species Euprymna scolopes. Next base: position 119,851,882 of record NC_136488.1, read on the forward strand.
ACTGTCTGACTGGCGTAAATGAACATTTAAAATTAAGATGTTTACATTCAACGTTATTTCACGCGGTTAATGGTAGCCGAATGTATTGGGTCTTCGTTAATCGAGCCAGAGATGTTTGTGTTGCGGGGGTCAAGTCGCTCGACTGGTATTAATCGTGGCACCCTGCGCTGAAGATTCCCGAAAGTATGAAACACTAGTGTCTGTAGGTATTTAATTATTATAGTAAAAAATAATTTATATATATATATGATTTTCAGAATATAAGAGATTGTATATAATAAATTCCACAGCCAAACAACGTCGCAGCCCACAAGAGCCATGACAGTTGTCATGGTTCTTGTGGGCTGCGACGTTGTTTTGCTGTGGAATTTATTATATATATATATATATATATATATATATAATGTTATGTTAACCAATTCACGTCAGTTTCCTGTACGTGCGTTTCTGAAACAAGATGAATTGCACCTATTTACAATGCCTTCCCACGGGGCAGAGTCATACACCAGGATCGTTTTTTAACATGGTTTAATTGAAATAGGTCTGTTCATCAGCACCGGTCTAGACATCAACTTCGAAGTCAACAAATAGGAGCAAAATTGAAGTATATTTTTATCTCATTTATTGTTGTGGCGGAATTATCTGCGAATGAACTGCTACATATACAAAAAAAAAAATGCCGGAGAGCAAGCCATTAATGATGGGTCTAGATCTGAACAACCAACAGAACGTGTTTGTATGCGAGACATAGAACTCACTCTTTTAGTATGTTCTTGTTCATACATTTTTCTACACTACTACTGTGTTCCGTTTTATTTGTAAAATATAATCTACGTTACAATACTGGCGAACGATGATTCTAAAGTATTTGCTGACTAAAGATTCTATAACATTGGCGAACGTGGATTTAGTCATCAAGCGGTACCCCGTCTCAATAATTCCAGTTAATTTTTGTATAACACTAGCAAGCAACAAAAAGAGCACACTTATAATATTTGACAACTTTTTAAAACTTTTAATTGCGAACACAATGTGAAGTCCAAACACAGCGTTTCTTTTTCAAATACAACACTTGTTGGACCTTTACTAAAAACCAAAGAGTGTCTATAACACCGAGGCAAAAACAAAACAGCAAAATAACATCTTCACAAAAAAGAAAAAAAAAAAGAAAAAAAAAAAAGCTGGGTTACGTAACTATATCAATATTCACAAAATATTGGATATTTATTATAAAGTAGAAATTTTATTTCCTTTCGCGTCTATTGTTAATACTTTCAAAAGTTGTCACGCTATAAAAAAGAGAACACATTTAATGCTTTTCCTTCTCTTTTTGTTTGTCTACCACAAGCAGTAAATATTTCAGAACAGTTCTCATTCGCGAACATTAAAACTGAAGTTATTTAGTATGAAATATTATTGTTCCGAAATAGAAAATAAACTGTAAGTACAACATGTTTTTAGTTCAAACTAGTGGAGAACGAATTAGTTTGTCTCCTCAGCTGTTCAGACCAGTTACATTTTTGTCAAATCGAACAAAGTTATTTTTTAATCTGTATATTGTTAATTTTATTAAATACTAGCAAGGGTACCCGGCCTTGCCCGCGTGTTTGTAGGTGTGTGTATGGGGGGGGTAAGTAATAACACTGTTTAAATATTATTAAAAAAAAAATGCTGTCAAAAAAATCAGAAAAAAAAGCAAAAAAAAGCTAAAAAGCAGAAAAATTGCATAAATAACCCCGTCGGATCGAACCTGCAATCTAAAGATAACAATGCTGTGTGTGTAGGGGCGGGGGGGAGGGTAAACAAAAGAATAAGCGAAGTAATAACCCTGTTTAAATTAAAAAAAAAAACGTTGCCCGTGTGTTTAGAGGTGTAAAGGCGGAAAAAAAATCCGACGAGTTACACCGACGCCAAACAGACAACCAACTAAGAACTGACGAAATGAAACGTTTAAAAAACCAGCAAGTTAAACTAACATCAACGTTTTCTAGGTCAAACAGGACGTCATCGTCGCAGTAATCGTAGAAAAGGGGAAAATGGAGGAGGGATTTTTTTGCTAACACCTTCTAATACAAAACTGATCATTTTAGGGTGAAGGAATTAATGTTTTTGGCAAATTTTTCGATATTTGTCGTCCAAGTTGTCGGGCTTAAAAATGATACTATTGTCGTGAAAATCCGTCGCCTCTGTCGAAAGTTTTTGCGAGACATACAAACACACATACATGCATACATACATATATGCATACTTACATACGTACACACACATTTCCGCTTATATATATATAGAAAAGACAGTTGATGGATTCCAGGCAGCCATGACACAATTGGTAAAACTATTGATCTAACAGCAAGAAAGGTGGGATGTAAACAAGAATAACTATTTAAACGGCAGCAACAAATAGAACAACAGCGTCTGATGAATGACAAATCTGTACTGAGTAGTTACTTTCTCAACTAGCAAAAATCAGTGCACACGCGAGTAATAATACTGCATATTTACAAGATTCAATATGGAATGCAATCGAAAATTTTTGCTGTGTACTGGAAGAAAATAAATCGTTTGCGGCATACTGTATAATATATACAGACATCTTCAGTATAGACTTCCAGCATTCAGCCAATCAGAAAAAAGTTTGTTTACTATTACGCTAATTTGATATTGTTACTCAAAATAACTTTGTGGATTTTATTGTGCCACGTTAAACTTCCGAGCCATCTTTCGCCAATACTGTAAAACTCCTTACCAGAACTTTCAGCTCGAACGTCCCTCTCATTCATAAAAATTGAAAATGCTTACCTTTGTTTTAAAACGACGGAAATGGTTTCGAAACTTATGCAATAGCCTTTGCGACGAATTTTAATTATCAGATCTCTGCGCAGAAAATTTTATATGCCTAGTGTTTGCTTAGGGATTTACATTTTTGGGGGATGCAGAAATCAGAAGCCATGTCTTTAAAAGTTTAACAGAAGACGGTCGGAAGATCGAAATTAATAAATATAATCTAAAGATATCAAATTATGTATCTTGCATATAAAATTTTGCCAAACAACCTTAAATGCACGTAACAAATAACCCCCTGATAGGAGAAATTATTACTCATAGCCCAACTAATCTAAACAATAATTTGTAAAAAGAAATATTCCCTCTCTCTGTAAACAGATGTGCAGGTATGCATTAGGTATAAGACGGTCCATGTCCGTCTAAAAATGTTTGAGAATAGGACACACAACTTTCCATTGTAAGAATTAATGTAAAATTAACCTTCGGAAGTCATCAGGCAAGATTACGTAAATATGTAACATAAGAATTTCCGACAAAGAAATTTAATTACAATAAGAGTCAGATCCAGGTCTATCAACACAAAATTGTATTACATGAAAGAAATTGGATAGGCCTAAAATGTTGGCATCTTAAAATGCAGCGAATGCCGTAAAAAGCACACAAATTAACTTTGAGAGAGAATCTCTAACGAACGTAACACCGATGAGAAAAAATTATAAAATTAAAAGTTTACGTACTAAAGTATACCAGAAATACTTTCATGAAGGAGTTAAACCAATGAAGTCTGCAAATATCAACGTTTTGCTTAATCCTTGGAGTGCGATGGTTTTTTACACACATTGTCTACGATGGGTGTGGATTTTTTCACATCACAAAATCAAGTCTAGGGTCTTTAGAAAAGAAGTTTTCTAATCAACATCAATACAAACATTTAAACATGTGTTTCAAGCATAAGTTTCATTCATTGTTTAAAGCAGTTAAAGCAAAAAAGAATTCCATCATCCTTGAAGAAACTATTGGTGCAGTTGTTTCTAATAGAAAACTAGGTGCTAAAAAATTAACAGCCAGCGTAGCTTAAGGCAGAACCAATTTAATCAGAAACAGAGAATTTGATTTCAGGCTTAAAAAAGAATTCACAGAAGGGTTTGCACCTGACCTGGGAAAATGCACAAAAAAGCCCGCGGAACTAAGATTACAAAAAATTTAACCAGTATTGTAAATAAAACGTAACATACCATTTGATTCCTAATAAAAAATCATCCAAGAGCGTTATAGACGTTAGAGTACCTGGATTCTATCGAAAATAGAATACAGTCACTATGGTCACTCCTACCGTGTTTGATAAAAAGAGATCGCAGGAAATCTTTGTTACTGCAAAATTTCGACCAATTTAAATGCATTATTAGAAAAAAGTCCATTATCCTCTACCACATATATATATATATGTATATATTAATTGGAATTCATTTTTTGAGATGAGCATTATATATTAATTTATTTTTTTATTTCGGACTATTAGTCTCATCTTTATTAGTTGTGCCAGAGGTTAATTGGTCAAAATTTGGTGAGACGACAACAACTACGGATGGCAATGATGGCTGAGAATGCAGTTAGGAGATTCGAAGTTCCTATCCGTCGCGGTTACCACCTGACGAAGGCCAGAGGAATAGTTGGCCGAAACGTTGTGAATAAACAAACCAATATAAAGATAAAAAACAACAACTAATAAAGATGAGACTAATAGTCCAAAATAAAAATAAATAAATCCTCTACCACGTCCGAAGAAAGTTTTATCAAAAGTAAACGGCAGTAAGTTTTTATTTTTTTATTTTTCGAAAATCGACCTAAGAGACACGGATCTCCAAATCTCAGTAAAAATGAATCTGTTAAATAACTCTGTATAAATACTCATTGAGACATTTGCAGCTATGAAATACTAACTTTTGGGGTCAATGTCTTTTATGTCATATTATTATAGCCAGCAAATATATGGAACAACATAAAGCCCATATCTACGAAGTATTAGGTTGTGGTTTTTCACATTTACATTCAGATGAATCACGGCTCAAACAAAAAATTGTTAATCGAAATAAGCAACATCAAAATAAACACTTTCGCAAACGCAAAACAAGTGTCTGGCGGCGATGAGGCCGTTGAAGGTGTTTTTGGTATCGCTTAGGTGTTGGAAGCATTTCTCTGGAATGTACGGCGGATCAAGTAGAGTTTCTTAGCCCAATTTGTTCAACTTCTACAGGGCCAGATTTGCAACGTGCGATCGGACATTGTCCTGGAAGAGAATTGGGTCTTTCTGTTGACTAATGCTGGGTGTTGTTGTCGAAGTCTCTGATGCATTTCATCCGTTTGTTAACAATACTTGCCGCTGCAATTGTTTAGACTGCATTAAAAAAAAACTGTAAAAGATGAGACCGATCTGTAACAGATGAGACCATTAAACAGTCAGCATGAACTTCTTTTAGTGCAACCCTGGTTGGGGGAAGTGGCATGCAGCTTCTTCTGCATTTAATCATTATTGTCAGAAAAAACCCACTTTATATCGCAAGTTCCAAACCGGTTAAGAAACGGGTCATTCTTATTGCGTAAAAGAAGGGAAGTTGACACTTAATAACGGCGTTTTTTTGGGGGTGTCGTTCAATTCTTGAGACAACCATTTATCAATGTTTTTTGTCTTTCCTATCTATCTCGAATGGTTGAAAATCGTCGTATACGTTATGTCTAATTATGAAACAGGTTCTCCAACAGTTGTCCGTTGATTGTTTTCAACTAAGGCTCCTAAGTGATTGTTGTCAACATCCTATGGCTTACCACTACGCTAATAATTTTCTACACTCTCGTCGCCGCCACGAAATTTCTAAAACCACGATTGTAATGTGCGTTTTGTAGTGGTTCATGGGCAAAACGCTTACTTTATATCTCCAGCTGTTTCATCAGCTTTTTCATCCTAGCTTGAATTGAAATAAGAAAATTGTGCGAATTTACCTTTTTCTATCTTGTATTCAACGTTCTGAAAAGAAGACATAATTGTTTTAAAATGATTGTAATTTAAACGATTAGATAGAGTGAACAGCGCTCTTTAAACTGATACATAAAATAAAGGTATTGTAAGGAAAACTTAATAGAAAATACATCATTTGAAATCACAATTAAAATTCTGCAAGAACTATCTTCTAAACCTAACATCATTACGAACACAAGAATTTGGTTTCAAAATTAACAAAGCACATGCGAATTCTTCTTTCAAAAATTAAATATTTAGGACACATAATAGATAAGAATTGTAGACGTGAAGATCCCGATAGAGCCGCTGCAATAAGATACATACCGGGCCCAGCAAATACTGCTCAATTGCAAAGATTTTTTAGGTCTCGCTAATTATTATCCAAACTTTACCCCCAAAATGCAATGCCAGCGTGTACCACTAAACTAGCTTTTGAAAACCGTTGGGAATTGGGAGTGCCAGTTAGCATTTAAGGAAATTAAATAAGCTTCTAACGTCAAATTTAAATCCGGAACTAGATACCAGAGTGTTATGCATTTCAAGCCGTAACTAGATGCTATAATTGCGAGCGACGCTTGCTAATACGGTATAGCGCGTTTCCTTCATAAGATGCCGGATAGTTAACAAAATGTACTCAGAACGAAAAACTTTGCTTCCGGCAGAAAAAAAAAACTCTACTCAAAGATAGAGAAAGAGGGCCTCTGCATTCTCTCTGCAGTTTCAAAATTCTACCATTATTTGCACAGTAGTCACTTTACACTTCAAACGAACCACAAACCCTTTTCCCATGTTAAGTCTAAAAATAACATCCTTCCTTTACTGCAAACCGTTTATTTAGATGGGAGACCATTTTATTGAAGAACGAGTTCAAATTAGAATTCTTATCTTCTAAACAAATCCTGAATGAAAGCAGGCTATCTAGGTTTATTTCGATTCAAAAGGAGACCCGCGGGAGCTCGGTAATCGCCGCATTGCGCATAAATAGTGAAATTAAATGATGATAGGGAATACAATCCGTAAACTCTTTAATAAATAAATACTGAAGCAGTGAATGATTAATTTATCAAAACTACAAAGCAGAAATTAGCATAATGAGATTTTACTTCAGACATCTAATCAATCTCCGACAACGTTCTGCTTTATAGTGAAAGATTCATTATCCCTAAAACTCATAAACTTAAACTTTACTTAAAAATTTCCACATGGTACACGCCGGCACTGGCAGAATGAAATGCATGTGCGCATTGTTGTTTAGTTGCCGTCCATGAACCAAGATATCAACAATATGGTTAAAACATCTAAAGGGTGTGCCTTGACAGCAAATACACCACCCATTAATCGCAAAGCCTGGCCCAAATCTGACCATCAGTAGTCCAGGATACATATGTATTTTGAATTTTTAATACTTGATAGTAGTGGATTTTTTTGGTTGGTGAAGTTGAAAAAAAAAGTTAATTAAACGGTTCCATTCGAAAAAATATTTTGACAAGGCACATCGAGGTAAGTTTTAAAAAATAGGAAGATGTACAGAAAGAATTTGTCACAAATGCTTTGAAAACCATTGTATTTCCTATCAAAATCAAATACCGAGGTTTTATTGCAAACTAAACTTTCACCTTCTTGAATAATTTAGTATATAGTCATGCACGAAAAATGAATGAAGAAAATGCAAGACAAAGCATCAACGTAGATATGACAATCCACAAAACGATGACTATCAAACAAAGTTTGGTGGTATCGTGAGATACTGCTGGGATGCTCCAGTCTAGTGATTATGATCATTCGGCCACGAAACCATATCTAAAAACAAAGCCATCATCGGATGAAGGCTTTTTTGGAAGCAACACTGCTGTTATATACTGTATTTGTTGCATACATTACACACAAACACTCTCACACACATATATGTACATACATGTACATATCTATATGTTAAACATATGTATATATATATGTACATATCTATATGTTAAACATATGTATATATATATATATATATACATTAAAAAAGTTCTTTGTTTTTTTCTCTCCTATAAATAATCATGGCGCTGTTTTATTTAAGTATAGCTCGCCTCGTGTTTTTCTATTAATTATAAATAAAGCCCCTCCATTCAGATCTTGATGATTGAGGGTGAAACCGGTCAGCTTACATTTTTCTTTTATCACTTAATCTTCTCCTCGTAATATATATATATATATATATATATGCAAAGAATTAATATGATAAAATGTATAGAATTCTAGCTACTCGTTGTTTTATACATTCACGTCTTCTTTTTTTGTTTTGTTAGATTGCCAAGAGGATTCACTTTGATTCCCGCTTTTGATTTAAAGAGCCTATTAGCCAATGATCGTGCTTCACTAAAACAAAAGTTCGCCTGACATCTACTTCTTATTCTATTTGTTTTCTAAAGGCTTACGCATATTTTCATTTGTGACTATGTGGAGTTTTTAGTAGATATTATTTTATACATGCATGCTTGGAAGACATTTTGATTATAAATTACCTCAAAGTCAAGTTTATTATGCGTATGTGTGTCCGCGTTTTCACTTCTACATGTTAATTAGTTTTTATTTTCCAATTTCTTATTCAGACATAATCTACAAGGCTCGTCCAAATTTTTACAGGTTTTTATCTGAGAAAGGCATCGCGGCGCTTACTATGTAAGTACACTGAAAACGGACAAAAGTCTTCTACATAGAAATTGTCTAAAATCTACATGACTCAATTCGATATTTCAAAGAATATGAAAATACTTCACATTGAGACTGAAACACTCTCGTTTTAGTTAGGACTCCAACGCTTTACGCATAAACATAGCTGCTTTTAATGGAGGTTATGCTGTAAATTTTGAAATATTTATATTTTACACTAAATGTATACCAATTAACATTGGGAAGTTAAACTTAGTGGAATCAATTAGATATACATTTATTTACTGTTTCCGAAACTGCCTGCTAAGTATGCAATCTCCTATTATAACCGCTATCGTTGACGGAGCTTTATTAATAAACACGTTTTCAATTAAGGACAGTTTCTTTGTTTATATATTCTACTTCTGGATGACGTTTAGCGTCAAAATTATCTTTTTTCGTTTTCTTTTACTTCTGGAAAGTTACAGTTGTCGACATTAATTATAAGAGACATGTTATGCAAGTAAGAAATTATATGTGTGAGTAGTTTTGCTAAGCTTCTACAATTCAACTACGGAAAAAGCTTATATAATGTTCGCGCTATATCCCAAACAATTTGTAGAAGACATTTATTATTATATTAGTGACTGGTAACTTATTCCACAAAGATATCGGCAATATCATCACATACGTTTGCAATATAAAAAGTTCTGAGAATATTACATCGTGCGGTATGTCCGAAAAAAAATTACGGTCAAACAATTATGATAATGAAACTCCAATAAAATAACATCTGACAGTTATCCCCTATGGTGTGAAACCTTTGAAATATTAGTCATTATGCGTTGAATATTTGTTTACATCTAAGAGCCATCATTTTAAAATGACGCTTCAAGAATTATGATTTCATAGATTTTTAAAACATAATTTCTACTTTTATTCATTTGGATTTCTGCTATAATCCTGATAATTTCAAATAAATTACACCATGTCTTTTAACATATGTTATTAATATGCAACATAAGGTTTGTATAACTCAAATTAAATTAAAATAGTTGTATTGAATCAGACAAGCTTTATTAAATTTCTGCAGAAATTAATCCAATTAGATTTTTCTTTGAACTTTGATTCAATATTCTTGTAATCCAATACTTAATATCAATTTTGATTTTCCTTTCCATAGATTATTAAAATTAAGAACGTTCTCTTCAAATATGCACGTCGGCAACAAAAATATCGATTTTCATTTAAACTTCAATTACTGTTGCGGGTAACTCAACTGTGATCATTGGTCTCAATAATTATACAGAATTGGATACATAGAACTGTCCTGGTTCTGAACTCATCCCATAATGAGGCTCCAAGTTGCTGGCTTTGTGAAACGCAGTGTAACATCTTGGTTACCATGAGACTCCTCTCTATTTTACTCAAAACTGCTAGTACATCAATTAGTTAAATACACTATTTTATACGTATAATATATTGCCTCAAAAAGGGAAGCTTCAACATTGGAGCCTGGTGGAAATGATTCAGTTTATAGCTATAATTACAACCCATGTTATTATGACCGCGAGTAATTAAACTCTGTTTTGTTATTGAACCAGAAGAACAAAACTACTATATCATCAAATTTATAACTTAATAGGTAAATCGTTTCTAATAGGTATTATTTATTAGCATTAAAACGGATGTTTGCCTGTAAATAAACTAAGCATTTTACAGACTATTTTAATACAAGTTGTTTGAGAAAAAGTAATGACGATTTTAATTTTAGGTCGATAAGTCACGGAGCTACTGTTATTTTTAGTGTGACGTTCTTATCTACAAAAGTTCACAGATTTAATTTGATTTTATGTGATACACAAACGAATTATTGTATTTTATGTATAGCCATTCTAGATGACCAATAATTAAAAGTTGTTTGGCACGGTAAAAAAACCTTAAGTGAATTTTAAATTCTCGAATTAACATTTAGAAATAATTTTTTTATTATATTTTAGTTTCGTTTTGAGATTAAGGATCAAAACAACCAGTTTCTATTATATATATATATATATATATATATATATATATATATATATATATATATATATATATATATATAACTCAATGACTAAGTGTGTTTGAATGATATGTGTATTTTCGCTATAGAAAAAAGTTCAGGGGGTCTATATGAACTAATATAACTTCTATTGTGTATAGAAACACACACAAATATGTGTATATATATATATATATATATATATGTATGTGTAGTATGGAGTTGTGTTTATCAAAGGATACCTTACTACATAACTGCAAAAATGTTGCAAACATAGCAAAACCAAGTTTTCAGATTAAGACGAGCATTATTACACTTTGAAGAACTAATACTATTATGAAAAAGACTCCACAGGATAATCTATCGATCCATTTATATATCTATCTCTCTATCTCTCTATTTATGTATCTATCTATCTATCTATCTATCTATCTATCTATCTATATATATATATATATATATATGTACATTGTTAATCAATTTTCACCCCAAACAAGGCACAGTGCCCTTTTAAAGTAGGGGGCTACTATCGGGGACATAAGTTGCAGGGGCATTATGAAGGGAGATTAGCAGCAAGATGTTTGATCATATTACACTTGAACTGCTGCATGTCAATTTAGCTGAGAAAGCAGAATCTGGGAAGGGAGTTCCAAAGTCTAGCAGTTCTTGGGAAGAACTATTGGAGTAGAAGTCTTTTTTACACCTAGGGATCTCTACTGTGAAGGGGTGGGACTTAGCTGCTTGTAGGTGTTCTCGGGTGTGTTCACATCAACGGGGTACAAGTGCTTGTAATTCGTCAGAGCATTCACCATTAAAGTACTTGTAGAAAAGGCAGAGGGATGTAATATTTCGTCGGTGGGATAGAGGATAAAGTGTAGATGACAGTTAAGGATCTATCAGGTTGGTGACTCTCTTTTGAACCCAGTCCAGGAGTAAGAGACAAGCAGCAGATGCACAAGCCCAAATGTGACAACAGCACTCCACACATAGGCGAAGGGTGGCCTTATAGATGTACAGGATACTTTCAGGCGTAAGTATTTTTCTAGCACGGTAGAGCGAACCCAATTTCTTTGTATCAACCTTGGCCATGCTCTCAATGTATCCAGTCCATGTTCCCTGTAAACGTTAAGCTGAGGAGTTTAAAGGAAGTATTTTCGGGTAATATGTTCTTGACCATTGCCATTGCTGGTAGAGAAGGTTTATTGTAATTATTGAAAGAAACAAGTTTAGTCTTGGCAGCATTGAATGCGACCATCCATTTTTGTCCCCACATACAGATTGAAGGTCATCCTCTAGTGTTTCTGCCATTTCTTTAGATATGTTTTCATTTCTTTTCCACTCGTGCCTGTTATAGAGAGTGTTGTCATCAGCAAATATACCCATCCCAGAAACAATTTTGTAAGGGAGGTTATTTATGAATAACAGAAATAATAAAGGTCCAAGGATAGACTCCTGAGGTACTCTCGCATTTATAGCATATTGTTTAGATGCACGACCGTCAAGGACAACTTCGATTTTTCTCTTACTTAAGAAGGATTTAAATACTTTATGAATTCTTTCCGTGATACCATGATCTAATTTTCCTTAGAAGACCACCATGTCATACCCTGTTAAAAGCCTAAGATATATCGAGGGCCACCACTCTACCCCCCCTTGTATATACGTTCAGAGATTATAGTTAAGATATCTGCTATGGAACGGGTTTGCCTAAATCCATATTGTCGGTCAGGAGTTTAGCAGCTGTAAGGTGTTGGACTAGGGTTAATTAATTAAGCACTCAAATATTTTGGCGAAAAGGGGGGAAGGCTAGTGGGGCGATAATTTAATGGGCCAGTTCTTTCGCCAGAATTCTTGAAGATTGGAACTGCACAAGCGGTTTTCCAGCAGTCGGAAAAGCAAGATTCGTTAAGGCATTTATTGTAGTTTGGAAAGAACTGGAGCAACCTCAGCGGAGCATTTTTTGAATAGCATAGCCGGGATGAGATGGGCCCACTTGCTTTTAAGAGGTCTAGGTTTTTTTATGATACCATGCATCTGAGAAGGGGTGATTTTCAAATCGTCTAGTGAGGCGTCAGTCCGCAAAGGAAACTCGGGGAGGGAGTTGTCTGCCGGGACAATGTGGAGTTTAAGGCAAACCGACTGGCAAGCAGATTAGCCTTGTCGGTTGCCGTGCAAGCAACCTCATGATTGTTTGATAGTGGGGGAATCGTTGACTGACCATTATTTACTACTCTGTTGTAGATTTTCAAACAATCACGGGTTCCTAATTTCTGTGCTTCGATATACACTACTTGTTTATGGCAATGCTTTATTCTCAGTCTTCCACTTCTGTGATGTTTTCACTCAGTGATTTAATATATGTATTATAAGTATATAAATTTATAGAAAGGATATCCATTTTACTTACATTCCCTCTCAGCTTTTGTCACATAGTAAATTAAACATTATGCCCACCTCAGGCGAAACAACCCTTGGATTATACATACGTATATATATATATATATATATATATATATATATATATATATATATATATATATATATATATATAAAGTTATAAAATATCTATGGCGATTAAGCTACACAGAATATTTCGCGTTTAATCCATACTAAGATTCATCAGGTTTATGACATAACAGCGAACTATATATATATATATATATATATATATATATATATATATATATATATATATATATATATATTAATATATATATACATATATATATATATATATATATATATATATATAAACAGACATTGTTAAACACAAATAATACCTTTATATTTTTCAATTTTTTGTATTTTTTTCCTTTGTATATATATCAAAACTATGGATGTATGATCCAATAATTTTATTTCTCAAAGGGTCTAAGGTTTTTAACTTTTTAAGTTTTTGTATAATCTTCTACACATCGTCAGAAATGTGTGTAAGAGGCTCTTCTAGAAATTATGGCAATATTTATCTAAATAGTAATTAGGTTGGAGCGAAGGTTCGGGCTAATAGAAAAAATTGAAAAAATAAAAATAGATATTACAAAACAGAAGCTTTCTGTTGCCTTTAACAATGTCTGTCTAAATGAGAAAATACTGCCTAAATAAAAGCAATTCAGACTACATGACCCAACAAGACAACAAGAGTTCCGATTCAAATTAGTCGAAAGAAAAATAACTATTGTCCAAGAAAAAATTTGAAACCATACCAGCGAACTTGATGAACTTCAACAAAACCTACAGCCCTGTTTTTACTGGAGAACAAAACACAGAACTCCAGCACCGACTAACCGATATCGTCACCAACTTCGAACGCTTCCATCGAATCAAAATTCATAAAATCAAACCGATTTTACAAAGAGATCATCATACAACTACACACAACACTCCATCAACCTATCGGACCACAACCTCACCGAAGAATTTGTAACCCCTGGACCTTACTGCCGCTTCTTTAATTCGTTTAACCACCAAAACAAAAAAAAAGCGGAAATCGAATTATTATATAAAAATATTACTCAACTCGAAACAGACAAAAAATTACCACCCACCTCTGTTTACGCGATCTTGCATGAGATGAATCCATTAAAAACCAACAGAAAAGACCTAATGTCAACTCAATATTAATTTCCAGCTTTAAAAAGGCCGCACTAGAACTCTGCAACCACCCAAACTTCACGATTACAAAAGCTGACAAAACAAATATATTTGACAATATATTAAATAAATCCGACTACAATGAAAAACTTCAAACATCTTCGACGACTGCACAAAATTAAAAAAAAACTCAACTCCGAACGCAATAACAACGCAAATCAAGAGACTCACCACTGCCAATAATGCCCAAATTGGGAATTACCAACTTCCGAAAATCATCGGTCACCACACACCCGGATACCTATACGGAACCGTCAAAATCTATAAACCACACTCTTCTCTCCAATCTATGATTTCACAAGTCACAACCCCAATCTATTCACTAACAGATGTCCTACAGGACATCATCAGCTCACATCTACCCAGTAAATATAGTGTAAAAATCCACACAAGAACTCCTAAAAATCCTTGAATCTAAACAACCTAACAACAAAATAATCCTCTCGCTTGATGTTGAAAGCTTATTTACAAACGTTCATGTAAAAAAAACGATATTATTTTTGACAACGCATGCAAAACTTTATCGCTTCCTCCTCCTTAAGTTAACTAAAAATACTTTAAAAAATTACTTCTTGTCTGCACTATAGAAGTACCCCCCTACAACCACAACAAGAATATTTATACCCAAATAGATGGCGTATCCATGGATTCTGCCCTCGGCCGTATCTCCAGTGAGTTCAACATGAGTCGCCCCGAAAACCTGTGAGCCCGTCTATTTATGCAAGGTATGTAGACGATATTCTTAAACTTAATAACCTTCTCCAAGAAAAGTCCTTACTCAAATTCACTATAGAATTAAATGATAGCAAAGTTCCTTTCCGCAACGTCCTTATTGATACTTCCAACGACACTTTTAGCACAACTAACTACAAAAAAAAAACTACCTACCGTAATTATTGACTTCTAAATGTCAATAGCGAATTACACAATAGCTGTTATAAAATTATCAAAAGCTTCCTTAGCCGAGCAAACAAATATTACTCACCGGGCTAAAAAATATTAAACAGGTTCTCATCAACAACGGGTTCCCAAATTATATTGCTGACATAAACTCCACGCTCCAGAAGTTAAAAAACACCCCCACTAACAGGCTAAAAATATTAAACAAGTTCTCATCAACAGCACTCGCCACTAACAGTAATACAACACAATCAACCTATTCTACTGTAATCAAATACATCCGGGCTTTAAGATAGAAGAAATCGCTATAAAAAAACATCATCCATAGATACATCTCCCCTGTTGAAAACAATAACATTAGATTCATCATTTACTATAAAAATTTAAAACCCAAAACTTTGTTATTAAAAACAATCCCTCCCTACTCTTAAACAAATTGAACGCACCTCTATCATCTACCTGTTTAAATGCCCTTAATGAAAATATAACTCCTATACCAACACTGACACAAATAGTTACGTTGAACATACCACCACCACATTATCCCGCCGCCTCACCTGCCATCAATGCTATATTTTAACACTTAGATAAAAACATTACTACCCCCTCTAATTTCAAAAAATATTTAGCTAACAAAACTAAAATAATACACCACAAAAATGTAAAGAAACTCTAAACCCTTTCAGCTATTTATATAAAAACGCGAAAACCTAACCATAATCAGGTCACATACGGGAACAGTGCCAACGTACTTAAAGGCCTCGAATAACTCCTTTCCTTCTCCCTTCATACCCAACCCTTTTCTCCTACTGTCCCTAAAACTACCACGCTCTCCCGTTCCCCATTATACTAACGCCCGAACCGCCGCCACTGAACCTCGCCCGCACCTTCGCCCGCACCTTCGCCCGCAACCCAACTACTATTTAAATAAATCTCCCCATAATTCCCAACCAAGCCTCTCACACATATTCCTGATGATGTGCAGATGATTATAACGTAAAAAAATTAAAAACCAAAGACACTACGGGAAGAAAAAAATTGATTTGACCAAACATCCATACCTTCGATGTATATACGAAAGGGATTATACGAAAAGTTGAAAAAAGAACAAAAGTATTACTAAACAGAAGCTTTCTGCTGTCTTTAACAATGTCTGTCTAAATGAAAAAATGATGGCTTACTATGCGCAATTCAAACATATATAGTTATACACATACATACATGCATCTATACATACATACATGCATACATACATATATATGTGTGTATGTGTGTATTTGTATGTATATGGGTGCGTATGGGTATGTGTTTATAATGTATAACCATGCACACGCACACACATCGATATATATATATATATATATATATATATATAAAGACAGCGATAAGCAGGAAGAAAGAGATAAAATGTGGAAATACATCATCTCTAAAATCTTTTCATAGATATTCGAATGACATGGGAGAATATTAACCAATATAATTCTGCATTTATCATTTGATATTGCTTAATCCCCGATAATCATTTGATATTGAAGGATGGTAAATTCCAGATAATCGTCCAAGAAATTTGCAATCAGATTTAATAAGCTATCGCAAATACCGTCGATTACTTACTCGATGGCAGGGAATCCATTTCTAGTTTTCGCTATTAAGAACATAAATAGGGTGTTTTTATTGTAATAGTCATTGTAAAAATAAATCGGATTAATGAAGATTGTTGTTTTGAAATAGTACTTATCATTATATTTTAGTAAGCAGATATATAGTGACCGGTACTATTAAGCATAATTTCACCTTTGCAGAACTTAAAAAAAAACGCATGAATTAAAAGAGTTGAGCAACATCAACAAGGAGAAATAAATAAAAAAAGATAAAACTACAATGTGGAGCGATAAAATTGTCGCCCTAGAAAATACGATATGTTTCAATTTCTTAATTAAATAATATACCATTCGGTACGGGCCTGGCAATGGAAAATCAGATAATAAATATACGTGGATTTACAAGGCAAAAAAAATTAACCCCGATCGCCTTCCGGGGCCCGTGGCGCAGTGGATAGAGACGTTGAATCTCTACGGCTCTAGGTAAGGATAGTCTGAAAATAATGATTTCAATCCTACTCAAAGCCGGCCAGAAGCTTTGTTTGGCAAAACGTAGTGAGACGATATCAACTATGGAAGGCAGTAATAAGATCCAGCGTTCCTCTCCTATGGCGGTTAACCCCCTGACGAAGGCTAGAGCAATAAGTTGGCCGAAACAACAATAACAAGATGTCCGCAATAAATAAATGGATAAATAATTCAATTTCTGTTTGATGAAAACTTATTTCCTTTTCCTTTTTTTTTGTTACAGGCCATCTACTAGTTGGCAAATTTTGTACGAATCCCAAAAGCGAAAAGAGCCTTCCATCATGTCTGAAAGTGACACAAGGTTCAAGGAGCAACATCAGAGATGCGCCGCTCTACAACTCATGCCTTATACCGATCTAAGGACCATTGCCAGCATCCTCAAAATAAGCAGATGACACTAAGCATACAAAGGTAAGGTTCTGATTAGGTTGGTTTCATTTCTGGTTAGTATTCGAAAAAAAAATATTTTAACTCCTTTAAAAGTAGCTGACCACAGCAATTTACACACAAAGCCACACGCAACCAGGCACGTAATTAATTTTTTTTTAATATTTTGATCAGATCAAGATTGTGTGACTATTACGAACGTTGATAATTAAAGATAATGTGAGAACATTCGTAATAAATGCTATTTATTTTAGGTTGTCGTGTTTTATGCAGAAGGATTCTAATTTTTTTCTTAATTTCACATTATAATCGCTGTATATAATTTTTGAATTATGAACCATCAGTTACCTCAACTGGTAATAGGGCAACCATGTTTCTTTTAACTGATGTTATATCAAACTAAAAACTGTGCGTAAGTCTTCAGGCCAATGAATTTGTAGAATTATGTGATTGTTGTATTTATATATATAGTTGGGAGAACTAGTAATTAGTAAAAAGCTGAAGAGAGTGCTCAATACTATTGTAGAGCAAATATGTGTGTTATTTTTTATTCCGTTTTATCTGTTTGGTTACATATGTTTCGGATGTTGGACCATGTTTACGATCAAACAGCCTCGTCAGGCCTCACAGAATTGATTGTTAGTATTTGAAAGACGTGTTTTAGAAGGATTACGAGAAAAAAGTATAACCACTGCCCACAGCACCATGTTAGGAGCCCACTCCTATATATATATATATATATATATATATATATATATATATATAATTATTTTTTTACTATAATAATTAAATACCTACAGACACTAGTGTTTCATCCTTTCGGGATTCTTCAGTGCAGGGTGTCACGATTACTACCAGTCGAACGATTCGAACCCCGCGACACGAGACATCTCTGGCTCGATTAACGGAGGCCGTATCCATTCGGCTACTATTAACCGTATGAAATAGCGTTGAATTTTAAACATTTTAATTTAAATGTTCATTACGTCAGACAGACAGTGATCAAATCGTTATACGATGATCTACGCATAAGAGCTAAATTGACCGACTTTTAATTCAACGGAAAGTGCTCAACGATAAGAAACGAATTTCTTAAAGGGGCTGTCATAATTATTTTTTTACTATAATAATTAAATACCTACAGACACTAGTGTTTCATCCTTTCGGGATTCTTCAGTGCAGGGTGTCACGATTACTACCAGTCGAACGATTCGAACCCCGCGACACGAGACATCTCTGGCTCGATTAACGGAGGCCGTATCCATTCGGCTACTATTAACCGTATGAAATAGCGTTGAATTTTAAACATTTTAATTTAAATGTTCATTACGTCAGACAGACAGTGATCAAATCGTTATACGATGATCTACGCATAAGAGCTAAATTGACCGACTTTTAATTCAACGGAAAGTGCTCAACGATAAGAAACGAATTTCTTAAAGGGGCTGTCATAATTATTTTTTTACTATAATAATTAAATACCTACAGACACTAGTGTTTCATCCTTTCGGGATTCTTCAGTGCAGGGTGTCACGATTACTATATATATATGAACTTAATCTTTAACCTTTAAACATTTATACCCCATTTTAATTTTTTTCTTCCTAGACACTATTAATTAATCACTATCCAATAAGCAAAGTAAATCAATACAGACCCCTAAATATTAAACCAACACCATGTATTTTGAACATATCTTACAATACGTCTACCTAACCTCGCATTATTAACTACACTCGCTTATTTATTTATCATTTATCAGTTTATTTATTTATCTACCCTAACATTACTTACTTAGTATAAATATACACATCTCTATGTATATATATATATGTGTGTGTATATATTTATACTTTTATGAATATGTATATTAATATAATTGTATATACGTGTATATGGGTACATGTGTGTGTATGCACATGTGTATGTATGTGTATGTACATTTGCATCTTACTGGAGATCCGTACAAGTATCTTCATATGTATATGTATGTGTATATGCGGGCATGATTGGGTCTTTATATATGTATATATATATATATATATATATATACATCCTTATGTGTGTTTATGCATATGTTTCTATGTGCGCGTGTATGAATGTATGTTCTCATGGGTCGTGTGTATATGCATGAATGTATATTGGTATATCTATATCTATGTGCACATGTATGTGTTTGCGTATATATGGTTGTTAATATCTGCATATATGTGTGTATCTATGGGTATGTATGGCTGAATGTATGTATACCGGTATAGCTATATCTAAGTTTATATGAATGTATGTGTTTGTATATGTATAGATGCCATTATCCACAATATTTAAAAACACGGAAAATAAAAAGGAACATAACCACTGCCCAAAGCACCATGTTATTATATTAACTTAACAATACGTCTACCTAACCTCGCATTATTAACTACACACATGTATTTACTTATTTATTATTATTTATTTATCCTAACTTTACTTTATTTACTTACTATAAATATGCACTTGTATGTATGTATATATATATGTGTTTCTATATATGTCTCTATATGAACATTTTTACGTGTATGTGGGTACCTATGTGTGTATATATGTATGTATATATATATATATATGTTCATCTACTTCTTACTGGAGATCTATATCGCCACGTATATGTATATATGTAGGTGTATATATATGTGTATATTTGTCTATGTATATATGTGAGTATGTCTATGTGTATAGGAGTTGTGTGTATGTGTGTATGTCTGCATATAGATGCAAGTATTATATATATGCGTATGTGCGTATGTGTCTGTATATGGATGTGTAGAAATGTACATATGTATGTGTATGTATGTATGCGTATTTGCGCGTGCGTTAGCGTATGTATTAATCCTTATCTACCTAAAAACAACACATTGTCAACTTAAATGAACAAGGCGACTCATAGCAATCACGAAAAATTTAAATTGAACCTTGTACTTGTCAAACACATGACACCTACAACAACCCTTTCTCTCTCTCCGTCTCTTTTTCTTTCTCTTCCTCTTTCTCTCATCTACTTCATATACCTGGCTGAAAGAGCAAAAATCAGTCCAAATTTAAAACCTAAAAATTTAAACCTCTCCCCCTCCTCACCTTACCCCCTCTCTTTTTTCTTTACTATCTTCTCTCCCCCTCCTCTTCCCCCTCCCTATATCCATATATCTCTACCAACACCTACCTGAATCTG
>NC_136488.1:119877631-120185131 GCF_053919585.1 Euprymna scolopes
TCTCTCAATGGGGGTCCTGAATATGACCTTAAACTATATCCAATGGTAAGGCCCCAGCTTGTGGGCTTTAGGGAGTGTGGAGCCACCCTTTAATTGCCATTGCTCCCAGGTCCACTCTGACCCAGAGTGGTCGTACTTGTTAGGGTTCCAACTATGGGTAAAATAGAAACCGACTTGAAAACAACAAATATATTCTATTAAAAAATTTTTCTTCAAAATCTTTGGATTCGGCATTAAATAACCCGAAAAGGGTTGATATGTCGTAAAACAAAAACAACCAACCAACCAACTATTAAAAAAAAGAACTTATTTTATTTTATTAAAATAGAACCATATACACTGTTATATAAATAGTATCATTAAACAAAATCTACTTTAATTTTCTAAATATATATATATATATATATATATATTGAATATTATTCTAAAACAATTAATTTCTTTACCTGCCCATTTTTTACCTATTTACGTAAAACTTCAGGCTAAAAGCAACAACGTTTCTCGTAATTTGAACCGTTTAGTGTTTCTTACGAAGCATATTAACTTTTAAATCTATTACTTATCCTAAATTATTGCGACGGAACATACTCTCCGAACAAACCCAGAAATAAAGAAAGAGGAAGAACAGTAGTGATAGGTGTATACGAATTTTGGGGGAATTTTGACACCGAACACGAAACTGTGAATAACATATAAAACACTCGTAATTCCCCATTTAAATGTGGTTTGTTTATCTTATTGATGGATAACACTTCCAAAATAATCTGTTAAAGTTGTATAAAAAGTAATAGAAATATTATTTTTTATCTTTTAAAAACCAGTGTTTACAAAGTGCCGGCACGCTTCTTGGCAGCCATTTTGTTACGTAATGAAATCAATTGATTTTTACGAGTTTAATATTTTACAATTTTTTAACTTTAAAAATCTATCAAAATTAATCTATTGATTCAATTTTTAGAATATTTTCAGGGTCAATGGAAAATTTTATGCCCTTTTCAATAAACCGAATATAATATTTTAGATAAACGTTTTTTATTTCCCCACCCATTTTGAAATGTCTATTTAGATTTACATAATTAAGTAATGTACCAAAGTTTTCTATATCACAACTTGAACATAAAAGGTCAATAAATAAAATATTCAAATTTCAAACAAAAAAAAAAGAAAAGTTTTTTGCCAATTTACCTGCAAAGTTCAAAGTGTACATCCTTTTTTTTTTTTCGAAAACCAGGTGGATTGTTTTTGTTTTTGTTTTAAGTTGGAGTTTATTTTATGCTTATAATTTTCCATTCAATATTGGACGCTGAGGATATTTTATTCTATTTTAGCCATTGTTTTGTTTTTTCCGATGTTTTAAAAAATTCTCTCAGTAATTAAGACTGACAATATATTAAAAAGAAAGTTCTGGTATTGCTCTTAGATAGTACAAAAATCGAAAATAAATATGTGAAAAATACACAAGGGAGATTAGGCTTCATTGAAACGGTTTTCCCCTTCTGTACTTCCGTACACATCAAAGGCAGAATTATTTTTACATACGCGTATTTTAATGGATGATAAACAAACGTCGGAGACACGGTACTTGGTTGAAAAATCCTATCATTTAAAAAATACATGGAATATAATATATAAATATAATTAAATCCTCATATCGGAACATTAGAAGCAATCAAATATTAATAATTTGAAACACGTAAGTGATTTTTTCACAGTTATATATATATATATATATATATATATATATATATATATATATATATATATATATATATTACATCCACACGAGTTACGTTTTTGTTTTTCGTGAACTTTTTTTTAATAAAACCGATGAAAAAAAAATTGTATATTTTTTTCGGTGAAACCTGTTATGATATTAAATTTTGGTCTTTCCTCATTTTATTGAAATAAAAATTTATGGTTTGAAATTACATTTTCATATTGTTAGAAGTTTGTATACATGGAGAATCTATTTAATAAAAAGTTTTCAATGGCGACTCGTCCAAAAATTCTGATACACCTACAGTAGTGAGTGCCAGCTGTATCTAGCCGTGCAGTGAGCAATGCCTGTCTTATCATGTAGTGGGTGCTAGCTGTGTCTAGCTGTATAATAAGTACTAGCTGTATCTATCCGTGTAGTGAGTACCATCTCTGTCTGGCTGTGTAGTGATGTTAGCTGCGTCTAGCCATGTAATGTGCTAGCTATGTCTAGCTGCGTAGTGAGTGCTAGTTGTGTCTGGAAACTCGGGGCATGGGTTTATGCCAGATGGTCTTTAAGGATCATGGGGGCATATCAGTGCATTAGCAGCGATGAAACGACATTATAAAAAGACTGAATCTGAGTGGGCAGGGAGAAATGATTGACATGAAATATACGAGACGTAATAAAACGTCGTGCGCATGGTGGCATTTTTTTATCATTTATTTATTACTAATAAGTCCTCATAAGTAATATATATATATATATATATATATATATATATATATATATATATATAATAATAACAGCAGTATCGATAATAAAACATTATTTGATGATTATTTCCGGGTGAAATTTGTAGTGATACTTGTGCCAGTCTATTTTGGCGTGGAACTAAAAAGTTTTAATACCTCTGTGAATGTCTGACTATTTTAAGAAAATCAGATCAGTCCGACATTTTTCTAAATTACTAAAAGCGAACGAAAATCATACCTCAAGAACCCGCCGAAAACGTGAGCATAATCGACCTTTACATATGGCTTGTATTAAAATAGCTGTAAGGTCTGAATGTAAATGAAAAAAATCGATTTTTAGAATATACAGAACATTTTCTGATAAAACTTAACGACAGTTTAAAAAAATATGAATTATGTTTTTTTTTTTTGTTTTATTTTGGTAATTTGGAACAGTGAAATAATGGAACTTTTCTTTTTCTTTGTGAAGCTAACTGTGATTGTTGTCATCATCCAAATCAACAGAAACAAGAACAAAAATAGGAACAATAACAACAAAATTAGTCCAAAAAATAATAAACGAACCTACATAAATATTTATTAATCATCAGTAAAACTTCGTTAATAATGTTATGTTTTAATAATCCAAGTTGTTAGCGTGCAATTGTAATCGCACGTCACTGTGACTGGAAGATATTGGAATTTCAAAATATCTGATCGAAAGTCATAATTTGAAATGTTAAATTCTTTCCATTACCTGTTATTTTTATTATTATTGCTACTACTTCGAATAATAGTAATATCAACAAGATGATGCATTTATAAAAGTAAATAGAAAAATAAAATAACATACTGATCGTATAGAATATTTACTTATAAACTCTTTATAAAATAAGTATAAAAATAAAGTATAGACAGTGATTTTTTTTTACTTTTTGAATCAATATATGTGTGTGTGTGTGTTAGTGTATGTGTGTTAGTGTGTGTGTTAGTGTGTGTGTGTGTGCGCTCTTTGTCTTGGGTCGAGTACTTTGGTTAAATGATTTTCGCCTACTGTTTACGTTGTGTGATACGAAGTTCCTTGTTTGCAAATAAACAAACAAACGGGGCACCTTATACACCGGCTAAAAGTTTATATAAAAACATTCCAAGGAATCATTTATGAGCGCCTATCCCATATGGCAGAGACTAAAACTGCCGACTATCCACTAGATGATGGTAGATCCGATTCCCGGCTCGAGATGGGTGTGCTAGTCTGGCCGCACTAATGAGATGTGATACTGCGAAACAGTTCATCTATGGATGGCTTTATATATGTAGTTCATCATTTGTACCTAGCAATGAGATTGATATTAAAAAGCTACTCTTTATCCAACGTAGAAGAAAGTATCTTAATGTACCTCGTCGTAAATATATTAAAGCACGCCAAAATTTGACTTTATTTGTACATTCTTTAAAAATTGATCACGTATTAATTAACCATATTTTCTTATTCGATGATTGTTTTGTGTTTTACTAGGATTAAACACTTTTTTATTTACGCATATTTTGTGTATAGTGTATGACTACTTAGCGATTTTTGTCAAAAAGGTCGTTTCCATTCTTTCCTGAATATTTACGTTGTGGAGTTGCAATTTGGCGTTACATCATTTCCCCATATAACGCCGAGACACCGATTCATCAGATATTAAAAGTTATGTAAAGTATTTGCACCCCGTAGTTATTGAAAAAAGATTCTAATAACATTTCCTCTACACGCGAGATACGATGGGCAGTGATATTAAACTGCGTCTTAACGTATTAATATGAAATTTAGAGCTTAAACTAACACCGTTAAACGTAATTGTGCAAATACTTCCGATAAATTAGTAATACTTTTGTAGAAAAAATAAGATGTAAAAAGTAAAAGTACGAATACTTCCGGGTTGCGCAGTTTCGGCACAGTTAGTATATATATATATATATATATATATATATATATACATATATATATATATATATATATATATATATATATATATATATATATATATATAGCTTAATTTAAAAGGAAAAGAGAAAGTTCAATTCCACAAAGGAGACTTATCCGGATAATGTGAAGCTAACAATAATTATTGGAGCTTATACAGTAGGACAACAAGAGTATGAAATGAAGTACATATAAGTTTAAAACTTACATATATATATATATATATATATATATATATATATTGCCGCATATTACCTTTCAGTTTTAACCCTCCCCCCCAAATAAGAAGCGAATTTATAGCCGCCATTTGCCGTTTAGGTGGCACCAATCAAATTCAAAATTACCCACTCCATAGAAAATAGACACCCCACAAACCGTAAAAATAAATTACCACGCAGCAACAATACACCCCCTATTAAGCCATAATACATATACCCCTGAATCTCAATACAATATTAAAGACCATATATAATCTTATATAGCATACTATATATTATAAGCTTATCCTTATTTATTTAGAATTCAATAAAGCTTCCCCCATCATTCTATAATTCCTCTTAATCTCTTTCGCCCCTAATGAACCTTACGCTAGATTCCGCATCTTCCCCATGCTACCTAGCACCTTCTCTACTCTTCTGATGAGAAGCATTAGGCTTCGAAATGCCCTGGCATAAAGAGTCCCTTCTATCGCCCAAATTTTGCCTGTATTCCATTATTAAATAAATGATCCACATCTACCAATATATAGTTTTTTGTCTTCATTTCATACTCTTATTGTCCTAATATATATATATATATATATATATATATATATATATATATATATATATATATATATATATATATGTGGGGGGTGTTTGCGTTTTTGTGCATGACAGATAATGTTTGATTCGCAATTATTCATATCAATGTGCGTCGAAATCCCCACTGATTTTTCAGTTTATCTGTTCATTTCCTTCTTACATGTGCCCATGAATATTTCCATTGCAAATCTTCAATGTTTCAATTACCCCTTTCAAAGAAGTTTTGAAAATAACGAATAGCCGAAGGCTTCTGATAGAATTTAAGAGCAGAGATATACGATTTATAGGAGAAATGAAAGGCAACTGGCTTTCGGAAATTGACAGTAAAAACGCATCCTTCTATTAGTTTATATTTGGGGGGAAAAATTGCGAACGTTTTCTTCTCCTTCTAGTTATATAATAATAATAATAATAATAATAATAATAATAATAATAATAATAATAATAATAATAATAATAATAATTAACAGGACCTGTGAAAATTCCACAGCGGCATTTTTCATATGTAATATATTGTTGCTGGGCATTCTGTGGGCGTTCTGTTCAGCATGAAAGAAAGCAAAATAATATTATTCTAGCCCATTTATTAAAACTGTATCGCCCCCTTACTAAAGTAATTACTTTGATATATTTCTTGGGCTGATTGTTTCATTACAAACCCACCGGTAAATTAACTCACGTTTCATCATTTCTCATAATTATTGAATATGTTACTATGTTCTACAATAGTGTATCATAATTTTAACCCACCTTATTGCCTCTTCCCTTACTAAAATAAAAAAAAGTTTGATATATTTGTATGGGCTGATTATTTCATAAAAAATACAACTGTCAATTAACTCACATTTCATCATTTTTCATAATTCTTGGATACGGTTATAATTTCGACAATAATTTTTCATAATTTAAACTGACCATATCGCACACATTACTAAAATAATAATTTTGATATATTATCTAGGAAGATTATTTCATTACAAACACACGAAGTAATTAACTCACATTTTATCATTTTTCATAATTTTTTGATATGTTACTAATTTCGACAATCATTTTTATAAGTAAAACCCACTTATAGCTTCCACCCTTAATAAATAATAACTTTGATATATTGTCTGGGCTGATTTTTTCATTACAAACACACCAATAAATTAACTCACATTTAATCATTTTTCATAATTCTTGGATATGTTACTAATTTTGAAAATCATTTTTTATCTTTTTCACCGACATAATCGCTTCCTTTCTAAAATAATAACTTTGATATACTGTCTGGTCTTATAATTTCATTGCAAATACACTAATGCATTAAATCACATATTATCATTTGTCATAATTCTATCGTTTTTCATCATTTTAACCCACATCATCGCCACCGTTACTAAAATAACAGCTTTAATATTTTGTGTTGGCTTACTATTTCATTTCAAACACACTAATGCATTAAATCACATATCATTTTCATAATTCTCGGATACGTTAATAATTTTGACAATCAGTTTTCATAATTTAAACCATCCTTATCACCCTCTCTTACTAACATAATAACTTCGATATATTGTCTGGGTTGATTATTTTTTCATAAACACACCAATTAATTTACTCATATTTCATCATTTTTCGTAATTCTTGGAAATGTTACTAATTTTGACAATAATTTTTCATAATTTAAACACACCTAATCGCCCTCTTTTACTAAAATAATAACTTTGCTATATTCCCTGAGCTGATTATTTCATTACAAACACACCAAATAATTAACTCACATTTCATCATTTTTCATAATTCTTGGATATGTTACTAATTTTGATAATAATTTTCCATAAGTTTAACACACCTTACAGCCTCCTTCTTACTAAAATAATAACTTTGATATATTGCCTAGGCTGATTATTTCATTACAAACACACCAATCAACTCACATTTCATCATTTTTCATAATTCTTGGATATGTTACTAATGTCGACAATCATTTTTTATAATTAAAATCCCACATTATGCCCCCCTTCCTACTAGTATAAGAACTTTGATATATTGTCTGGGATTATTACATAATTGTTACTAATTTAGCCGTTCAGTTTTCATAACTTTAACCCACTATGCCCCTTCCCCCTTACTTTAATAATAAATTTTACATATTGATTGGGCTGATTATTTCATTACAAACAAATTAATCTATTCCGGGTATTCTCAGTATATATGTTCCACCTATCTTATCCTATCCCAGGTGACGCCGCATATTCTCTAGTATATATCTTTCCCCTATCTCATTCGATCCCGGGCGACACTGTGTATTCTGCTACTATATGTTTTCTACCTATCTCATTTAATACTTGGCGACGCTTTCTGCTAGTATATCACTTATCTCATTCAAACTCGGGACTTACTTCATGTCCGCCACCCCACTATAAAAAATATACATGAAATAATGTAATGTCTTAATAGTAAACTGTTTCAGCCTTTTCCGGGACTGACTTCATATCTTCAACCCCACTGTTATAAATATACATTAAATAAAGTAATGTATAATGCGTAACGGTTTCAGCCATTTCCGGGACTGATTTCATATTCCCTACACTGCTGTTAAAATATACATGAAATAAAGTAATGTTTAAATCGTAAACGGTTTAAGTCATTTCCAGGACTGACTTAATATCCCCCACCCCACTTTTTAAAATATACTTGAAATAAACTGTTTCAGCAGCTTTTCGAAATTAATACATAAACACATTAACACGATAAGGCAACCGTTGCTTCAACATAAATTTCTGAGTGTAGTATCAGTCTCAGCATTCCAGTGATTTTTTTTGGTCATGGTTAATGGGGGAGAAATCCTTCATTACTGATACAATTTTTATTTTTGTTACTGACCAGAGTTACCCTTTTGGGGAGCTGCCCCTCCTCAATTTTTAACTGACCTCATGTCCAACTCTGCCCTTGTGGAGAGGTAAGTAAACAACAAAAAATTATCAGAAGGGACATTTTTTCAGGGCATCTTATAATTAATCAGAAGAGACATTTCCAGTGCATTTTATAATTAATCAGAAGGAACATTTCCAGGGCATTTTGTAATTAAATCAGAAATTACTTTTCCCAGTTACTTTTGTAATATTAAAACTTTGTTATATTAAATATAGTACCTATTTACAATGCCTCCACACGGGACAGATTTAGACACCAGGGTCGTTTTTTTAACGTGGAGAAAAAGAATAGGAAATTGTTTTAGTCGGAAAGGATTTCTCTTCCACTGAGAGAGAGAACATTGAAATGTAGAGTCCAAAGAACAGATACTGCACTTTGATCTTGGCCAAAACGCCAAGAAGAACAAATAATTTTGATTAGCTTTGCCTCAACAGCAACACCAATTTTTTTTTCATTCATTAAACGACCTGGATGTAAACGTGACACACACACGCTATCGTGAAATAAATATGGAACACGAAGGCAAATGCATTATTTATTATCAGTAACTGTAGTAGTACTAAGAACAGACCAAAACATGGACTTGAAATTATTATTAAGTATTTTTCATATGTATTTTTTAAACATACGAAATATTACAGTTTCTTATTCATTAGAACATTTTTATCCCATGATGGTTTTTAGAAGTCATGGATTTGATTAAAACAATTCCGGTTGAGGAAAGGTGCAGTTTGATATCGCACGGGTCAGGCTTCAGTATAAGCGTAGGCACACTTACAAGATGTTTCAATTTTCTAACAAAACTTATAGAAAGCTTTTTTTGTATTCATGTCATATTTTGCTTCTTGTTATCTCGAGCTGTATTTAGCATACTGGAGCTTAGATCGAAACGATCTAAGACTGCAACAAACATCTTTACTCAGTGTCATGTCTGACGAGTGTTGTCACGTCGCAAGTTGTCTATGAATATTTCGTTTTTCTTCTTTGTTTCCGGTATCTTTAATAGTGAGGTATTTAAAAAAATACTACATCTACTATAATTTGCTTTTAAAAATACTAAATAAAGTAAATTTTAAAAATACTAAATAAAGTAAATTTTAAAAATACTAAATAAAGTAAATTTTTAAAATACTAAATAAAGTAAATTTTAAAAATACTAAATAAAGTAAATTTTAAAAATACTAAATAAAGTAAATTTTAAAAATACTAAATAAAGTAAATTTTAAAAATACTAAAACTATTATTTGCTTAAATTAAATAAGTTTATTTTGTTCGAGGAATTTTAGCAATGTATTTCTAGATTGGATGCGAATTCCCGATCGATCAGCGTGGTGGACTTCGAACATTCGATGGCTCACTTTGATGTGGTAAATGCAAAAAGAAAGATACCATGCTCAACTGACATTTACTTCCTCGCTTAGCGTCATGCTCTGTGACGTGGCTGGTCACTTTTAATGCATCCAAAACCAAGCTTCTATCTTTACATCAACAACGCTCTGATCCCCATCTGGCATCAATTGAAATGGATGAATCTCGTCTTGGGGAGGCTCCATGTTTTGACAAGCTTCTGGGTTTGACCTTTACTCCTGATCTGAAATGGAACACATACATCAAATCTGTTGCCAGAGACGCTGGGAAAATGGTGGGATCCTCCTACCGCTCCAGAAGATATCTCACTACTAATGCAATTCTCTATCTATATAAAAGCCAAGTACGTCAAAGGATGGAGTACTGCTGCCGCATCTGGGCAGGAGCTGCTAAAAACAGCCTATCCTGCCTTGACAGAGTACAAAATAGACTTCGTGGTTTAGTGGGGGATGCCCTTTTCTCTTCCCTGCAACCTCTTTACCACAGAAGAGACGTTGCGAGCCTGTCCTTGTTTTATCGTTATTTCCATGGCAGGTGCTCGTCTGAGCTCCAATCCCTCGCCCCACCCTCCCTCGCCAATCTTTCACGAGAAACACCCGTCTGGCTGAAACTACTGTCAATAATTTTCCCCACTCTTTATCTGTGCCTAAATCCAAACGTAGATTCCATGAACAAATCTTCTTTCTTAG
This sequence comes from Euprymna scolopes, assembly GCF_053919585.1. NCBI lineage: Eukaryota > Metazoa > Mollusca > Cephalopoda > Sepiida > Sepiolidae > Euprymna > Euprymna scolopes. The sequence continues at coordinate 119,887,813 of NC_136488.1, forward strand.
AACTGCACGCCAGTGGAACTCTCTGCCGCTTGCCTGTTTCCCACCTGACTACAACTTGGACGTCTTCAAGTCCAACATAAACAAACTCCTGACAAACCGCCCCCTTAAGTAAGACACTCTATCAAAACCCCTAATACGAATGATTACTACAATACTATCTCATTGATTACTGTACACCCTTATCCCTGAGTCGCCTTCGGGCCTTTATAAGTGGTGACCCCCATGTAAAAAGAAATCATAATTAGTCTGTTAAATTCCAATAGAATTTTTTACTAGTTTTATATTTTGCTTACTCCAGTCTCGTGTAGAAAACTATTGTTTTTAAGCATCATTTATTTCATCGCGATCTGAAAACACTATCAATAATCTCTCCCTCTTTATCTGTGCCTAAAAATAAACGTGGATTCCATGAACACCGCTTCTTTCTTAGAACTGCACACTTGTGGAACTCTCTTCCGTTTACCTATATCCGTATTCAAGTCCAGCGTAAACAAGTTCTTGATGAGCTGTTCCCCTTTAGCAATCTAATTTACCAAATTTACACTTCTAACGGTTACAATAATATTGTCCTTTTGATCACTGTATATTCTTTAACCCTTATCCTCTAATAGCTTCTGGACCTTGATAAGTGGTGATTCCCTGTTAAAAAATTATAATGCGACTTGACTTAGTAAATACTTAATTGAAATCAGTATGGAGCTTGTGTACTTCTTCCGTCGACATGACCTGTTTAACGTGTGAGCTTAATTTCATATATCCATTGTTTCTAAAAACAGAAGGAGGCACAGATATATGTGTATGTATGTGTGCATCTATTTATATGCGTGTGTATTGTTCATCATTCATTTTTTTCTTTTGTAATTCTAGTGTTTATAGCTGGTTGTGAGCCTCCTTGCAAAAGACAAGATGACTTCTTTGTGCTTATCCAATCACAAAAAGATCACATCAAAAGGAGGAAAGATGAGTTTGTCTTTTAGTTTCGATCAAAAAAAAAGCTTTCTTGCATCTTATTGTCTCTTAACGATAGAAAAGATGTAAAGGCATCTGCCGCGATAAAAGAGATTTAGAAAGATGGAGAAAAAAAATTAGTAGATGGAGGACAAACGAAACAAAAGAACAATGAAAATAATGAATGAACGAATAAATAAAAGAAATGGGAAATGCATTAGAAGAATCCCTCCCCCCCAACGTTACAAAGAAGGAGTAAAACAAAAATAATAAATGTAAACAGAAGAAAAACAGAAAGAATATGTTTGAACAAAGTGCCCAAAACAAGAGATCAAGTTTTGGGCCAGTTTCACCGAATTCCATTCTCATGGATTAACAGAAATAATATTCTTTCTAATACGTAAAATTGGGTTAACAAAAAAGTTGAATACTATGCTCAGACATCTGCATATGCGTTAGAACACATTCATACACATCTATATCTATATATATATATATATATATATATATATTATTCATTAAACAGTTGAATAGTCAAGTCGCTGCCTGATGATATCTGTTGTTTGATTGAAACAAGTGGCTGTTTGTAGCAGCGGGATGTGAGCATGTTTATATAAACAAGTATTATCAGCTCTTTTTATTGAGCACTATCTAACAATCTCGTTGAATTCACTAGTCCATTACTTTTGAATATAAAAAAACGAGTATATATATATATATGTGTGTGTGTGTGTGTGTGTGTGTGTGTGTGTGTGTGTGTGTGTGTGTGTGTGTGTGTGTGTGTGTGTGTACTAGTAAAACGATATTGATCGCGTTTATTTCCTAACATGTTCACGGAATTTATAATATCACAAAAAGATGCCGGTTCAAAGTGGCAATGCAACTCACTTAAATAGATTTGAAAAGCACCGGATAAATTCTCTATTAAATAACAAAAGGTAGGTGTAAGTATTTACGTATGTACTTCCTACCATAGAAAGAAGTGACACATGGTTAGAAAGTAAGCATGAGTAAAGCCAAGGCCCTAAATGAGTAACACTCTGAACTTTTCAGGCAGCTCCGTCGGTATTCATCGGCCAATTCACCACAGACATCTAGCGATAAACTTACTCCAGCCGAAAGAAAGGAAGTAAATTTGGAGTGCGGGCCTCCTTGAACTGCGCAGCCAAAGTCTGCACAGTCAAACATTTCAGTAATGTCGACCATGTTGCCGATGAAAAACTCCGTGTGAGGAAAATAAACATAACGACATTCACTCAAACAGTCGAGAAATGCCCATTTCTGATGTCAGAAACTCAGATGTAAAAACAAAAACAAAGAACGACGTCATTCATAAAATAAATCACTATGTAGTTCGTCACAAGCTGAAATTGTCTCAATAATATTACAACTCTCTGCATTTTTGCTTGATGTTATTTTTGGTGTCATTATATATTTCACTGTTACACAGAGCTCTAAATGGTTTGTGGTGTAGTGGATAAAAGTTTTGGTAAAATTAAAATACACGTTAAGCATCTCTGGAGGTTTAAAGGCCAATCCTCAGTGCGGGTAATACTCGAAAAAAGTAAAAGTATGCACTCATACAAGATTATGCAATGTGTCTCGCGGAAAAGTTGTCAAGTGGTTTACTATAAACTGCTACCAACCAGCCAAACGGTCACTGGAATGCATTAAATGAACCGTTCAAAACAAGCATTGCGTCAGTAGGTGTCAGTATTCGTTAATCGCAAACGTGTACTTTTCCTCCATAAAACTTTCATGTCACATGTCGCCCGAGTATCAACGATATTATACAGCAACTCGGTTGGGAAAGTTCCACCTTATTCCCCTGACTATGCCCCATATAATTATGACTTACTCCACTCGCGGGATAATCATTTTCGTGGAAAATACTTCATCAGTTTAACAGACTTGTGCTAAGCGTTCACGGATTTTTTGCGTCCAACAACCCTGATTTTCCCCGCGAGATGATATAACAGCTAGAGACATGTAAGCAGAAAGTGATGAATAGAGATAATTTCGAAGACTATATATTACTTTCATACTGTGAATCGTTTATATTTTTCATTTAAAAACTAGCAGAACTATTTTACTTACCTTATATATATATATATGTGTGTGTCTGTATACATTTGTATATATATATATATATATATTATATATTATATATATATTATAAATATATAAATATTAGGTGGATGTAAAAATTATATCGTGTATATATATATATATATATATATATATATATATATATAGCTGAACGTCAAAAAACGACATTATATTTGCACCAACATAATATATATATATATATATATATATATACATATATATATATATATATATATATATATATATATATATATATATATATATATATATATATATATGGTTCTAAATAAACGCATGAATTTGCATAGGACTAGTACTAAGGATGTATTCATGTTGTTAAACATTTTAAAGAAACCTGTAGTCAGTTGTCTTTTTCCGTACACATAACTGAAAAATTTTAAAGTAATGGAAATAATAGTTTAGGAAATGTAGATAAAGATATCCTAAAGATGCACCAGGAAAAGGAAGACGAAATAATTAAAAAATACGAGTAATTTACTCATATGGTTTGAATATTAAAGTTAAGAAAAATAACCAACAAGATTCCGAAAATATAGCTCGATTATACCCAGTTTTGCCTCGATACTGTATTAGAGATAGGACTTATGTTAATAGAAATCATAGAGATTCAGCTATTTCATGCGAGGATTTTTTTTAGTAAAATTAAAGATATTCTGGATATAATTGACACTAAATTATATATCCACCTGTGGAACGTATAAAAACCACCCTAGAAATATTTGTGTAGTTTTGTATGAAAATAAAGGTTTTAATGATATAAATTTACCTAAAATATTAAATAAACAAAAAATAACATACAATCACTACCTAATGAGCTACAAACAAATGATCAAACACTAATAGTTACATATAAACTACGGCCAACCATACGTAATAAGGTTTTCAATTATAAAAAAAACGGTAGAACATATAAATATAAATGATAATATTATAAATATTCTAGAATGTGAATGTAATTCCTCTCCTTTCTGTAATAATGAGATAAAACATGTAATTACAGGAGATTTAAAGATAGTAAATAATTCTAAATTAAGAAAACTCCTTAGTAAAGGTCCGAATTATAGAAAACCGTAATGCCTAAATTACATTAAATGCGTTAAAGAAGTAACTAAAGCACTAGAAAGTTTTATTATGTCTATGGTAAATAAATATAAATTATCACAGTCTACGTTTGATGCATGGAAAAATAATATACTTGAATGCGTAAATGAAAAGGCTAAATGTAGAAAAAAATTTAAACACCCTAAAAATACTAATCCTTTTCTTAAAAATTCAGAAATACTTGAGGAACTTAAAATACTTCAAGATAAGTTTGTAATAGGTCCTATTGATAAAGCGGCAAACAATATAGCATTTATATATTAAAAATAGTATATACAACGTTTATTGATGGAAGTAGGAATTATAGGTAACCTTTCAGATACCTATAAAGTAAGTAATATTTATTTAGATATCAATCATCTGAATAATAGTATTATTAGTGAAAAATTAGGATTAAAGTTAGAAGAAAGAACAAAAAAAAGTTTCCATGTATGTATTGGATACCTAAAATGCACAAAAAATCCAGTTAGCGCTAAATTTATTTTAGGTTCAAAGACGTACATCACTAAACCTTTAAGTAAAGCTATATCTAAAATATTTAAATTAATTATAAATCAAATAAATAATTTCAACCAGAAACGGAAATTCTATAGTAATATAAATATATTTTGGGTGGTAAATAATTCAAAACCAGTACAAAAAAAAAATAGATAAAATAAACTCCAGGGAAAAAAAGAAAACCTATAGCGACTTATGATTTTAGTACGCAGTGAAATTCCGCATGAAAAACTTATAAAATAATTAAATGATACTCTGGATTCATGTTTTGAAAGTAGCAAAGGTAAATATATATACTTTCAAACTCTAAAGCTTTCTGTTGTAAAAATAAAAAAAAAATAGCAAAACTAGTGTTTCTAAAGGTATTTAACAAATACTTATAAGTCATCTTATTAAAGAATGTTTTTTCAAATGGGAAATAAAATATTACCCCAAACGATAGGTATCCCAATGGGATTGGATCCTGCACCATTTTGGGCAAATCTGTATTTACATAGACTCGAGTATATATATATATATATATATATATATATATATATATATATATATATATATATATATATATATACATCATCACAAATAAAAAAATGATATATCTGAAACATATAATTTTCATTGGTGTAGGAGATTTATAGATGACCTTATATTTATAAACGATGAATTCGAAAAAATAAACATCTTATATATCCAAAGGAGTTAGAATTGAATTGTGAACATAGAGGACAACAGGCTGCATTTCTGGATTTAGATATAAAAAATGAGGATGGGATTTTTCTTTATAAAATATTTGATAAAAGAAACTCTTTCTCCTTTCAAATAGTTTGTATGACGCATAAAGATAGCACCTGCCCTGTTTTTGTGTTATGGAACCATTATGTCAGAGTTTTTGAGAATAGTTCACATTACTTTAAAATTAATAAATTTTATACCCCCAGTTTCTAGTTTAGTAATAAGGATGATGAATAAGATGAGAATAAAACTAAAATATTCTAACAGTTAAAGAAAGCGTTTGTTCGTTATCCTGATGCTTTTGAATCGAATAAAATTAACCAGAATATATTAATAAAGGAAATCCAAAACTATAATAGTAATGTATAAAATGTATTTAAAAAATGTATATATTTATATATATATATATATATATATATATATATATATATATATATATTAAACCTTTCTATATATTTAATTTTCAATAAATAAGTATGTAAATATACAAAATACTTATCATAGTGGGGGTGATAAGTAGTTAAATGGATTAATTCTAATCTTATAAATACAAAAATGGTAAATTAAAAAATATATCCATTTTGAATTTGGAAACAGATGAATCTTAATGGGAAAAACTCATTTTTATAACATGAATAGGTTAGAAAAATTAATTAAGAATAGGAAACTAGATCTAATATTTGTAACAAGCCTCTCCTTCAGATTAAGAGAGGTGATGTTTGATCAACACTGCTGGAGAGCCATGATGTAATATACTGTTCTGTGTTTAAATCCCCAAAACAGTGTTTTATCGTAAACAACTGACGATCCCTTAAATTATATAGTGAATTCGAGAGAGCAAATTGATGCAGTGATTACAGTTTATTAGATGACTTACTGGCTAAATAGTTTTCTAACGAATGATAAAAAATATTTTTTGTATAGTTTTAAAGGTTAAACACTTCCAAGACTATATATATATATATATATATATATATATATATATATATATATATATATATATATATATATATATATATATATATACAGTGATGATCATATTTATTGGCACGGTAAAATAAAAGTTAAATTTTGTCTAATAAATTCTAAAAAAGGGATTAAATTAAAGAAAATAACAAAGTATATTATGTATTTTTAACTGGCCTTTCTGATGCAGCAATCGGATTTTAGAAAAAATAAATAACAAAGGAACAACAAACATAATTGCAAAAAAACCCTTGTTCAAAATTATTGGCACGATTTATTTAATAATCAATTGTATAGCCTTTGGCCTTGATTACCTTCCTCAGTCGCTTTTCATAGTTTACAACCAAATTATTGCACTCTTCAGTAGTAATTTTAGCCCACTCTTCCTGACAATAATCCTCCAATTGAATAAGATTCTTAGGCTTCCTTTGCATTACCCTCAATTTTAATGTTCTCCATAAATTTTCAATTGGATTAAGGTCTGGGCTTTGTGATGGCCACTCCAAAACATTAATATGATTGTCCTCAAGCCATTTCTTAGTCAGTTTAGCCGAATGCTTTGGGTCATTATCTTGCATGAACCACCAACGACGACCAAGTGAGAGCTCTTTAGCAGAGTCTTTCAGGTTTTCATCTAATATTTTAACATAATCTTACTTTTTTATGCTACCTGTGACCTTAACAAGTCGCCCTGGTCCAGAGGCAGCAAAGGATCCCCAAAACATCAAACTGCCTCCATCATGCTTCACTGTGGGTATGGTGTTCTTAGGCAGGAAAGCTTCGCCAGATTTTCTGTAAATATAAGACACTTTATTATGGCCAAATAACTCTATTTTCGTTTCGTCAGTCCATAGAACACGTTTCCAGAATGCGACATCTTTATCAATATGACGTTTTGCAAAGGCTAGCCTTGCTTTCAGGTGCATAGGCTTCAATAAGGGAGTCTTTCTCGGACGACATGCTTTTAAACCAGCTCTCTTCAAAACTCTACCAACTGTATGTCGAGATACATTCACTCCAGAGGTGCTCTGTTCATCAACAATCTCCCCAACAGAGATCCTTGGGTTTTGTTTTACTTGTCGAACAATTTTCCGTTCATCTCTTGGGGAAAGAATCCTTTTTCTCCCTCTACCCTCTAAACTCATAACGTGGCCTTGCGATTTGAACTTGTTTATTATGGCTCTAACAGTGGATTTGGGAAGGTTTAGCTTCTTAGAAATCTTATCATAGCCCTCCCCATTGGTATGGCATGCTACAACAAGCTTCCTGACGTCTTCGCTGTGTTCCTTAGTTTTAACCATGGCGATTGAAAATTATAATTTAGTCACTTATAATAGTTTAAATAAATCGCTATCTAAAAATTATCTGAAAAAAATTATTCACTGAATTAGCGTTAAACAAGCATAATATGGCTATAAAAAAGTTCAGAAAGCACGTAAACCGGAAATTGATTGATATTATACTGATACTAAAAGAAAAACAAAGCCGTGCCAATAATTTTGAACAAGGGTTTTTTGCAATTATGTTTGTTGTTCCTTTGTTATTTATTTTTTCTAAAATCCGATTGCTGCATCGGAAAGGCCAGTTAAAAATACATAATATACTTTGTTATTTTCTTTAATTTAATCCCTTTTTTAGAATTTATTAGACAAAATTTAACTTTTATTTTACCGTGCCAATAAATATGATCATCACTGTATATATATATATATATATATATATATATATATATATATATATATGTGTGTGTGTGTGTGTGTGTGTGTTTGTGTGTTATAACTTAGATCTTCTAGCCCAATCAAAAACCTCTACATGGGAGTTCGAGTATCGATTACAGAAATAGTTCCGTTCAAAATTCTGTGCAGATTCCCTATTTTGGCCGAACGATTCTCGAGTTCCACAAGAAGATTACCGAGTTCGACAAAAGGATTACCGAATTCGACAAAAGGATTACCGAATTCGGCAAAAAGATTACTGCGTTCGACAAAAAACAAAAGAAAAGATTACTGATTTCGACAAGATACACCCGAAAAAGTTCGGAGTTTACATTGACTGGAACGTTGTCAAAATAATGTTCAAAATAAGAACAGTAGTCCGAAAAATATAATAATACGAATAAAGGAAATATTTTATTATAATACTGTTTCATTAAAAAGATAGAAGAGACTTTATTATTTAGCAAAATTGAATAGGGTTGAAATGGTACGCCCGCCTAATTTCAATGACACATTTATTAGTATGTATTAAATCTGTTAATTTTGAATATATTTTATAAATTGTCATTCATTAAAACTAATATAAAAAACTAACAACTTTGTCTTGAAATCAAATAACAATTTGACTTATAATGTCGAGAAATTTCCTGATGTAAGACGTAATATTTTTCATTGGAGCGTTTAATTAGCATAAAATAACCAAAACATATGATCATATAAAAATAACATTTACCGCAATAAAAACAAAAAAAACTTGCAACGACAAAGACAGTCCATAAACATTGTTTTTATTAAACGGCGTCGTTCAGTCGTACAAAACGCTTAAACGTGATATTTATATTTATACTAGCGGGGCTACCCGGCGTTGCTCGGGATAATATAAACAATGAGAAAATAAAATTTGGTTTTGTAATATATTTGTTATTCTTATGAGAGAGGAATTTTGTATGTTTATGTATCATTTGTTATTTCGAACAAAAGAATATTTTACCTACATAAGACGGGTATTACACATATGAAATAATTGTATCTTACTTAGGGTAGGTCATTTATAGCATGTATATGAAAGGACGGGTAATATACAACAAATTTATCTCATCAAATCCCAAGCGATGCCAGGTATTTTACTAATATATATTCTCGCCTATTTCATTCAATCCCGGGCAACGCTGGGTGTTTTGCTAGTATATATCTCAATCAATCTCATTAAATCCTGGGTGACGCAATGTATCCTGTTAGTGTATATTTCAATCAATCTAATTCAATCCAAGGCAACGCCAAGTATTCTGCTAGTATATATTTGCATCTATCTCATTACATCCCAGGCGACCGTGTATTCCGCTTGCATACATTTGAATGTATCTCATTGAATCCAGGGTGACTCTGGGTAATCTGTAAGTATATATGTGGACGTATCTCGTTAAATCCCATAATTCTTGGATTGTTACAAATTTCGACAATTTAACCCACATTATCGCTCACCTGTCTAAAATAATAACTTAAGACATTGTCTTGGCTGGTTTTTCATTACACACACATCATCCAAATAACTCACATTTCATCATTTTTTATAATTTTTGGATATGTTACTAATTTCAACAACCATGTCACTGATTTAACTTACATTATCGCCGCCATTCTTACTAAAATAAAAACTTTGATACATGGGGTATGGTATGTTACTAATTTCGATTATCACTTTTCATGAGTAAATCCACATTATCGCCCCTTCTATCACTAAAATAATAACATTTAGACATTGTATGGCTGGTTATTTCATGACAAACCCACCAAAGAAGTTACTCACATTATATAATTTTTCATAATTCTTGGATATGTTACTAATTTCGACAATTATTCTTAATGAAGTAACCAAAATAATCGCGACTTCTTACTAAAATAATAACTTCCATACATTGTCTGGTCTGTCTACTTCATTACGAATACACTAATCAAATAACTCACATTTCATCTTTTCTCATAATTTTTGGATATGTTGCTAATTTCAGACGTCATTTTTTCTGAGTTCAATCACATACTCCCTCTCCTCTTACTAAAATAATACCTTTGAAACATTTCTGGGCTGTTTATTTCATTAGAAACACATCAATAAAATACCTCACATTTCATCATTTTTATAATTCTTGGATATGTTATGAATTTCGACAATCAAATTTAATGGGTGCGCACATCTAATCGCCCAATTCGTACTAAAATCATAAATTTGCTACATTGACTGGGCTGTTTATTTCATTATTAACAAACCAATCAAATAACTAAAACTTCATATTTCATAATTCTTGGATATGCTACTAATTTCGACAATATTTTTCATGAGTTAATCCACATTATCGCCACCTCTTATCACTAAAATAATAACTTTCAGACATTGTATGGCTGTTTTTTTCATTACAAGTACACCTATCAAGTTACTCACATTTGACCATTTTTCATAATTCCTGGATATGTTACTAATTTAGAGAATTATTTTTAATGAAGTAACACAAATCATCGCCCCCCTCTTTAACCGACACGACCCCCTTCCTCTTACAAAAATGACAATTTGATACATCTTCTAGCCTGTCTATTTCATTAAGAACACACCAATCAAATAACTCACATTTAATCATTTTTCATAATTCTTGGATATGTTACTAATTTCGACAATCATTGTTTATGATTTCACCCACATAATCGACCCCCTCTTACTAAAATACTTACTATGAGACAATATCTGGTCTGTTTATTTCATTATAAACATACCAATCAAATAACTTACATTTAATAACTTTTCATAATTCTTGGATATGTTACTAACTTCGACAATCGTTTTTCATGATTTAACCTACATAATCCCCTCTCCTCTTGCTAAAATAATGACTTGAATACATTGTCTCTGGTTATTTCATGATAAACACACCAATGTAATAACTCAAATTTTATCATTTTTCATAATTCTTGAATATGTTACTAATTTCGGCTATCATTTTCCATGATTTAAAACACATAATCGCCCCTCTCTTACAAAAATAACAACCATGCGACATTGTCTAGGGTGTCTATTTCATTACAAACATACACATCAAATAACTAACATTTCATCATTGTTCGTAATTCTTGGATATGTTACTAATTTCGACAATCATGTTTCATGAGTTAACCCACATAATCCCCTTCCTCTTACTAAAATAATACATTTGAGACATGGTCTGGGCTGGTAATTTCATTACAAACACACCAATCACATAACTCACATTTAATCCTTTTTCACTTTTCTTGGATAGATTATCAATTTCTACAATCATTTTTAAGGATGTACCCCACATAATCGACCCCATCTTACTAAAATATTAACTTTAAGACTATATCTGGGCTGTTCATTTCATTATAAACACACCAATTCAATAACTTACATTTAATCACTTTTCATAATTCTTGGGTGTGTTACTAATTTCGACAATCGTTTATTATAATTTAACCCACATAATAACCTTTCCTTTTGCTAAAATCATTACTTTGTGACATTGTCTGGCGTGTTATTTCATTACAAACACATCAACAAATAACTCGCATTTCATCATTTTTCATAATTCTTGGATATGTTACTAATTTGGACAATAAGGTTTCATGATTTTTTGACATAATCGCACCATCTTCCTATATGTGATATTCTGTTAGCACAAATATCCACCTATCTGATCCGATCCCATATATTCTCCTAGGAAACATCCCATCTATCACATCCAATCCCAGGCAACGTCGGGTGTTTTGCTAGCACATATATCCAACTTTCTTATTCAATCCCCGGCAACGCTGGGTATTATGCTAGTACAAATATCCAGCTATGAAGCCATATCCAAGAGCGTTCACTGGCATAATATTACATTGATTGCATATTAATCTAATGGTATTCGACAATGAGGCTACATCCGATGGAGGTCACTTGCATATTATAACAATGATTGTATATTAATCTAATGATATTCGAAAATTAAACTACATCCAAGGGAGGCCACTTGCGTAATCTAATGGTAGTAGACGATGAAGTTAATCAAAGGGAGGTCACTCGCATGTTACAACAATTACTGTATATTAATCTAATGGTATTCGACAATGAAGCTACATCCAAGGCAGACCACTCGCATCTTATCATAATGAGTGTATATTAATCTAATGAAATTGGGCAATGAAGCTACATCAAAGGGAGGTCACTCGCATATTATAACAATGATTGTATATTATTCTAAAAGTATTCGACAATGAAGCTACATTCAAGGGAGGTAACTTGCATATTATACTAATGATTGTATATTATTCTAATGGTATTCGACAACAAAGCTACATCCAAGGGAAGTCACTAGATATTATAACAATGATTGTATATCAATCTAATGGTACTCGACAATAAAGCTACATCTAATGGAGGTCACTTACATATTATAACAATGATTGTATATTATTCTAATAGAATCTGACAGTGAAGCTACACCCAAGGGAGATCACTTGCATATTATAAGATTGATTTTATATTATTCTAATGGGATCTGACAGTGACGCTACATCCAATGGTGGTCACTCGCATATTATAACGATGATTGGTATATTAATCTAATGGTATTCGAGAATGAAGTTACATCCAAGGGAGGTCACTTGCATATTATAACAATGATTGTATATTATTCTTATGGAATCTGACAGTGAAGCTACATCCAAGAGAGATTACTTGCATATTGTAACAATGATTGTGTATTAATCTAATCGAATTCGACAATAAAGCTACATCCAAGGGAGGTCACTTAGATATTATGACGATGATTGTCTATTAATCTAATTGTATCCGACAGCGAAGCTACATCCAAGGGGGTCACTCGCATATTATGACAATGAATGTATATTAATCTAATGGAATTCAACAATGACGCTACACACAAGGAAGGTCACTCGTATATTATGGCAATGAATGTATATTAATCTAATGGAATTCGACAATGAAGCTACACCCTAGGGAGGTCTCTTGCATATTACACCAATGATTTCATATTAATCTTATGGTATTCGACAATGACGTTACATCCAAGGGAGGTAAGTTGAATATTTTAACAATTGTTGTATTTAATCTAATGGAATTCGACAATGTAGCTAAATCCAAGGGAGGTAACTTCCAGAGTATTGCAATGATTGTATATTAATCTAATTGTATTCAACAACGAATCTACATCCGAGGGAGGTCACTTACATATTATGACAATGATTGTATATTATCCTAATTGTATTCTACAATGAAGCTACACCCAACGGAGGCCACTCACGTATTATGACAATGATTGTATATTAATCTAATGGAATTCGACAATGAAGCTACACACAAGGGAGGTCACTTGCATATTACACCAATGATTTTATATTAATCTGATGGAATTCGACAATGAAACTACACACAATGGAGGTTACTTGCATATTGCACTAATGATTTTATATTAATCTGATGGAATTCGACAATGAAGTTACACACAAGGGAGGTCACTTACATATTACACCAATGATTTTATATTAATATGATGGAATTCGACAACGAAGTTACACCCAAGGGATGTCATTTGTCATATTATAACAATGATTTTATATCAATCTAATGGTATTCGACAATGAAGCTACATCCAATGGAGGTAACTTGCATATTATGACAATGATTGCATATTAATCTAATGGTATTCGACAATGAAGCTACACCCAAGGGAGGTCACTGACATATTATTACAATGATTGTGTATTAATGTAATGGAATTCGAGAATGAATCTACACTCAAGGGAGGTCACTTGCATAGTATAACAATGATTGAATATTAATCTAATGAAATTCGACAATGCTGCTACACTCAAGGTCACTTTCATATTACACAAGGATTTTATATTAATCTAATTGTATTTGACAATGAAACTGCACTGAAGGGAGGGCACTTGCATATTATACCAATTATGGTGTATTAGTCTTATGGTATACAACAATGACGCTACATCCATGGGAAGTCACTTGCATATTATGACAATGATTGTACATTAATCTAATGGGATCCGACAATGATGCTACATCCAAGGGTGGTCACCAACATATTATAGCAATGATTGTATGTTAATCTAATGGAATTCGACAATGTAGCTACACTCAAGGGAGGTCACTTGAATAGTATAACAATGATTGAATATTAATCTAATGAAATTCGACAATGAAGCTACACTCAGGCTCACTTGCATATAATAAGAATAATTGTATATTAATTTAATGGAATTCGACAATGAAGCTACATCGCAGGGAGGTCAGTTGCATATAATAACAATGATTGTATATTAATCTAATGGTATTCGACAATGAAGCTACATCCAAGGTAGGTATGTTGAATATTATAACAATGATTGCATATTAATCTAAATGAATTCGGCAATGAAGCTACATCCAAGGAAGGTCACTTGCATATTATTACAATTATTGTATATTAATCTAATGGAATTCGACAATGCAGCTACACCCTAATTTAAGGTCATATCCAGGACATTTATATTGATACAGATTGCGTATGCCTTATTATAGAATCAATCCTCTATTGAATATTATATATTACGATGAATAATTTGTCCGGTGAACGAATCTGCAAAAATAAAATAATAAAAAATAAAAATGATAATGCTGTTTATCAAATTCTGTCTATGTTTGTTTACAACATAACGCCAGACTGTACGTTGGACTTGACGGTGAATTCCTTAAAAACGTCAATTCTGATTAATGTTTAGTTTTAAGATATGCAAATGAATAAATGTTTTGCGGCGATTTTAAATGGCAAACTGAACTCATTAATAAGAAAAAATTAAAATAAAATGCTGAGATACACCCGGGCTTGGATAGGATATGATTCGATCTGTACTGGAATGCTCTACTACTAAGCCCTAAACTCTCAATAATTTTGATTTTGTTTTTAAGAACAAATCATTAGCTAAGATTTTATTCCGTCCCTTGCTGGTTTAAAAATTCTCCTGTAAAATTCTTTTTTATTTTTAGAGAAAACTGGTTTTAGGATCGGATTTTCTTTGTTATTTTTTTTATTTTCGATACTTATTGGATGAATTTCTGTACAAAATATATCTAAGACCACTTCCAGGCATATAAATTATCTTTGTGTTAAATTTGCAAAAAATTGGGA
Source organism: Euprymna scolopes (assembly GCF_053919585.1). Lineage (NCBI taxonomy): Eukaryota > Metazoa > Mollusca > Cephalopoda > Sepiida > Sepiolidae > Euprymna > Euprymna scolopes. The sequence continues at coordinate 119,903,093 of NC_136488.1, forward strand.
ACCTACGAGGGAGGGACTCACACATACACACACACACAGTGATGTGTTTTATAATAGTAGAGTTTCTATACATCGAAACCAGTTTGATTTATTTCGTATGAATCAGTTGATTTTATTGTTTGCATTAGTTTCTATGACATATTTTTATTCATAATTATTTCTAATAAAGACATCGGGTACTTGTGGGAGGGAACACATGAAGCTACCAACTTTCTAAGTAAAAGTGTTGTCAGTCTGTAGGAATAACAACTTATCCAGCGTAATCTTCTAAAACAAATTGATATTCATGACCATTCATAATGTGCAAAACATGATAAAAAAAGGGGCTGGACGTACGAATTATAGATTCCACTGTCGGCGAGAATATAGCAAATATAAGAAAAAATAAGCGAATGGTATTTATGGCTAAAAGTAAAAGAAGGAAAATATTAGGCAGTAGTTATACAATCTATAATTTGAATTTCTTCAATCATTCTCAAGCTATATTTTATATTCTAGTAGAGCCCAGAGAGATTGGTTTCAATCAAATAAAAATAGTTCTTTTTTATATGTTATCAGATCTTGTTAACGTAGTTCGATAAAAGATAGTTTCTTTTTTTTTCTTTGCCAACATGAATAATCCCAGCTCATATCTGTAGTTTTTATTTAATTGATAAAAAGAAAAATACGGTAATAACGGAACGTAACTGTTTTTTTCATAGTTTACTAAGCAAAACACATTATTTTCCCAGGTATTACTTTGCTTTCATGAGTTTCTATAGCAGAGGAAAACATTTTTCTTAGCTTAAATTTATTTCTTCTTCGTTATCTTCTAATTTTTTTTCTTCTTGTTCTAATGTGGCATGTTTTTATAATGATTTTCCGCTTCTCTCTATTGTTCATCCTGGGAATGGAGTAGTTAGCAAATGGTGTCGTTGTTGGCAATCGGCATGTGTTAAAATCATGAGTTGTCATTCCGTCATCTGCATCTCATACTGTGAAATGGCGCATCGCCTTCGGATATATTCACTGTAAATTTGGTTGAGCAATGTAACTACAGAATCCAGCGAAGTATTTTTTTTTTATAAAGGCTAACATTTACTCCGTCTTTCTCGATTTCAATGAGCACTATGAGTTTTCTAATTAAAAGCAATATATGAAAAAGAAAACCTTGAAATTAGCGTAGAAAAAAAGTTTGTGTCTATATAAACATTGGTACAAAATCGTATTAAGATGAATTCTATAATGCTCCAAATACATGAAGCCCAATATAATATCTTAATAACGGGAAACCACTTATATGAATGATACATTGCATGTGTTGATGATACAAGAAAACATGAATAGGCTGTTGAGACTTCGAGAATTTGATTTCCTCTGCACGTATGCACTGCATTTTCTTATGCACAGATGGGTAGGTTATCAGCGCGAAGATTCTGACGAGCTGTCCATCTGGTATAATTTATAATTAAGAACAATTACATGCTTAAATAACTGCTATGGACTGAAAAAATTGTGCACAAGTGTTGGAATAAAACCTAAATTTTAAAAATTAACAATAACATGAACATCTATTACTGGCACACACACACACACACACACACACACACACACACACACACACACACACACACACACACACACACATATATATATATGTATATATATATATATATATATATATCATAAGATAAAATACACGGTCTCGGTCTATTAATTCTGTTTATGGTTTTTTCCAACGTCCGAATAACGGTCTCCACTGCTGGTTGGAGATGTCTGGTGTAATCACCATATTTGTCGTAAGTCAGAATACTTATCAAATCTTCTGGATTGATCGTCAGGGATAGATTAATCTAACTGGTTTAGAAATATATATATATATATTTATATTTATATATATATATATATATATATAATTGTTTTTTATTTTTTATTTTTATGATGCGCATATGTTTTTCACTGGTTAATAATTTTAATAAATTGACAAACATTTGAAGATGTTATTACAATTGCTAAAGTTTATTTTATTGATATGGAAAAATGAAGACCGTTATTCGGAAGTTGGAAAGGATAAAAACATTGATAGACAAAAAACGTTTATTTTATTTTATTTAATTTAATATGCTTAAGTGCAATATGTTGCCTTAACACACACACACACACACACACACACACACAAACACACACACACACATACATATATACACACATTTTAAAAGTTTTTGGTGGGTACAAAATTTAATTATGGTTAAATATAGATCAACTAACATGATGATAAAAAAATAAAAAGGTAAAATAAAGTTAACCAGGTTTTCTTCCTCGCTCAACAGAGCAAAACTCGAGCAAAAATTACGATAAAAAAATGCTCATGAATATGGCGGACAATCAAAAAATATAAAAACCAAATATGAGCGGGGAAAATAAATTACGTAGAAATCAAATTAAAACTTCCGATATTTTCTTCTTTTTTTACAAAGCGAAGGTCTCAAGAACTTAATAAAAACAGTTTCTAGAAGTTTTTGATGAAAAGGTGAGTGCATAATCACGGTATTATCGCATTTATCCTCATATTTCAGCATGAAGCAGATAATTATAAAAGGACAGAATTACACTCTTCATTCTTACAATAATGCATGCACATATATCATTGCCTTTATCCAACTCGCGATGCTTATAACTGGCAGCGATTTCAGCATTCGTCCTATACCACTTGCAAAATTCTCAATGTACTTAATATTTATTCATATATCTAATATTAATATACATACGCACTCTAAACGCGTCTTTAATCAACAGGCAAATTATTGTAGACGTCAAGAGAGGGAACACTTCCCAGCTTCTAATAGAAAAGACAACTTCTAATACGCTAAACAACTAAAATATATAGAAAATATCACCCCCCCCCCCAAAAAAAATGAATCTATATATCTATAAAAATGAAATTGTCTGTATGTCTGTGTCTATTTGTGTACACTTCCCTACTAAACTACTCTGCCAATTTTCAGTTTACAGACTCGATATTTTGCATAAGGGTAGGGAGATTTGGAAAAAATCTTTTTAATCGGTTTTCGCCCAGAAATTTAGCTGTCAATGGGTCAAAGTTCAACGATTTGATCATTGAAAACTCTACGAAACTTCTCCGTAAATTTTGGGTCTAAATACTTGAAATTTTAGATGTAGGTTACTTAGACATAGATCAAGCTTTTTAATTTGATTTTAGCCCATAGCAATAAATGTTAAGAAGTCAAAATTGGGGTATTTTTTTAAAATTTAACCTCTGTGGTCTCTACCAAATTACTCAGCCAATTATTGATCTAAATATTTGAAATTTTACATTAACTGTATTCAAACATAGGGAAAGTTTTTAATCGGCTTTAACCGAAAATTTAGCTGCCAAAGGTGTCAAAGTTCAAATGATTGGACCTTTGCGGTCTCTAGCAAAATTTTAAGCCAATTTTGGACCTAAAGATTTGAAATTATGCATAATGGATATTCAGACAAACATCAATCTTTTTACATTGTTTGGGGCGAGAATTTGGATGTCAAGAGATTAACGATGAAAGAGTTGACCTTTGCAGACTCTACCAAACTTCTCCATCAATTTTGGGATTAAACCATTGAAGTTTTAGATGTAGATTACCTGGGCATGAGTCAAATTTTTTAAAATATACATATACATATGCGCACAATTTATAAACAGTAGATAGGGCCTAAGCAAAGTCGGGCTTAACTGCAATAACTTATATTATATATATATATATATATATATATATATATATATATATATATATATATATATATATATAAGTGTGTGTGTGTGTGCGTGTTCATTACGGTTCAAAGAGGTCCACATCCAAGGTGTTACCTTTTCTTTTCGACACATTTTTTTTAATTTCATTGCTAACTGTTCGAGAAGCCCCTGCCGGGCTTGCCGATGCATTTTTGGTAAGTAAGAGTACATTTCTTCTAGTTTTTTTTTTCTTTCAAAACTTTACCTGACGTTATGTCAAATATTCCTGGACAAGTAAACCTATAGTTATTCGAGAAGAGAATGCGCATAAATATATTTTAATAAATGCAGAGTTGGTATTTATTATGAACAGAAATATCATTAAATGTAGCATTACCATTAAATGTTGCATTAAATTCATTAGCATTAAATGTAGCATTAAATTTATTAGCATTAAATGTAGCATCAAATTCATTAGCATTAAATATAGCATTAAATTCATTTAAAAATGGTTTTATAAAAAACAAGTAAAAGAAACTGAGATATGTGCATGGGAATATTATTTTTAAAAAAGTCAATGTTTTACATTAAAAAAAAAACTCGAGCTAAGATCAAAACCAAAATCTAAAGGCAATGAATCAAAGCATTAGGTCAGCTTGACACTCTCTTGAAAATGTTTTTTCTAAACCACTTATTCTTAACATAAGTAATCTACCATGTGAACGATTCACGCATGCGCATTCGTTAAATAGTTGACAAAGAGATAAAAATCCGATGTCCCCTACGTACCAATTTTTCATGTTGACCCCACAGCAGTACATTTTTCCAGAAAAAAAAAAAAACGTCCGCAGATAAAAATTCGTTGAGTGTGTAGGGTGGGAATTGCCCTCACAAACAAACACACAAACACATTCTCATTTATATATATATATATATATATATATATATATATATATATATATATATATATATATACGAGGGGCGTGCAATAAGTAATGCCCCTGCCCCACTTCCTATAAAAGTGGAGCAACAACACTTGGCATAGTTATTAGTCTTTCTCTACATAGGAAGCACCCAGAGTTATGCATTTCTCCCATCGTTTGATGCAGTTCTGGAGATCGTTTTTGTAGAACACCCCACTTTCGTCCTCCAACCACGACGTGACTTCAGAAATCAAGGCTGCATCATCTGGGAAATGCTTTCCTTTCAAAAACAACTTCATGGCTGGGAAGAAGGGAAAGTCAGAGGGTGCAAGGTCAGGAAGCTAGGGACGATGGGGGAGGATTTCCTAACCACCCGCCCGTGCTTCTGATCTGGCGACATGCGAGTTGTGGACCGGAGCGTTGTCCTGCAGAAGGAGGGTACCTTTGCTGATATTGCCTCGCCTCTTGATTTTGATAGCTTCCATTAATTTCCTCAAAAGTGAAGCATAATAGGCTCCTGTGTCGTGGTACCCTTTGCCTGGAAATCTCTTATCACAACTCCTTCCTGGTCCCAGAACGCTGTGAGCATGACCTTGCCAGCGGAGGGCTGCACACTTGCCTTCTTTGGAGGTGGTGAGTCCAAGTGCTTCCACTGCATTGACTGGGCTTTGATCTCTGGATCATAGTGATGGACCCAGGTTTCATCCTGTGCAATAAGTCTTTTGAAAAACTTTGACTCATCTTCTTGGCACATCTCCAAATTCATCCTCGAGCACTCGACTCGTTCTCGCTTCTGGAATGGTGTGAGCAACCTGAGAATCCATCTCGGAGACACCTTATGCATATGCAAATGGTCATGAATGATAGTTTCCACAGACCCTGTACTAATCTTGACATCTTGGGCTATTTGGCGAATAGTAATGCGCCGATCTTCTAAAATGGCAGCCTCAACTTGACGGACAGATTCCTCATCAATGGCAGAAGGGGGCGACCAGGTCTGGGATCTGTTTCCGCAGACTTCCGGCCACGTTTGAATTCACGATGCCAGCGTTTTACAAGGTCATATGAAGGGGCATTATAACTATAAGTTTCTTTCATTTCATCAAAAGTCTTCTGCAGTGTGCGTCCTTTCAAATACAAAAACCGGATTACTGCTCGACATTCGCAGGCTCCATTTCACACCTGACTCGGTTCAAACACCTGTAAAACAGAAACCACAATTAGTTCAGAGCTGTAATTTGCCACATAACCCGTAGAGATATACATCATTGCACATGCAACATTTCAGCTAGATCAGACAACTGGAAGTGGGCCAGGGGCATTACTTATTGCACACCCCTCGTATATATATGATGATTGCAACGTCTTGTCAGACGAGTGCCACTCCCTCAGACACTTAATGTCCATGAGCCCAGAAATGACTTTTTTTTCTTAGTCCTACTGATGAATTCAAACGCTCACGCAGGCATGATACTGAAGAAGGTCATAAAGATAAATTATAACATGTTTCCAGCATTTCAAGCCTCCATGCATCATAACTTTTCCATCGCCACAGGACCATTTTTATAGACAAATGCCTGAGGGAGTATCTATACACAGGTGATTTTACAGAGTCTTAGCTTTGTACAACAGCTAAGTCTCTCTCTCGGTTCAAAATGTTGAGATCCAGCAACAAGCAAGAGCAGGATAGTCAGCAACAAGTTAAACTGCAGACCAGCTTAATGCGGGTACTGGTCTCCCGCTTTATGGATTTTTAAATCAGAGATTTGCTTCTCCTAAATATATTTGTATAAGTGATAGTATATATATATATATATATATATATATATATATATATATATATATATATATATATATATATATATAAGTGGTAATACCATTACAATTGTATTATCAGACAGAGGAGATTTCTGTATGTTTCTTCCGGGGTAAATACCAAAATGCCATTTGTGACTTTTACCATCTGAAGAAACAAAAAGGAGACTCATCTGTCTGCTGAATCAATTGTAATGGTCTAAGTTAATAATATTTTGAGGTTTTAAAATAAACAAACACACACACATACGCACACACACACCAACACACACATATTGTGTGCATATATATATATATATATATATATATATATACATATATATATATATATAAACAGTTATTAATCTGATCAGGGCGGTTAATTAGTTGAATTTAAATTATTTCAATTGTATGGAAGTTGAAATGATTGACACTTCTTATTATATCATTTTACCCAATTAGTGTTAATATTCGCAAAGCAAATATATATATATATATATATATATATATATATACATATATATAAATATATATATATATATATATATATATGATAACAAAAACATGAAAACAGAATTATAAATAAATAACACCAAAAATTAGTTTATGATAAACAGTTTAAAAATAGTTTAGTAAATTATGTAGAAAAATGCACATCTCTGGGTCTTTCCACTGTATTACACACACACACACACACACACACGCATATATACATATATATATATATATATATATATATATATATACATATATATGTGTATGAACATACCTAATCATATATATTGTTGTATGAAGGAAATATCGTAAAAAAGAAATATCGATCGAATTGCTGAGCAATTGAAAGAGTCCACATTAGAATATTTATAAATATGAGTCTGTAAAGCTGCATCAATGAGGGAAAGATGTCCACAAGTAAAAATGAAATAAGTGAAGGAGACAAAGCGAACAAGGATGAAATCTAATCGATTAATGAAGAACGACGTACAAATAACAGAATAAAAAGTAAGTATACTTGAGATGTCGAATCAAAAAATAAAATCAAATTAACGAACCAGGATAGATATTAATTGTCCAGGAATATTTCACGTAACGTCAAGTAAAGTTTGTAAAAACAAACAAAAATAATTAGAAGAAATGTACTCTTGCTTAGCCAAAATGCATGGGCAAGCCGGGTAGGGGCTTCTCGAACAGTTAGCAATGAAAAATTCCTTGTCAAAAAGAGAAGGTTACACCTTGGATGTGGACCACTCTGAACTGTAATGAACTATACTTAAGACATACTCAAACATGACCCCGACTTTTGGGGGTAGATTTTCGAAGACTTGATTGGCACAACACATAAAAGAGTATACACTACTCATAAGAATTGTAACAATAACGGAGAAACAAATATGTCGTAAGGGAAAATAGTTATAAATTGAATGGCAACCTCGAAAAGACATATATGAAATAAGGACTGCGAATAGATAAACATATTTAACCAATGAAAGAAAAGGATGGAAAACGAAAAAAAAATGGGATGACAAATAACACTGAACAGATAAAAAGATAAAGAAAAAGAGGGAAGAGAAAGAAAGGATTCTAGAAAGAATAAAAATTATCAAAGCTAAAAATAACTGAAAAGACGTTATGTGTAAGATTTGGAGATATGTAACACAAGAAAGATAATGAAATGAAAATAGATGAAGAAAAAAGGAAAGAAGAGAAAAGGAAAGCAGATTAAAATAAATTATCCCTTCTAGAGCTCTTTTGCCATCACTCTTTTTGACTTCCTCATCCTGAGTCCTATTCTGTTTTATTTGCCTTTTTTTTTAACTATTATACCAATGTAGTTTCTTTATTTGTATTTAATTTAATCTTTATTCTTGCGAACATCAATTTAATCTTTATTCTTGCGAACATCAATTGTTTATAGTTGACCTCATACATGAATAGATAAAAATGGATAAAAAAGAAAATTTGAACCATATGTGAAAAATACGTAGGATTGTTCCGAATGTACCTAAATAAAAGATCGGAGCAAAAACAAAACAAAAAAATAGGCACTTGACTGGAATTTATGGACTGAAAATGAAAATAAAAGACACTGGAAAAGGAATATAGTGAAAAAAATGAACAAAACGAAGAATTACAAAGTCAAAAGGGAAAACTGAATGGAGACATGAAATAAATTCACATGCGAGATAAGAGCAAAAACTGTAAATAGTGTGCGAGAGAAAACATAAGTTTAAAAGAATAAAAGATAAATTGGATTGGTGAAAAGAGAAACAGAATACAAAAATAAGAAAAAAATAAGTCATGATGAAAATATGGCGTAAAGCTTAAAAGGTCAATATTAAGTGAGTGTCTTCGAAATGTGTAACGTTGGATTTTTACCATAGGCGATAAAAACTAAATCATAATATATATATATATATATATATATATATATATATATATATATATATATATATATATATATATAACTTCTATTTGATTTTGACTGACTGAATAAAAATAATATCCTTCCATGGATTAAATGAAGAGTTTAATTCCAAATGTATAGATTCCCTATTATTATCAAACTTCTAAAGTTTAACAAGATACCGAGTTCGAGAAGAATATTTAAAAATATATCTGTGGATTATCAGATGATATCACACGCAGCGAAACGTTCTGAATATAACGTTACAATAGTTCGTATTATTTGGGTTATTCGGGCTATTTGGGTCTTATTCACACAAAGCTCCAGGTCACTGAATATATATATATATATATATATATATATATATATATACATATATATATATATATATATATATATATATATATATATATATATATATATATATATCAGGTAACCAGAAAGTTATCTCCATTTTATTAGCCACTGACTAGAGTTGAAATATACACGAAATGCGTGTAACAATTGTTTTCAAATTAGAACAGCCGTAAGTAGGAACATTAGAGGTGTTATAAAAATGGACGTGTACTGTGTCCGGACGTCAGTTATAAGACGGACTGCTGTGAGAAGGAAGCGATTGTCTAGATATTCTGTTGAAGATTATTGCCTGAACGACATAATACTGCATCCTTTTTCTAATCGAGTACTTATTCGTGATGAATATTTGGTCCTTTATGAAACTCTCAAGTATTCCAGACATTGGTTGTCTCCTTAGGATGCTGTCTGTTATACCGCAAGGTCGCCTCTGTACTCACGCAAGAGTATGCTTTGTGTATAGCGGACAGGTAGTCAAATGAAAAAAAACAACGTATGCACAGCTGGAACTTCATTAGGAAGTATATATTTTCTAAAACCACATGTTCTAATACTGATATCTATCGCCAAATAAAATATGCTTATTGAAAACTAAAACCTTGTGAGAACTTCTATTATACTCATTTTTCATGAGTGGAAAGCACGTCGGTTACAGCGTGGTCGATACACATATATAGTGTTGTTTTAATATCCTCTTTTTGCAATTTTGTCGAGTAGGTTTAATGCCTATAAGTGACAACACCACAGAGGTTGAGGTAGAACAAAATTTTATATAGAATTTTGCCTGTAAAATGTGTGTCCCTAGTATACCAATAGGATTCGTGATTTTCAAGAATAAACAATAAGGCTTCTGGCGTTCAGATTGTTGGCAGCAACCTCGAGGGGACCGATATTTTCTATTGTTTCGAAAGAATTTGATATATGTGTCATTTTATTGCCGTTTATATTTGAATAAGCATACTTAGGTTCTTTTATTTTAATAAAAAGTCGATTGAGTTTTAAATTAGAATTGACAGTCAACTAAATCATCGTTGTCTTAATCTTTCCGTTGGAAATTATGAAGATCTGCAGCATTTTTCCACGTCATACTTAAGTGTATACTAAAAAATCCGTAGACATAATACGCCAAAAATCCTCAATAGCTATATTTGAATGAGATAAAATATATACGTCTGAAAAGGCAAGCGAGATCAACATCTGACATGTAGGGAGATCATAAAAGGAAACGATTAATACAACGTTTTGAAACAGAATAAACAAACATTCGGTCAAATAATCCTGATCATTTTACTCCATGAAACAGGGCTTTTTGAAATATGGTTTCTTTAGCTTTCTTTAAATTGATTGCGTAAAATAAAAATTGCCCAGCCTAGAATGGTTCTTTCTCTTCTGATTGTGAACAGATACTACACTTTTTCTTGTATCTATTATACTCTTAACTATACTATATTCACGTTAGTAATCACCACAATATCCTATTTACACTTAGGACTTCTTTACATAAACTATTACAGGCGGTGTGAAGTGAAGTTTATCTGCACAAATGTTTACACTTTGTGAATAAATATAAGAGTCGGGTAACTTAGCCAATAAAAAGGAAAATGAAATAAATACAAGATAGGTTTGCAATACTATAATGCTGGAAACTGCTCCCCCATCCTCACACATATTTGGAGTAAGTAACATCGGAAAATTAAGGGGAAGTGAGATAAGCAGATTTTCTTAGACAGGATTTAAGTCGAACAATTCATTGTTAGTTTCTGAGTATCCATATAACAATATGCCGAGAAGATCACAAATGAAGACGGTTCTGGTAGTTAATTGATAAAGAAGACCGGGTATGTAGGATATCCAGTCAAGAGTTATTAATAGGGGGCATAGCAGACGAGAGATTTGTCAGAATTGTTTGAGAGACGAAGGATTTCGGTTCGAGGAGATGACCGAAAGAGTTTGAGAATTAATGACTCGTTGTTAGACAAAAGAAGTGTCAACTGGAGTAAGCATGATCGGTCAACGAACAATAAATCCCGCTTGGAGTCTTTAGGTACAGTGGCACCACAAGCACAACTGGATTAAAACTACAAGTGTTGTTTTTATCCTTGTGCGACTACTGAGATTATTATCGGGCTCCAACCTTTTCTAAATAGAAACCACGAATTTTTTAACGTTTGCATAGTACTGAAAACGAGTAGGTGAATTATTAAGTAAGAATGAAAATTAATTAACTGAAAAATTTAGTAGAATGTTGCATGGGAGTGGGCTGTGTCTTTTATAATAAACACAATTTTGGAAAACAAAAAAAAGTCTACAGTGGGAAAATATAGGTCTATATTATAAAAAATCATAAGGTGTACATTACTCGCTTCCTCAACTAACTAGTATACAAATATATATCTTTTCAAAGGTTAATATCAAAATAACGACAGTGTGTACCATGACCAGCTCATCTGTTAATATTTGCCTCGAGAAAGCCAGTCTTTCTGGCCTGCTGCTGACTTCTACTGTCAGGCGTTTAAAACCTCTTTCATTCTGATGGTTAACACACACCTGTCAGCAAAGCCACGGTCCCTAATCAAAGATGCTAGTGAAGGCATCTGAATACGGGAAAATTGCTTCCAGTTAGAGAGATATAGCAGTTCAATAAATGATAAAACAAAGACATATATTACACATATCTTTGTTCTACCCGTTAAGAAAATATTAGTTCGAAATAACATATCGATCACCGATTCGATGATTTTATGTAATTCTGATTAATTTCGCTCAAGTTTAAAGTTCGATCTGAACTGCATGGCGAGAATATATACCGACTATCCATCCTACATAAATAACACGGAAACCAAGCATTACCGATTCGTGCAATCAATTGCAGGCGTATCAACTTGATGGTTTTGTCATCTATCATCGTTTTGTAGCATGCTAGCTCGTCCGTCACTTCCTTGACAACTGAAAAGTTTGACATAAATACAGAACGCAGAAACATTGGCGTCGGTTCGCGCATATAAAACGATTCTCCCTAGAATTGAACATTGCACCCTGCCTCATAGTGGTTCCAATATAGGGAATACCTGACAGCGGGAAACATTTACATACCGAACAAATAATTATAAGAGACTGCAAACTCTTGCCATTAAATTATACCATTGCCAATATAGAATGAAGATCTTTTTCAAACGGGCCTTCTATCAAACAGATGAACAGATGAGATTGTCGATTCTGTCTAAGGTTTGGAATAATGAAAATTGATCAGCACGGTTTCCCTGTATTCATCTACCCACTCCATCTTTGTGAACATTGGATACAAGTCCTGTTGAATCGATCTATCACAGTGTATATATACAAAGACTTGATCAATTCCTAAACAACCGGCTGTAATAGGTTCGATAGAATATTTTAGCACAATGTTAGCAGAATTATAAGCATATAATCATATATTCCTTTACGACTATGTTCTTATGAAACGCGTCCGTCAAAAGTCAACACATCCGCCCAAAGTGGTGTGGACGTGCGGCAGTCACAAATCGATCCAAACAGTAATCTATCAACTCATAGTGATTTATTTTAACTTATTTATTAGACCGCAATCAATGCTAACCACACAGTACTTCTGTCAACAAGCTGCACTAGTTGCTTAAAATCAGTGGGACTAAATACGTTGAAAACATTTAAACGGGTTTAGTCTTTTCAAGTGAATCTATGTAAACAAGATTAGAGGGATTCCTTACACTCATACTAAAAGTTCATGGCTTTCTTAAATACTTTCTTTTTGATAAAAAAGAATGTTTTGCCCTGATAATGCTTGTGAATATCTTCAGAAAAGCAAGACTACGCAAAGTGATGACATCTCTACCACTCGGGCGATCAATGTTTAATGGAAAAACAGTCAGTGCTAATCCTTTCTGCAGAGCCGAGAATGTTTTTTTGAGAGCCTTACTTAACATTGAAATTAGTTTCATTAATTTCCAATAAAATAACAATTCGAATTTCGAGGTCTAATTACGGTGATTATTCATGAAATTTGAGGACGGTATGTATTAGCACTCCGTACTAAACTGTGTCGCTCATTAAGACATAACTAACTTCAACCTGGAGGGCCATTTTTTAGTGACTCCCCTCGAAATCAGAGGACATTTGTGACAATCTTCGTATCGAAACTGCTAGACTATAAAAATCTGACGAATTCGAACTCCGCACGGAACGTGAATGAATATACGTGGCGACCATCGTTGAACTCGACATAAAACCTTGCGGGCTATATTGATATATGAAGGTGTCTAGGTTCAGTAAAGTATCTTCTACCCTGACCATTTTCGCTTTCTCTATAACAAAAGCCGCAAGTATTGTAAGAGATAATAATGCTTTCTGGTTTTATTCTAGAAATCGTTTTTTTTCTCATTAGAGCACGAGACTCCTGGTTTATGATCGGGTAAGTTAGTGAGATAATATATATATATATATATATATATATATATATATATATATATATATATATATATATATATATATATATAAACTAACCATTAATTGTCCAATAAAGGCAGATACTTTTCTCCCCAACGGGCTAATATAGATACTTATAATGGATAGGAGACAATTTGTATAGAGGTGAGAAACAACGAGGAAATCTACGCTACAGCTCTGATCAGATTAAACAAATTCTTTTTTTTTATTGTATTTAACTGTCATATGAACATATGCTACACGCTAATCTATCTCAGATTAAGAAGCAACGGTCATGTAAGATTAGATTCTGCACTTCGTCGTCTTACGAAGGTAAAGACAATTTATAATCTGACACTAGAATAAAAGTTTGTTTTTTCTCCCATCGGATAAGTACTAGTGTAAAAGGGGGATACATAGCAGACGTTCTTTTTTATCTGTTGAGTCACAAATGCAATTACTATTGATTATACTTTGCTGCTATGCTTTCTTTATTTAAAGACTCTCTTCTTTCACTACTAAATATGCAATGACTTTCTTCTATTTTATTCTTATCATTTTCCTGCATACAAACGAATAAACTTATTATTTTATCTATCTAATTTACATACGTGCCTGTGGTATGAATAGAGTGTAAAATATATATATATCGACCTGGAAAGAAACGGTCAAATATTTAAATTCCCACAGTGACATTAGATTAAATTATATATTTTTTATATAATTTGTGGTTTATTAAAACTAGTAAAATCATTATATTATTTATTGCGGACTATTATCCCCATCTGTGTTAGTTGTTGTTTCACGACGTTTCGGTCAATTATTCCTCTGGCCTTCTTCAGGTGGTAACCGCGACGGGACACCTCCTGAGGAAGGCCAGAGGAATGGCTGGCCGAAACGTCGTGAAAAACAACTAAGAAAGATGAGGATAATAGTCCGCAATAAATAAATTAATAAATAATGTCCATCTCAATAATGAATTCCAATTAAACAATATATATAATAAAATCATATTTAGTATAATAATATATATAAGTGTAAAATCTTATTGTTGTTATAGAATGTTATTGCATTCCGGTTATCTAGGCACTTTTATTTAAGCTGGTGAGGATCAATTTGATTGGCTAACAAGTCAGCCGGATATGGCGATAATGTAATGGTCAATGAACGCACATCGTTCGATATTCGCTATCTTTCCCTAACTGTCAGGAGAAGAATGGATTCTGATCTGTGATGAAATCAATAAAACTAGGATGTCGATATTATATTCATACGTTCTGTAAGTGGCTGAATGGGTAATCGATAATGAGCAAAGTTGTGTCTAGTGAGAGTGAAATAGGTTGAATCGGTTACAAGAGAGATAGAAATTTTTATGAGAATTTGGAAGGTGAAACATTGAATTTGTATATAAAACTGATGTCGATGAAGATAGAGAAATTAACCATATAGAACTGGGTATTCCAACACCAACATGCATAAAATACGTGTCTATGGATATGATAAAACTGCTTTCATAAATGTCTGCTTCGTTAACGTTATTTATTGACAGATTTTAGGCAGAGGAAATACGTGCTAAATTATTTTTAGGTTTCATATTGAATTGCCTTTTTAATTTCATTAATAGTACGTAATTTGCAAATAATGCAAGTCTTAGTAAGATTTTATCTACCATTTGTGTGACTACAGTAACTCTATGCATTTTCAATTCTTCACATTCTCGCTGCTATCTCTCTCTCTCATTCTGTCTCTCGATGTATAGTTGCCACTGTTACTTTTAATAATACTTTAAAATGGTTGAAGGAAATAAGGAATATACTAGGCGAGTAGTTTAATAAATGCCTCAATAAATATGCATATCAATCTACCTGTTTATCTCTCTCTAGATATATATCCCTCTCAGTCTGTTTGTCCGTATCATTCCCTCCCTCTTTACATCTCTCTCTCTCTCTCTCTCTCTCTCTATATATATATATATATATATATATATATATATATATATATACATACATACATACATATATATATATATTAATATATATATAAAGAGAGAGAGAGAGAGAGAGAGAGAAATACGGACAAACAGACTAAAAGAGATATATATATACATATATATATATATATATATATATATATATAGTATATTGAAATTTAAAAAAAACATAACATATTTTTTCTGATCGTTTAATTCAACGTCAACAACATTTTTTACGTAAATTGTTTTATTCATTAAATTTCCATTTGTCGCTTCATCAGACCTGGTTTTGACATCCTAGTTTTAAGTAAAATAATTATCAACATTAATATCGTAAATTACTTGGTTATTAGAAGAAGCAATATGCATATATATATATATATATATATATATATATATATATATATATATATATATATGTATAGTGGGGAAAATAAGCGTTGGGCACATCCCATTATTCTTTATTTAACACATTTTTTATGCAGCGAAGGACGCAAACATTTAACAAGAAATAGTTACTAATACTACTACTATTGTTTCTACTACTGCTACTGATAATGATATTCAAACAACTGCATCTTGCACGTCCAGACAAATAGTACTAACATTAATCTGTGGCAATGCTTGAAAGCTGAAATTATAAAATCTCTTACGGTTTGAACATACAAACACATAAACCCATCCTAAGAAGTAGATGTCATAATAGTTTACAAAAAAAGCAAACTCCTGTAAGATCGTATATTTTCCGTTAAATCAGATCACAGGGTGAATATCAAGGAGACGAAGAAGTTAACAATTACAAGGATCTAGCTAGAGAGCTGAAATAGATACGGAAGATGAAAAAAGCCAGCATAACATTTATAACCGTCGGAACACCATGTACAATTCCAACAAACTTCAAAAAAAGGTTAGGGAAATTTGAATCAGAGGATGGCTCAGAAGATACCATGAATAAGAACAATAAAAACGGCTGAAATATTAAAGAAACCCTTTGTAGACTGAGACTAACATATCTGAGCTACAAATGATAATCGGCGATTTAGAAATTGCGACAAACGTAAAATAAATAGATAAAGAACAGCACATAAAACCAAGAAAACTGAAACTATAATCGTAAGTTATTCTCTCCAAAAATATAATGCGCCATCAACAGGCACCCACAAAATAGTCGAGAAGCGTTTCGGAAAATGGAAATACCGAGTCAACGAAACACTGTCCAGACCTACACCGGATATGTGCGAAGAGGACTGGGCCCTTGGGTAGACTTATTTTCACCCGAATTCCAGTTATGACTAATAGTCATTGCCAGCGAAAAGTCAACAGAAAGTGGCTGTTGTCCGCGAATATTTTTGAATGCGAATGTTTTGTTCAGGTTTGCATCTGGTGTTATCGTATCTCTTGATTGAGCTATCATTTTATTTAATATTTTCAGTTTTTGTGTGAGAGGTGTTGGACAAAGTGATATCGAAAGTGCAACGCAAGTAGGTCATCAGCGCACACTTTGTCGCAGAAATTTACCCAGGGGAATGCTCAACAAAGATGAGTCCGGGGTTCCTTTCCATGCGCTACATGGCACTAAAGGCATTCCTATATTTTATAGCGGATAGTAGAGCAGCCGTTCTAAGAGCTATCAAAGAATTAAGGTTATTGTATTGTCAGTCAGAATACAGCAGCAAGACAAACGGTTAAAGCAGTATCTTCAAACCTGCCAGACAAGTTTTGTTTTAATCGCGTGGACATATGTGGCAATCAAGCACCTCAAGGATTCACACTAAAACAGGAAGGGAATGAGTAGAGGACGGCATTCCTTGCCCTAGTAAAGAAACAAAACCAAATACTAGGTATCTATGCTGAGTCTCTGTTGTCGGACCTCTGCGCCGGGCTAATAGGCAAAGAAGGATTATAAAATCCAGGCGATAAACAGAAACTACATTCTCCCTAAGCAGACTAGATTTGCAAACTAGTTTAAGCAATCAGTTCTAAGAAAGTTCCCACCCAGTGTTAATTAGGCCTTCTTCCTCGTTTGTTGGGTGTCAAGACTATGCAATCAGTGACACAGGTTTAACATGAAAGTGTTCTTTCTCCTAGATAGATGATTTGTCGAGACCTTATGGGTCTATTAGCACTATGGCGACAATATCAAGATTATACTTTTTATGTGATTGAATTTAATCAAGTATTAAGTAACATGCATATCAAATGGGCCATATAAAGATGTTTGTAAGTTACAATATGATGTATAAGTCGCTGGTTGCGAATCACGGATGATTGATGAAATCAGGGATTACTAAAACATCAAATATGTCTCATCATTGGAAGAAGCATGGCGGATTCTTGGATATCCTATACATAAGCATTTTCCACCAGATGTTAGTTTTGATGTTTATCTTCAGAATAAAAAAGAGTGCTCTTTAATGAGGAAAAAGGGTTAGAGTCTTCCCTTAACCCCCACCTCATACGACATTGACAGTTTTTCAAGCTCTGCAAAAATAATAATTTTGCAAAGACATTGAAGTGTATTGAATTGCACACAATGTTATAGTTTAAATAAAAGTACATTTTGATGAATGTACGAGTAGCTAATTTCAAAAGTGTAAATCATTGATATGGTTCACACAATAGCCCCAAAACTGGGAAGCACGACTTTTTCTGAACGAAATAAGAAACAAACTCCCATCCCAAATCTAAAAGATTTTGATGGCAATTTAATCTCGACATTCAGAGAAGCATGCTTTATCAAAGTGATTTGGGGGAATGATAACTATTAATGTTTAGCTATGGAAACAGCAAAGATTTTGCAATCAACTTCAAATATTATATGCCTATAATATTAATGGGATGTTCACCAGGTAATCAACAGAGTTTTGGAAGAAATATTGTCAGGATAAAACTGCATCGCAGGTGTATAAAGGGTCCATATGCGCTTGTCTCTGATTTAATATTCTAAACGCTCATTGTACTATTTGGAAAATAAAGTCCCCTTGATAGAAAAGGATATGTTGAAACATGTTGAAAGACATGGATTACCAACACCAGCACATATTAATACTGATACAAGCTTCTATTATTTGGGGGCGTCTGTCAAATTATTCTCTGTCGTAAAAAAAATTGACCAAAAGCAAATATTTTCAAGCAAGATATAAAGAACTTTACCTTTGAATAGCATATTTGTAAAGAACCTAACAACAAATATGAGGACTTTTATTACTGAAATTTAAGGATCAGTAAGGCAATTTACAAATGGAACAAATGTGTTGCAACAGAATGTATAACAATTTAATTATATTTTAATTTAAAGCAATGATTATAGTCGGATTTTACAAGAGTCACACTGTTCTAATTCAGAGGATTCCACTTATGCGAAGTGAATACTTACTGCTTTTTGCTTTTCTGAAGCTGCAGTTTCCGGTGAGGCAACGCGTAGCTATGAGCATCAATAATGGTCAAGGAAAATTTTTTGAAAGATATTGGAAATGATTTGACAAACACAGGTTTCAGTTATGGGATGTTGTTTCTGACAATTTCAAGAACAGGGATATAAAAATAATTAAAGAAAAGAAAAATATAAAAACAATTTACCAATATGTAGTGGTTAATACATTTAAGTACATAAATGTATAATTTAAAAATCTATATAATTACGCGTTGAAATGCTGCTTGGAAAATGAGATGATTAAGGAAAATAAAAATGATTAAGTTTAAATTTATATTTTCTATAAAATTTATAATCAAGGTAAAATATTAAATGTAATTTTACATCTATTATAATAAATTTGTATTACTGTACGTGTGTCTGTTTCTTCAGAATTAAAAAAAATGTATACAAACCGTGTTTTATTTTGAAATGTATTTTACATACGAAAAACTTATTTTTTATGTATACTATAAATTTGAAGTCTCACAAACACTGTATATACTATGTATATCTATGCATTTCCAAGTTACTTGTTTTGCATAATATATTAAGAAAAATCTATTTGAATAATTCGCCCTATTTAAGGATGTTTCTAGCAATATAATTATTTGATATTTATGTTTAGGCATATTATTAAAATCTTTTTATCATATTTAATTTTTAACAGCAAAACTTCAGTTGTGAAGTTTTAAAAAGCTAATACTTTAAAAAATAATTACTATTTTCTACACTAAACACACATACGCACACGCACACACACAAACACAAACACAAACACATATATTTGTATGCATCAAATCTCGAGTAAATCGACAAGTATATATATATATATATATATATATATTTATGTATAAGGAATGAGAATGAGCCATTTTGTAAAAATTCATAAACACTAAACTTAATAAATTGTATGAATAGGTATTTGAGATAGAGTTTTAAACTAGTTGCCCAATCAATGTTGGTTACTGAAGAGCATTTCCTAGGATTCTTATGAGTTGCATTATATAGGCACACTCACAATGTTAAAATGAAAATAGTACAGAACTGCACTAAATTTCAGTTACTATATACAGATAAGCGAGATTTCTTGAACTTGAATGTTGTATGAGGTCCTTTAAAACTTAGGCGTTTTATTATAGACATTTCTAGTACAAAAATCATGTAATAAATTGTGATCAAAATTAAAATAAGACTTTATACATAATGTTTAGTATCATTGTAATCCTTGATTTAAATCCTTTTGATACGTAGTAAACGCGTCAAATTCATTAGGTTTTAGGAATCAAGTTGATTGCATTCTTTCTGTATATAATAGTATTATTTTATATAAACACATGACATTTTATAAGAATATATGATAGTTTATGTATCGAGTTTCAGTGTTTACTTCAACAGTCCTTGAGTAAAGCTCTGTACTATGTTATGAAAATGTACATGGCAGTTAGGCGACACAGAATTTTTCATCAGTCACATTAAACGGAAGAGTTCTCACTTAGATTAATCACGGGAAATTATGTATAGCTAATTAGTATTTCTATTTCTATAACTTACTATATATGTGTCTTTGAGCACCGCTCTCGTGGGTCGATAGGTAGAACTGCCGACTGTCAACGCGTTGGTTCTAGGTTCAATCCTCGGCTTGGGAGAAGTGCTAGTCTGGTGGCACTGATAAGTTTGATACAACGAAACAGTACTGTATGTCGATGACCTAAAATATATTTTAAGCCCCACCCCCTTTGGGTAGAGCACCGTCATAAATAATCTCACTCGTTACTTAATTGGGTGAAAAGTGCGAGGCTCGCTGTTTGTTTGTAAATAAGCGGTTTTAGCACTATAAATGTGGTGGGCGGATGTTTGTTTAAAAATAAACATTTGTCGAGATTATTTGCGGGCACCGTATCCATGGGTCGATGGGTAGAACTGCCGACTGTCAACGCGATAGTTCTAGGTTCAATCCTCGGCTTGGGAGAGGTGCTAGTCTAGCGGCACTGATGAGTTATGATACAACAAAACAGTACTGTATGTCGATGACTATATATATATATATATACAGTCCTGGTCAAAATCATAAGACCACTTAAGAAAGTAAGCGTTTACGCATATTATCAAATTTGTAAGCAAACAAATGGTTTAAAGCATTGCCAAAAGGGAAAATATGATGAAAAAAATGAAATCTGCTTTATTCGAAACCTTAACCCTGATCTAATAATCATTTTTTAAAAAACAAACATTTTCATCTGGTCAAAATGATAAGTCCTCTTTAATAAAATTGGCTAGTTTGGAAAAAATGAATACGAAAAGCTTTTTATGTTACTAAAAGCAACTTGTTAGTGGATAAAAACATCTTACTAAATTATAAATGGCAAAAGGGAAACCATTATCAGAGTTTGAGAGAGGAAGGATGTTTGAGCTTAATAGGGGTGGACTCTCTATGGATCCATTGCAAACGAAGTGAATCGTAGCAAAACAGTCATCACCAATTTTTAAATATGGGCACAAAAAGCGTCCAGGTCAAAAAAAATATAACCCCATCACTGGATCGCCTTATCAGAAGTAGTTTTAAAAAAAACTCCAGTGTGAGCTCAAGTCGATTGAAAAGCCAAACAGTAGCTGAATGTAGTCCTAAAACCATCAGAAGGCATCTGAAAATTAAGGGTTTCTATCATTTAAAGCGACTGCAGAAACCACGTCTTCTTGAACAACACAAAACTAACCGACTTAAATATGCCGGCAAATACCAGACTTGGGATGAAGAGAAGTGGGAAAATTTAATTTTCTCCGATGAGAAAAGGTTTAATCTAGATGGTCCAGATTGATTTTAACACTATTGGCATGATAAAAATTTGCCCAAAGAGACTTTTTCAACTCGGCATAGTGGAGGAGGGTCTTTAATGATCTGGGGTGCTTTTTCGTGAGCTGGGACCCTAAAGTTGCAATTAGTGAAAGGCCGGAAAACATCATTGAAGTACATTTCAATGCTTGAAAATGCTTCTATAAGGACTGAAGGTCCACGTCTGTGTGGAAAAAATTGGATTTTCCAGCAAGACAACGCTGCGATACACACTTCTCGACAAGCACGAGAATAATTTTCTTCAAATAATATAGAATTGTTAGATCATCCAGCATGTTCTCCAGACCTCAATCCCATTGAAAATCTTTGGGGATGGATGGCAAAAGAAGTGTTCAAGGATGGGACCCAGTATGATTCGATTAAAGGAACTTTCTGATTGTTTTCAGTACATGAGATAAAATTCCTTCGCAACTGATAAAAAACTTAGTCGCAAGCATGCCGAAGAGAATTTTTGAAGTAATTCGTAATAATGGAGGCTATACTAAATACTGACACCCTTTTTAGTAATTTATAATTGCCTTTTGTTAGATAAATTATCAGTGGTCTTATCATTTTGACCAGGTGAAAATGTTTGTTTTTTTAAAAAATAATTATTAGATCAGGGTTAAGGTTTCGAATGAAGCAGATTTCATTTTTTCCACAATATTTTCCCTTTTGCCAATGGTTTCAACCATTTGTTTGATTAAAAATTCGATAATATGCGTAAACGCTTACTTTCTTAAGTGGTCTTATGATTTTGACCAAGACTGTATATAAATATCAGTTAAGTGGTTCAAGTAAAATTCTGAAAATCAAAATATAAACACATATATTCGAGTTAAGAATTTATTGTTTGGCACAAGGAATATAGAGATGAGAGTTATGCTAATTTCCTTAATCCATGGATTTTCAATACTGGCCTATATCATCAGATGAAATGAAATGCGGTTAGCAAAATGTTCAGGTGTGAGTAAACACGTATTTTGCTTTTTAGCACATATATTGAAAATATTGTTTGACTGGTAAATAATATTTATAGAAGAAGGAATTTCATAAAATCTGAGGAGTCCATTATCGGAAAGAGGCATTATTACCAGGTCGGAGGAATAGTAATCCAAAGGGAGAAGCCAGTAATCCTATATAATAAGAATGTTTGGTTGCTCCATACTGTTATTCCGAAGGTTGAAGGAATAGTAATCTAAAGGAGGAAGTAATATCTAACAGGATATTTCACCTGCTCTTTAATCTTTGACTTATCTCGCTTAGCTTAATCGCCATATATATTTTATAAATTACTATATATATATATATATATATATATATATATATATATATATATATATATATATATATATATATATAGTTAGTTAGTTGGTTAGTTCTGATAACAGAATAAAAGAAAGATTTATTTGAATGCACACAGAAAAATCTTATGTCAGTTGACGTGTTTTGACCTTGACGATGACAACGCTTCAGAAAAAAATCTAATAAAATCAAATGCGAAATTACGCAAAAAAATCTATAGACTTAAATCTTCCCGTGAATCTGACAATGTCTCAGTATCTGATGAGGAAAGGAAACGTGTCGCCTTGAAGAAAGACGCGGAAAACGTGACTCTTCGTTCATCAAATTAGATATGCTAAGATACGAAGCGACGTTTTTATTATAGCACACTTTCTAGGAAGAACATTGTATCTTTGTCTATTTTTTTCTTTGAAACTTAAAAACGCTCTGCCGTTTTTTGTGTTTGCAAGTGTTGTATTTACTGTCACAGTTTTCTATAACCTTTTTAAATGGTCTTTCTGACTTAAAAGCATTAAAGTAGAAATTAGCAAAAATAAAAATAACATTAATAAAAATAACATTATATTGAGTCATATTCTAACGAAAAAGACGCCATTTCATGCTGTAGTGTGTCAATTCGAATTTTGTTGATATCTGCGAAGCTGTAACTAGAGAAAAAACGGGCAGATGAATATGACAACATAAATGAACAGACACATAACAAAGAAGACAACATACATATTATGTAAAATAGTGTACACACACACACACACACACACACACACACACACACACACACATATATATATATATATATATATATATATATATATATATATAGAGAGAGAGAGAGAGAGAGAGAGAGAGAGGGCAAGAGAGATGTACGGATCAAACTATTAGAGAGAGAAAGCGATTATAAAAAAATAAAACTTAGAAATATATTTTTCTAAATAAACATGATTTAAAATCGATTTTTTGTACGCCATATTGTTCCCTGTTTTATCATTTTAATTCATTTCAAAGCAAAAGGATTTTCATGCAATAAAATTGCACTAATTCAACTTTTCCTGTGCTTAAACTCTTATATGACAAGTTAAACACACACATATAGTGCGTACTAAAGCAGAGTCCAACGACGGATTCTATATAGCATATAAGATCTCTGTTCAATGTCGTGACTAGAAGTTATATTACCGATAAGTGTATAAGCCATAATGCATAAAATCATTGTCTAGAGCCAAACTTCTGTTTGGCTGTTATTAAGCCCATCTCGACACGATGTTTCCAAAAAAACGGTTTATTGTAATGTTTACACGTGGGAAGAGTTTATACGCACTAGTCTTGTCCACGCTTTCCACTTCTTTTCTCGATAGCAATCTAATCTAGTGCCCGTAGCATTATTTACTTCATCGTTTTCTGTTTGTTTTTTACCGTGATGTGTCACCGTCTTGTTAGACAAATAAAACTTCTTTCATGCAGGAATAACGCAAGGAAAAGTTCGCTGAATTTTCCTCAACATTTTATTTTGAGAGAATTACTTTGGAGAGATACGCTAACATTATCTTAGAAAGTATTTAATTCTTAAACTTAATTTTCTAACTTAATGAAACACGCAACGCAGACGGGTAGACGTCGAAATAACATTCGCTGAGGTTGTAACCTTTATACACTAATAACGTGTCTCGGTCGCAGGTTTTTTTTAGAGAGACCTGATCAAAAACCTTAGTTTTCTTATGTTCGAAAATTGACGTTCTCCGTCTTAGCCTCATATCTTTGGACTGTTGTTTTGTCTACGGTATTGCCACTTGCCCTGCCGTGTAATTTATTTTCAACATAAACTGAGTAGGATTATGTTTTACACATTTGGGTTATAATCACGTGTTTAATGAAACCATTGTCACAATTAACACTAACTTACTTAATCGCTAGTGATATATATATATATATATATATATATACACACATATATATATATAATGTAATGTAATATTATTACAAAGATAAGAATAGCCATGCAGATAGATAATGTACTTTTGCACAAGCATGAAAGAGCACAACTGACACACACACACACACACATATATATATATATATATATATATATATATATATATATATATATATAGCTACATTGTGACTCTAGGCCTCCTTCTTCTATGGCAGACAACTTGAACACAAATTTCTTGCTTGAAATCTCACCAATGAGGAGACGACAATATTTCTGAACTCTGGTGGTTTACTCCACTTCCGTCTGTGGTCAACACTGACCTTTAAGATGCCACTCAACTTTTCCATTCAAACAAAACATCTGTTATATAACGATAAGTATCATAAAAATCAAAGAGTCAAATTAACTATATGTGTGAACAGTGAAACGGAAGGAGGAAACATACTAATGCTAACGTCAAATATTATTTGGAAATGCAGACAGAAAAATCTTGTTAAGTGTACAGCGTTAAACAAGAAGTCTTTTTTCTTTCTCTCTCTTAGATATATGTATGATAGTATAAGCTAGGAGGCCAGACGTTGCTCGGGAATAAATAAGAATCAACGAATTCTTCATATTCCCTTATTTTATTGTTATTGAAATCGGTAAATTCGCCCAGTTTTAATCCTCCTTGCAATTACTGAGTCCACAATAAATTGTAGTGTACAGTTCACTGCTGATTTTATAAGAAACATCTATTATAGCTCAAATTAAAGTTTAAGATACAAATAGCAAGAATCATTGTTCAATTGCTCTAACCGAAACATTTGAACGCTACCCTGATATATCAAACACTTACTATTGATTTTATATGTTTGGCGTTTCTACTTGTGCGGTGCTAAAACTTTTCAAATACCCTTGTGATGTGAGGCTATATAAAGCCTTACCTTTAGTCAAAATCGTCTCTTTTTTCTTTCATCGGAGTTTTCGATAATCGATACTGATTGAACAAATTTCGATACAAAACCCCGGTTCAACTGTTTAGGAGTTCATATGGAACAAACTCACACACGCTAACAAAGTTCCTTTTTATATAATAGTAAATAATCGATCTTGTTAGTTTACTGTAACTAAAGAAGACCGAACCAGACAAACAATCATATCAACACCTAATCGCAGAATAAATACAATAGATACATAATGTAACTTTATCTTTTAAAGTTGTCAAGTTTCTATCGATTATTCTATTATCGTATGGAGCAATTGCAATAAGTTTTGCGCTCATTTAAATAAGTCCGCTGAACGATAACCAATGTTTTCGGTAGTTGTAAATAGCATTTTTTTTTTAATTTATAAAGATACTATTTGCAAATGTTGTTTCTTTTGCGATGAGAAATCAATTTCTTAAGATATCTGTGAGTTCTAAAGTAGTTAAGGATATAGTGAAAATCAAAGCATTTACGAAATTGTTCAGGATGTTAATTGTTTTTCACATCCACGATAGATATTGCAACTGCTATATAAAATTTAAACAATTTAAATTCTTTACGTATTTTTGAATTCACAGAATACCGGAACTTACAGTATAGCAGCGATCGAGATATAGTTTAAACACTTATACAGAACCAAGTACAAATCTTAAAGATTTAAATAATTTTCAATTGTGACTAATTTATTTTCCATTAAAAATTGCTATTCCAAACATCTTAAGTATGTATCTTTAGGATTGGTCCTAGCTCAAATATTGAATATTTTTCTCGCAACTTTTTGGCTAATTAAACTTCTGAACTTATTCATATACGTTCTGGCGCAACAGATAAAAGGGATAAGTTATGAACATTCCTAAATGAGTGTCTCCTGGTGGTTGCGGTTTAATTCTCAGTACATTTTATATTAAACATATAAGTAAGAGTTATGAACTCCTTTAACCTGACATAGCTGACGAAACTATGGTAATCTATTCCCAAGTCGATTAAATAAAGTGTTTGGTACAAAATGTTCTACAGATTATCCAGTTCGAGATAACTATTTGTGGGTTTGATAAGAAATGTAGACGTCTAGAGTTTTAATCGGTCAAAATGTTGTGACATAACGTTATAATAGTTGAACTAAGATAAATACTACAACAATTATCAAATTACCAATCCTTCTCTAAAAAATTCAAAACATCATTTTTAATTATATTTCTATATTGAGTCATACAAATCAACACGGCGTATGTGTGTCTAGGTTTGTGTGTGTGTGTGTGTGTGTGTGTGTGCAACTCTGGTATAAAATAGCATTAGGATTTGCATAACGTAATATCAAAAGAGGTAATAGAAGTTTATGTTGAAAAAGGTCCTTTTAACTAAATATCAAACAAAGTGGTACGAGTTGACTGGTTTTACTAGTTATTTACTGTTGTCTTATTGCGCGTCTTTAAGGATTCATAACTTGCAGCTTTTCAGGATGACATATTTTAGCTGGTACAATGAAACCCAATATATTAAAAAATGGATAATAAACATCATTTTAAACAATTTGGCATTTAATATGTTAAATAAATTCTCGTCATACTTACCGTAACGTTTTTATTATATATACAGAAAAATAAGTGTATTATAAATAAAATGTATGCATTAGTTCAATATGTGTCCATCCAGATGCGAGGCATTTTTTATTGTCCCCATGACAATTATATTCGTGCATGAAAAGTTCATCAAATCTTATTTTTCTCTCCAACGTTATCCGGGAATAAATGAAGATCAGCGAATGTTTCATCCTCCTATATTTTGTTGTAATAGCAACCGGTAAAATGGTTCATTTTTTAATCCTCCACGCAGTCATTTAGTCTTTATTACTCTATAGTCTACATTGTATTTAGGAGAATTTACTGTTTATGTTATAATATTATGTTAAAACAAATGACTGCGTGGATGATTAAAAGTATGAACGATTTTACCGATTGCTATTACAACAAAATATGAATGCAAATATGCAGTATAATGATTCAATTGTGCTCTAAACAAAAACATTCATTTCGAACGCGCTCCTGGCACTTGAGGATAATAGATAAATTGATTGTTAGTTGTAGTTGAATGATGAACACCATGTCAAAGTCATGTAAGGTTTTAAAAAGCCAGCGCACGAGAAAAACTGAATTCTAATTGGCAAAACTACCTGAGAAAACTACAAACTTCAAGAATAAAAACAGCGTGATACAATGATCCTAATGTTAACAATATAACATAAACTCTGTGTATCGTTTTATTTCAGGGTAATATTATTTTTAGTTTTGAAATTGCAACGAAACGCAGAGAAGTGAAATTTGGTGCGCTGAAAGAACATAAAAAGGTGCCTTATTTCTCTGAGCTTTGTTAAATTTAAAGAAATATTTTTTTCAAATTATGCTAATAAGAAGAAATATTTTGAAAATTATTCTAATTTTTCTATTTTCTGGTAATTTTAAGTGTGTATCATTTTATTGCTGGTCTCCCAAAATGCTTAGAAAAGGTCGATTGACAGCTAGTCAAACGAAATGTGTTGTTACAGGCTGTGCAGAAAGTTTATCTGTCGTAGATCTAGCCAAGGAGCTTGGAAGAGATCGGAAAAAATTGGCTTCATTCGTTGAAAATTCAAACATCAAACCAAGGAAGAACAAATACACATCAGTTTCTACTCGTGATGTTAGAAAAATTAGCCGTCAACTTATCAAGCAGATGGGCAGCAACAGTGCTGCTATATTTTACAAGACTGGAATACCTTTCCTTGTCCAGAAAGACACGATATTATGTGTTAAACGAAATTGCAAGAACTGTTTTAAACCAAACTCATAAGGAAAAAACGTTTGACTTGGGCTCAGAAATACATGAAAACCAGCTTTGAAAATGTTTTTTAACCGAGGAGGCCAGAGCAACCCTTGATGGACCAGATGCGTGGGCCAAAGTTTTGAGTCCTCTTAGATTTCCTACCCTTCATCGTTTCCGTCGTCAACAGGGAGGTGGAACTTTTATGTTTTGAGTTGGAATAATCTGTGATGAACTAATTGAACCATTTGGAGTTTCAGTATATGTAAAACTGACGTGTCAGTCTTATATTTTATTTTAAAATAAGCATTTGTCACCATGGCTTGATGAGTTTTCATTGGCCCATCACCGCAAATTAATTTTTATGAACGACAATGCGCCATTCCACTCAGTCAATGTTACAAGATACAATCTTAAGTCATTTGGAATAAATGGAGAAATTTGATGGTATGGCCACCTTGGTCTTCAGATAAAAACCCAATTGATTAGCTCCTGTGTAGAAAAAAGATGAAAGTTTTTGAAGGAGGTGTTCAATTTTCGTCGAAGGATTAACTTTGGAGGAAGATTTTGGAAGTTTCCTACAGCATAACATCATCTCAAATCCATTGATTAACATCCTCAGTTGACAAGAGGTTATTCTAAAGTAATTTTGAAGTATGGGAATTTTGTTGATAAAAAAATATTTCCTTAAATAAAATAATGTGAAAGTCGTTGTTGTTTTTGGTTAATATTCTTACTGGATATGTTCTTTATTTCATATAAATAGAAATATGAAGTTACATTATTGTTATATACCCGAAAATATACATTTTTATATAAACTTGAACAAAAAATAGCATGACTTTCAAAATTTTTGTTTAAATTCCACACAATTCAGGGGAATAAGAAACTTTGTTATGCTATTTAGTGTACTAGATTTCACTTCTCTGCGTTTCATAGCAATTTCAAAATTAAAAAAAATATTGACCTGCAATTAAACGA
Source organism: Euprymna scolopes (assembly GCF_053919585.1). Classification (NCBI taxonomy): domain Eukaryota; kingdom Metazoa; phylum Mollusca; class Cephalopoda; order Sepiida; family Sepiolidae; genus Euprymna; species Euprymna scolopes. The sequence goes on from NC_136488.1 coordinate 119,932,911, forward strand.
TACATACTTTATGTTCGAATTTAACTTACATTTTTACTTGTTAATTATAAACGATGATCGACATATTGCGTAAAACAAATTATTTCATCGAAAATTATTGCAATAGTGGCGACTTCTCGAATACTCAAATTAACGAGGCTTTTGCTATCAAATAATTTGATATAGTCTGCTTAGAATGCAAACCTGTAGAACACATCAAACTGACAACTTTAACCCCCTTTTAGATTTCTCTCAAGTATTCTAGCGCTCTTAATAATTGCTTTCTATTCTTAAATAACCGGATATAAATGGATGCTTGTATGAATTAAGATCTTTAAAAGCTAACAGAATGTATCGAAATAGACACGCACATACAAAGAAGTCGACAGAGATATGCTTAAGAAATCTACAGACCATAAAGTTCAACAGTAGTATCTATTATTATGGAATAAATCGATATATAACGAGAAGTTACATGACTTTTTGCTATATATTGAAGCATCGGAGAGATAATAGAATAGTTATATAACTTTCATAGCAGTGTATACTAACCATAAGAGCTAAAACAAATATCCGTTGAATCTTTTTATATCTCCGTATATTAGTACCTATTGATATAAAACCATAATATGTCGCCAATACTTTGATATCTCATTTATTAGTTATCATTTCTGATGACATAAAAAAACACGCGATTGTTTTTCTTATATTGTAGAAGATTTATTTTCGAGTTCATTTGAGACGGTGGTTGTCAGACATGCGATTTGCTATCTCGATTTCTTTGACAACTTGAAATATTTCAATTCATGGTCAGAAAAGGCACTTATGCTAACGTATGCATGATTCGATAAAAATACATATAAGTGTTTAGTTTATATTGGCAGGACCCGTTAACCGGCGTTGCCCGGTGAAAGCATGCCCCCACTCTTAAATAATTAAACTACGGTTGTTGGTGGTGGTCAATCCCCACCGTCCTAATGTTAATAACGGCTTTCGGAATTGACACCCAATACCTCCTCATATTAAGAACGTCGTATAGAATAGAAACGCCCAACCTCACCATGGTAAGAACGGTTTTCGAAATGAACACCCATTTTATGAGGGTGGGGGGATTGTCAAATTATTTGCCTAAGTTGACCTTGATATATGTTGTCAGCATACCCACCCGCAAATACTATAAACCAAATATGAATTTGGGGGATAGCAATGTCGTGCGGAGAAAAGTACACTTGTTTATTGTGCGTGTGAAGAACAGTGAATTACAGTGCATAATGGATGCCATTATTTCTCGAAAACTACTTATCTCCACCAAAGTATTAAGAGATTGTCTTACTCAGCATATTCTAAACTCTAAAGAAGTCGTCAGTTTAAAGAAAATTGTGTAGGTGGAGCTAAGGTACAAAATTACCTAATAAAAAAAAGAGCAGTATAAAAAATGAGTCCTGAAAAAAAGAATTAAACAAAAACAATTATATTTAAAAATAAAACTTATAACAAGTATCCTTAGGCAATGTAATGAAGGGGGGATTTGTTTTTTAGCGGCGTAAATTATTTGACGAACAAAAAAATAGCGTAAATATAGTCAGATACAAATTAAATCAAAATTAATGAAAATAAGAATTTTTCTGGCTTTTAGTATATGAATGTGTTTTTCCTTATAAGAAAAAAGATTTTATGATTTGTTAGTCTGCCAACAAACGAAACAGCCACTAGTGAGGTATTAAATCATATGAAAGGCAGAAAAGTAGAATCCTAAACGTCCTTCTAAAACAAATTAATATAAAACCAAAAAATAAAATATGATCGTGTAAGGGTTTAGAAGATTATGTGTATCATTGAAACAGATAATACACTTTTAATGCTAATACTACATTGTAAAATGAAATAAAAAATAATTGAAAAGAAAATCAGATTGTAAATCGGCCAATATTCAGAAGGGACAAACAAATAAACACCGGTTTATTTGTTTAACATATTAAAGGTAAGCAATTCTATTTAATCTTTAATGGTTATATAGTTTATTCATGTTTACTCAGTGAGAACACTATAAGAGTAACTTCAGTGTGGATAAATTTCTCCTTCATTAACCCCGGAAAGCCTCATGAATTCACTTTTTTATTGTTTTGTGCAATAGTTTTTTTTTTTTTTTAGAATAAAACAAGTAAAGACGAAAATGAGTGGCACAGTCACCCAGAAATTTGTCATTTTTATTAAATTAAATCATTATTCTGTCTTTTCGTAGATCCTCACTAAACAGCTTATTTTAGTCACCTAAATTACTTACAGTAAAGTAAGTCATTTAAAATCTTAATACGTTAATACTGATACTTGTTATTATAATAATTATTATATATTTCCACCGGACAACGTCGAGACACGGGCACTGCTAACGTTTGTATAAACTTGCAGTTTACGCCGTTACGCTTTCTTGAGTTTTAGTCAGATTATCCAACCGTTAATAAAGACCTTGAGTTTGCGTTTCCGCTTCTAAACTCAATGTTTTAGTGCTGATAAAAGTGTCCATTTTGTACCGGCATCCATGCATCACTATAAAGAGCTATGACATCAGAGTTGGTGAAGTAGGTTGATCGTTCGGTTATACTTCAGTCTGAAACATTAAACGGAGTTTTTATTTTAGAAACCTACCCACATTTCCACAAGGTTCTGTCCGTTAATCATTTGGTCCAGTTTAAATTTCAACAAGCAATTTTCGTTGGTTTGCCCGTTCATAAGTATATCACGCTTTCCTTGCAATATGTTTTATGTCGCTAAAATTGCAAACCAAATGAACACACTTTCAGTTAACTGCGCCCAATGTATGTATATATAAAGTTTAGCTTTTTTTGCTCTTACATTGACATTAAATACCTTTTCGATTAAAAAAGTCATATATATTCAGTTATGGAATGCAAGCAGTCTCATGAAAGTTAACTTCCTTTAAAAACGAGATTTCATTAATTACTTAATCACGTTTAATGGTTTCTTATTAGATGAATATTTTTATTTAAGTATTACACTTAATTGTTTTTATGCATAGTTTCTATATTGTGAGTAACGGCGTAGAATCTAAGAAGAAAACAGTCTAGCACAGTATATATATAGTAAGTTATAAATATATGTGGCGTTTAAACTACACTGAATATTCCGTGTTTCGTCCACTCTAGAATTTTTCAGGCTTATACAATATTTTTGTGGTTATCTCGTGTTTTTATATACGCACCTACTATTGAATCTTTGTTAGCCAATCAGCTTTCTAATATCCGCCGCGCTCTTCCTAATCAGCCAATGAGCAGGCACTTACAGGACAAAGGCCCATTTGCCCTCCAGTTGATCCGTTCCTTTGCGTGTGCTATTTAGTCTAGATATCTAGTGTCTTGACCGGTTTTAAATCTAGGTAACTTTTTCTATATGTTAATTTATATGTATATAATGTATTTTTCAAATAAATCGAGCTAGTTTCGACAATAATTTAATTTTTAACGTATAAAATATTTTTACTTTTGCGTGACATGTTGTAAAGAAACTCGTATATGCGTGCATCTAATTAAACGGAAATTGCCTCTCACTGCACAGACATTGTATAATTTGTCATTTGCCAGTTCAGAAATTACGCTAAGCTTGTCCACGGAAGAGTAATTTCTATTTCACAATACGCGCGCCAGTCCGATTATACTGACTAATAATTTTACAAACATAGATATTTAGAAGGGCACACGATTTTGTAGTGACATGTCATGAAAAACGAAGAAAGTGTTTTTTTTTTACTGAAATCAGACGTAAGAAGTGAGTTTACACTGACATTATATATATATATATATATATATATATATATATATATATATATGTATATATATATATATATATATTAAATGCATTGTTTTGGCTTCTTTTTATGAAACATTAAATAATTACAGTTGGAAGAGCATACCATTTTATTTTCGAAAAAACATGTTATGAAAAAGGAAATAATCATTTTATTCCTGAAAGAAGATAAATCAAAACTAAGTTTAAGCTTAGACATTTTTTGTCGAAATAGGCGTCATTTTTGCTTTTTAAATTAACAAAGTCATATATATATATATATTAATATATATATATATATATTAATATATATATGCATATATATATATATTAATATATATATATATATATATATATATATATATATATATAAATTCCTATTCCTATTCAGCAATTACGATGGCAAGATGTTTACATTGCGCGGAATAGTACGAAAATGTTACTGTACGTGCAGCTCAGCATTGCCAACTTTTCCTAAGCTTTTGATACGGAACTACCCGTAAGTTACTAAAACCGGCAAAAAAATGTTATCTCGTTTATAATTTGACACGCAGTGTAGGTTTTTGTCCTTTATTCACTATATTGCTCTATAATTACATTGAGCTTCTTAAGTAAGGATTGATATATATTATAAGAAAACATATATATATATATATATATATATATATATATATATATTTATATATATACTATAATAATTATTAAATGGCTACAGCCAGTACTGTTTCATCCATTCGGGAATCATCAGTTCAGGGTGTCACGATTACCGCCAGTCGGGAGATCTGAACCCGGAAACGGAGCCATCTCTAACTCTAGCAGCAAAGAACAAATCCACGCGGCCACAGTCAACCGCGAGAAATATCGTTGAATATTAAACATTTATTTTTAAATGGCTTAATGTCTATCAGAGTAATCACATGATTATAATATCATGATCTGTGCATGCAAGCTAAAGCGACTGACTTTTTTCAACTGTAATGTGCTCAACAATAAACACAAGTTTCTTAAAGGGGCTTACATAATTATTTACTAGGGTCGTTCTAATAGTAGACCCTCTTACATTTTTTTACTTAAAATATTTGATGAGCTACAATGACGAGAGTGTTACTATAAGCATAAGACATATTTTTGCTGCAGAATTTTTTTTCACAACATAAACACCATTCTCAATTCACTTTTGCCAGCGATCAAGGATTGCTGTGCATGGCGTTAGGAACGCGCTTTGTCATACAAAGTTTGTTTCAAACGTATAAATTTCTATTATTTAATTCCTAAAGTTTAAGAGTTATGAACACAGGAGAGGTATGGTAAGGGCGGCCGAATATTTATGCTCTAGAATTGTTTTCTACATAGTCACCGTCATTCTCAATGAAATTTTTCAGAGAACTCAATGACTCATCCATGCGTTTGCGTCACTGCTATGACAGGTGTTGTTTTCTTACACTTTTACTTTTTCAATATACAAAACAGGAGAATATATAATTACTGATATATTAGTTTAGGTTTCTTACGACATGTACATGGTTCAGTCAATGACTGGATGCATGAAATTAAGAATATTCTATGCACATATTCCAAAATTGTAACAACTACTTGTTTATAGTCAGTTTCCCACTTATAATAAAAATTGTGTCTAACAATGTGTATGTATAGTGGGGATACTATGTCTGCGAAAAATTGAACACTCAATCCTCGAAGTAAATAAAATTTAAAATTTCGTTGCAAAATGGTAACGAGGGACAAGAAAAACAAAACTTATTGCAAGTGTCTGACGTATAGGTCCTCTTTATTATATATTTAAACTAGCCTGAGTACCTGGCGTTGCCCTGGTGATTTGAGGTGTGCATTGAGCAAAAAAATTGGTAGTACGTAGGCATGCTCGAATCTGTACCGCGAAGGAGGAAAGAACATGACGTCTTTGCCGTTGAGTTCATCGCCAAACCGGAAGTGGCGAAGGTTTAGATTTAGGTTAGTCAATCGAAAAGAGAGAATGATTTTCAAAAATGTTGGCGAAAAACGCGGTCCCTTTTTGTAGAAAAGTGCCCAATTAAGGGTGAAGGAATTACTTTTTTAAGCCAATTATTCGATATTTGTTGTCCGAAAGGTGAAGCTTAAAAATAATACCAATCTCGTGAAAATCAGTCGCCTCTGTGAAAAGTTTTAGGCAGACATAGATACATACATTAGAAAACTTCCTCCAGTCTTGACAGACTATTGATACCCACCGTAAAATATCTGCGCGTGAAATTTTTGTGGCAAGAGTTGCGCAATCCCAAACGACACATCTCCTGAGTCGACACTGTTAAATACCAGTGTCAACTTGAGGTTTCGGATAACTGGAAACAATGCCGAGGTAATCGGAAAGCACATACAACACCTACCCTTCTCTAATGGTCACCTATCTGGTACTGGCCAGACATACATACATACATACATACATACATTTAAATAGACAGGTGAGTTTTACATATTATACATTTCATCAGTGGCAGCCGAATTCTTTTCTCGGGAGCACACGTGTTGATTTTAGTGGTTCAAGCTTTAACAATAAAAAGTTTATGCATATAGAAACAATATATTACTTCGGATCTCGTAACCAATGTGTTGATTAACTTTTTAATGTTATAGATTTCATAAAACTCAAAAGTATCTATATTCAATTCATTCAATTCATTTATTTAACGCTATAATTCTTTAAAGTTATCAGCACATCCTTGCTAATAAGTGTAATGGAATTAGTTCATTAAAATGCTACTCAAACACTGAATATAATAAAATCTCTTGCCGCAGTCAGATCTTATTTTGTGACATACGTGCTTCTTTAAGATTGGGGGGAGTGAGGTTGCTGCTCCTCGCTTTTCTCTCATAATAATAGATAAATGGGTTGCATTGCAGCGAGGCATCAAGCAGAATGTTAGTATTCCGTTACTGAAAAGGATCATATTTTTTTTTTAGATTTTCGTTCAAAATGCAAATAAGTCAAATCGATTCTGCAGCATTTAATGTGTCCGATTGATCGCCATGAAAACGATCGCTTTACGTCTTATCTGTTCTCGGATAAGTAAAAAAAAGTAACACACCCGTATACACGCATAAATATACTAAAATATTTTAGCAACACACATATATCGACATGCACACACACACACGCGCACACACACACCCACACACACACACACACGCACACACACACACACACACACACATATATATATATATATATATATATATATATATATATATATATATATGCTCGTGTGTGGGCATGCGTGGTTGTCTTTCTAAGCAAACGAACTTATATGCGGACACATGTTTTCGCTGTTAATGTTCCTTTTTTCAAAAGAGATAAAAACAGTCTAACAGCATTACATTTCGAAATAATGACATTTCAGTCCTGCAGTAGTACGCATCCTTCGTAAATTTATTCTCTTTGAGGGGGTTTATAAGACTTATCGTCGATTAGCAGAAATCAGAAGCTTATAGTATCAACGCTGGTGCCCCTCAGGCTTCCATCCTGGGTTCAATTCTCTTCCTAATTTTGTCCCTGTTCTCCCAATCACGTTCTTACATCATTTTTAGACACGTATGCAGATGACACTACGATCTATGGAAACACTTCAAAGGCCGGCTATGACCATGGTTTCTTTGATTGACTCGCTCCTGACATTGAGCATGTGGTACAATAGGGGAAAATGTGCTTAATTAATTTTAGCGCATTTAAATCTAAGCTATTCTCTTACCAGTCGCCCGCCTGGCCTAAACAAATGAATTGCTCCCATCTTGGGGAAGCATAATATTTTGACAAGCTTCTTGAACTGACTTTTACTGCTGATTAGAAATAGAACCCATATATCGAATCTCTGGCCAAGATTGCCTGACAAACAGTTGGATCATTCTACCGTCCCAGAAGATATCTCACTGTCAATGCAATGCTCTACCTGTATAAGAGTAAGGTAAGTCATAGGATGGAGTACTGCTGCCATATCTAAGCGGCTTTCCAATTGTTTACACATGCACAAATAAGCTTAAAATCAAATACAGATATTGAGATATGAACAGACACGTGAATTCATATGCATATACGCAATAGTTAAATTTTTAACTCTTTTTCAGACCTCGAATATTAATGAGTGCTGATAATGATGTAAAAACTAATCCGTGATTCGCAACGTCTGCTATAATGACACCAAGTATGACTACTGATAGTAATTTTATATTAGTCTCTTGTGTTATAATTTGTGAGACATTTCTATGTTCATTGAGGGATTTATTTTTTTTAACCCTTTTGTATCGATTTAAGAAAGATTCAGCAGCATTTCCCAGCTAAGTTGTATCATGAAATGAGGCAATAAAAATCTATGCAATAAGCATTTTATCAGTACTATAATGACCAACGAAATTGAGGACGTATTACGATACACTCAGACCATACTATAAAAGAGTAATACATCTACACAAACCCACATAGAGATATCTGTATGGACAGTCTGCCCGTGTAAAACCATCAAACACATACAGGGTTATAATAAGCATCATTATATTTAGAAATACTTTTGTAACACCATGAATTGTTACAAAACCATTTCTGAAATCAACCTCACACAAACGTCCTGGGAACGGCAACTAATGTGCTTTTGCCGGCATGGAGTTACCTGGTCGTCAGTTGGGACTTTTCTGCTCCCCTGGTGGACGACTTAAGGCACCGCAGGTGTTAGCAATAAAACATACCTCAGTTAGTTGGGTTTCTTCCCTTTATTATTGTTCATCTCAGGTAATAACAGCTACGTCTGTAATGCCCTGGAAAATCAAATGGTGACACGCCTCCTTTGTTAAGCTGTCTATTCCTCGAGGTAACTTCTTCCTTTAGTTTTCCTGGTGTTTTTGGCAGATCAACAACACACAATGCAATTGTAATATATATATATATATATATATATATATATATATATATATATATACATATGTATGTATATATACATATATATATATATATAAACATATATATATATACACATATATACATGTATATACATATATATATGCATATGTATATACATATATATACATATACATATATATATATCAGTCTTAAATATTTTATTTTACAAAATATATTCGCAATAAATCAAAATTTAAAAATTAAAGATTGACAATTACTAACATTTAACCCTATTAAAGTTTAAAAAAGCTATTAACTAGTGCTGGGGAAGAGGGGTGCCCCCCCCCGTTTTACGAGGAGACAAAAATATATGTCTAATCCCATACTGTCGCCGACGAATAGAGAATAGGTTCTGTCGAATTGCATGGCTATGAGCTTTTCCCTATATCTTTCAGCAAGTGATCAAATCACCGCCCGGCGATAGTGGGTAAATGACAACGCAGTGACATTTACGACATAGGGCCACAATTTCCTTAAACATAAAAACCTTTTCTCTCACGCAAACTATTATTGATTGCAACAGGGGAATAAATCAACATCAGTGAATCACATATTCCCACATTGTTCGTTTAGTGGTGTCACTTCTCAGACACTAAACTAATGGCCATTGTCAAATCAGATTGAGCTCAAAAGTTGGCCGGGTTGACTGTGTCCTATATGATTAACTTTTACATTTTATTATTGTCACAAGTTAGCATTGGTGAAGAAAACTAGTTCATCGTTTACTCTAAAAAGCATGATAACCCATTTATCAGATCTTGTGGTTGTTTAGGTATCTTTTTGAATAGTGGCATTTATAGTCAGAATATTTCTGTAGCCATCTCCCTATTAGTGTAAGGTTTGAGAGACACATGCTTTTATACCGATCCGACCCAAACGTGTGGTAGAATTGATGAATTACGTTATATCTACCAAAATTAAACAACGGCCAACATATGTTCATGCAACCTCAATTTACTTTCTCTTTTCTATATTAATTATAGTTGATTTTTTTTCTATGAGCTTTATCCCTAGCTTCACGTTGGGTACATGCACACTAAGTGTTCAAATATATCTACATAGAGCACCAGTTTTAAATGAGAAAAAAATGAAACAGTTGATGAATTTTCACCCTTTCTAGTACATTATTAAAAATAAATGCTGCCCATATTTCGTTTTATTTATCTTATATTAATTTTTCACATTATTTTTTCTATTCTTTTTCGCCTGACTAATAATAATTTATACCATTTAATGTTGTGAAGTATATCTTTATTCGCTTGACGCATGAATATCTAAATGCATAATATAATAAGCTGAACATGCTATATTTTCCAATAAAAGCTAAAGTGATGTCCGATAGCATTTCTAAATAGATATAAAAACTATCCCTTATGTCATTTTGTAACGACGGCATACACTTTTAAACAAAGATACGGATGCACATACACGTTTATATAATTATGAAATAGAAAGAAGAAGAATCTAGATCGAATTTTAATGCCAATCACGCCTCATACACATCAAAACTTGATTAAAAACACTAAATGTAAATATTAAATACAAAATGTGGGTTTTAAATAATCCCATACACCATTTAATGTGATAGAAAGTAACATAATTAATCATGAAATATATATAAAAAAATTAAATAGTTTAATTAAATTATTGATTTTCTTTGCTCAGATACTTTTAATGCGTTATTATACTTGGTAGATTAGTTGCTCCATGCACATTTGGAACACGCTAGGAAGAACTCGTGTGTCTTGACGATTCGGTAATTTTAAGTTTGTTCATTCGCATGCAAACAAACGAGGAAGCTACACTGAGATCCTGTTTAGCAAATATGAAGTTGGAATAAAATATATATTCATTTTCTCCCATAATACTGCAAGTGAAAGATTTTGTAAACCACATGATTTTTGACATTTTGTTTTATTTCCATGTCGTTTTACATTGAAATGAATTAATCTTTCAGTATCCCCTTTTTTCCTTTCATTGTTGACATGTAAGTACGATTTAGTAATTCTCTTCAATAGTAAATACTGGAAACCTGGAATAATTCAGATGCGTCTAAGGGAATTATCTGACTTTCTCTTCTCTTTATTGACACTCGAGACGCTCAAAAACTGGTAGATTTCGTGAGGTGTTATGCCTGATTTGGATGTCTTACACTTAAATAGTGGATTTCATTTTAATAATTTTGCATTATTTCATTGGGACTGCAGAATAATTTTTGTGAACTTTGTGAATGTACCCGACAAACTTTTTGATAATTTTATTGTAATCGTAGAAGCCAGTGGTAGAGTCTTGGAAAAGTCTTAAACTGTCTAAAACAGTGATAATAACCGTTTCCCAAGTTTCCCTGTCACGGTCATTTAAATTTTGTACACAGTAAGAAAACATTGAATGGTAGTTTATTATTAATACAAAGCTGCCATAATAATCTGAAAATTAGAAGAAATGCTGCCTTCGCTTTAGTTACTTCTGTGATGACAGCGTGCGTTGATGTGTGTAATCGACCGCGTGCATATTTTGCAGATGATGATTTTTTCAGATAGAGCACTATCAGCATGTCATACTCATTTTTTTAAATAACCTAAAATGCTTTATAAGTCGATAAGGTCTACTTATCACCCAGCTTTCAAATCTTTTTTGTTTATTATTTAGGCATAAAGTTACAATCACAGGAATACACTAAAGACAACCAGTGCTTGGCATTGTTTCCTGGGGGACTTAACCCCCAAGGACTAACTAAACTGATGATGCACCGGGTTTCCGCTTAAACGGTAGCTTCACAAGTAAATCAAATATAAATTCGCAAAATACTTATAGTAGCTAGAATTTTTTGGTCGGAGTGAAATAGCTGTAGCAACGAGAATGTATACCGAAATGACCAGAAAACGAACGTAGTCAGAGAAATAAAGAAATATTATAATAAATAATAAGCAATCAACAATTCCTCTACAATGCAATAAAATAATGTCATTTGCACGGGAACTGATAAAGTTGAACTACTTTTCTTGCGGTTCGCGTAAAATTTTAACTTAGACTCCACAATCCACTCCCTTCCAATTCTTCTTAAACTGTATAGTCTGATAAACATCTCTTTAATCTGATATTGTAATAAAAAAACTACACACCTTCATGGTATGTAAACCAGATTTTAGTCCAGCTGTACTACTAGAAAACTGCATTTCAGAGCTGACCTCTTTACAGCACATTATCTACAACAAATGCTTTGCCAAATCCTACGTATCTTATGATTGGAAACTTACCCCTGTGTTTGTAAGAATTCTGCTAAAAAGAATACACCCGCTCGATTATTGTCTTGTTAACCCCCTCTCTCTATCTCTCTTTCTGCCTTCGCTAAAATCTTTGTCAATGATCAACCAAACGCTAATCGACCATCTCGCAATGCTAAATTTCTTTCTGATCGAAAATATTAATATTGGCAAAACCGTTCCACTGAGCATATCCATCGAGTCATCAAAAGACGAGAGAGAGAGAGAGAAAACGAGGGCGGTTTGACAGATACGGCATGGAGATTAAATCGTACAGCTTTACTGAACGAACACTTAAATATAATCATATTATTCTTAGACTGAAGATAATCCAGATTTTTCTCGAGGGCCGTGCATCCAGACCACATGGCATTAATGATGGTGTTCCCTCTGGTTGATCCTTGGACCTCTATTATTTCATAAACGAACATTGTATTGAGATTGTGCCAGAAAGAGATATATCTGTTCCTGAGAAAACGCTCTATCGAATACATGGAGAGAACTAACATACATATATCTGATGCAATGTCTAAATGCTTTAAAATTGACCTCTTGGTTGTAGTGAAATGAAAAAGTAAATAGATGGTAATGTTTAATGTAGCTAATAGAAAGCTTCTTGCCTTTTTTCAATTACAAAAAAAAAACTTTACAACCAATGATTTCCATGGGTAATAACACTTGACACGAGCGTTCATCATTCAAACCCCTCTTTAGAATTGACAGTCGGCTTAAATTAGAAAAAATACACTGAAGACATTTCTAAATCTGCTCCTAAGTAAGTGATCTACATCTACTGCGCTAAAACCTTCCCAAATCTGCCTGTGCCGGATATTTCTACAAAACCCCATTCATCCAGGCAAGTAGTATTATCACACTACGATTACTAGTTAACATAATAATAGTCCTTCTATGGAACAGGGTTCAAAATATAGTCGCCAATCTAATAGATCCCGCACCAACAACACCACAAACTCTGTCGTATAGCAGCATCCCAGTACTGGTTTACAAATGCCTTAATTGAATGTGTCCCGGCCAACTGGTATTGACTCTCAGAAATACTCAATTAATCCGACAAGTAATAAAATCCATCGTTTCACTGTAGAGCTCCCCAGATCCAGAAAGTGTTATCCTTCAAACGGCTAGACTTTTGAATTTTTTTCTGATTGTACTAATATATCTAAAATAAAATGTAATCTGAACAGAAACCTCACTATCGACTTTCGAAATAGTGTGCCTTTAGACCGTGTCTTACATTCACAGTAAGCCACAATGAAAACGTTTGTTTTGGTAAAATAAGAAGAAAAATATGTAGTTATATCCATTTATACACTAAACAAAACACGCACAATATATATATATATATATATATATATATATATATATATAGATAGATAGATAGATAGATAGATATATAGTAATTTATAAAATATATATGGCGATTAAGCTACACTGAATATTCCGCGTTTCATCCACTCTATAAGCCTGAAGAGTCCAAGAGTGGATGAAACGCGTAGCTTAATCGCCATATATATTTTATAAATTACGAACTAGCTCTACCTACGTATTGATCACTTTTGAAGTAAATACTTCAAGTTTACGCATAAATTTATATAAAAACACACACACACATATATATCTATATATAAACATATATATATATATATATATATATATATATATATATATATATATGTTTTCTATTATAATAATGCAATGCAAGGTACCTATGAATTTATGGAGGCTATTTACAAGGAACGTTATCTATAGAAACAGGCGACACTGCTAACAATACAGATGCATTCTTCACTTCCGAATTTCAAGTAATATTCTGGCACTAATTTACGGTCACCAAATTGTTAACATACTTTGGAACATTGAATAAATCCGAATGATTCACATTACATTATCGCAAAACAGGAAAAGGAATCCCAGTTCAGTTCATTATACTATTATGGATTTATACATCATTTCAAGAGCGATAATTTAAAAGTGTTCTATGTTCATAATTTCAATCTTCCCTGTTAGCTTCACACTCTGGGGCAGAGTGGTTATCTGTTGCGTAGTAATGAGACAATTCATTCAGGATTTACGCTTTTAAGATTTTTTTTGTAGTCATGATAATATCTTCCCAAGAATTGCCCTTGCCATCTTGGAAGAGAGATACTGATATACCGGGAAGTGGTGCTATTATATCTGGTTGTTTGAAGATATTGTCTTTCGTGCTTAAAATGCAACAAACATTGACACTATTTATTTTTTCCCATTATAAAACTCAATCATATATTGCAAATTTATAAAAAAAGACAATTTATTCCTACAGGATAAGCAAACTAAACACAATTGATAAATGTATAAAGATATAAATAACGTGAAGCATAAAAAAAATTGCCAAAAATGATTGAATCATATGCCGTAAAACAAAACCACACAAGCCAACACGAGCTGGATATATTTTAATGTATAAACAACTTAAATATTCCGAAAAGAGTTAATATGTTGTAACACAAAATAACTGAACCAAACATATACCAGGTAGCAAATATGCGACATTTGTTCGCATGTAGGAAACTGGGGTTATATGAGTTGATTAATAAATAAAGTGCCATTTTTTCTAGAAGCAAAATAAATAAATGAAAATTTAAAGAATAGTAAAATATATTTTACCAGTTTTTCGAAATATCGAGGATAGTCTGTATTTACCTTAAGGAAAGGAATCTAATTAGTCAGTTTTTCAAATATCTTATACATATTTCGCATTGCATTTTTATCGATGTGAAAATTAAAGCCTATTCATCGAAATCCAAATGTTGCTCAGATACGTAACTTGACTTTGATTTATTATTATAAGAAACGAATGAACAATCCAGCTATTCGTAAAGAATATGTGTGTATGCATCAAACGCACATATGAAGAGACAGGTAGACAGTGAAAGGCATTCACTTAATCTCTTTCTTTCTCATACATATATAGATGTACCAATTCAAAACATATGCTACTATCAATATTTTGTCAAACATGCATCACTAGGAAAATACTTATTTAATAAAACAGTCAGACTTTTAACTCAACCAATCTGCATAAGTATTTATACTAGAGACTTATAGAAAGTGTACAGTGGGAAGTTGGTTTATCTTCGACATCGTTGCAATTATCTCTTCTCCATCTTGTCGGTGAGATGGATGATATAAAAATTACTCTTTCTGAGTCAGCTATTGTTTTGAGTTGTGGGTATTTTATATTCCACCTTGTATTTATCTCGATTGAAAATTTAATTTAACGAACTCATTAACCAAATAATAAATTAACTAGTTTTAAAACTGAATAGTAGAAAACCCAACACAAAGTAATTAGTGGTATTTATTTAATATAACTATTAAATATATATTGTATCTTATCAAAAACAAGAAAAATATGAAATATTAAATTAAATAAAATGTGGGTGTTTTATTTTATATTGCTATCGCTTTTTTGGACAGCAACAAATAAATTAATTTGATATATTTCCAATATAACATACAATTAACAATTCCTCTATTGAAAAATTATAAAATAACAATAGTTGTACATATAATTACACTCAAAGCAGTGACTATATGAACACTAAATTGAAGATGATAGCAAAATTAATAGCGGTACCAGAAATCAGACAGAATATACGTGATAATAACTATAAATAGTTCTGAACACTCCCGTTTAAATTGCTAATTCCATAAAACAATTACTATATGTTTCTTAACTTTTCAAGTAATAATTTTCCTCTTAATTATCGTTTATATTTATTTATCCTTTATATTTATTTATCGTTTATATTTATTTATCCTTTATATTTAATTATTTTTTATATTTATTTATCCTTTATATTTATTTATCCTTTTATCTTCAATAAAAATATTACAGTTAACTAGATCAATAGAAATAACATGAAAATATTTTTTGAGATATAAGAAATAGATTGTAAACAGTATTAAAAATATTGTAGCACAATATCGTAAAAATAACATAAATAATGAGTGTAAATACATAGAACATAATAGCTTTCTTTTACAAGGAAAACGTTTGACCAAGATATTATAACATTTCAGATAAGTTGATTCAGAAAGCAACCCACTTCCTAAAGATTTAAAAAGAGAATCCATAACATGTCTTTTATCAATCTGAGGAAGGAATATATCACCTCATTAATTAAACACGTATGGTCTTTACAGAAAAAAACAATGTACCTGTACTGAAATGCCTCATTTTCAAGAATGCTTCAATTGCTTTGCTAGAAAATCTCCAATTTTTCTGTCTTAATGAAAAATCAACTATTATAACGTCTGCTGAACAAGATAAAAACTTTAGATATTTTTTTTTTAATTTTCTTCCTTTGAAGATTGTAACGTGTGGTATAGGTCAGCCTACTCAGCTGCCAACATTGTCCTCATTTTTATTGAAACAAGCCGAGAGCTCTATTTATTATCCTCGTTGTTCCTATGAGTGCAATTATCTGGATCTCTTTTGCGCTTTGTTCACCAGGAATATAAGTTAGGTAGGACTTCAGGTTCTTATTCATAAGCCCCGTGGCACCTATGATAACTGGTATGATTAATATCTCCCTAAAATTCCAGTTTCTTTGCGGATCATACATGAGACCTTGATATTTCGTCTGTTTCTCCTTTGCAGCTCTGTTCAGACCTCCATCATTAGGGACACTTACTTCAACCAAAGTTACCATTCTCTCTGACTTTTTCCATATAACTATGTCAGGTTCGACAACAACATTTTCAATGTAGGTAGCTGTACTGATTACACATATTAGTTCTAAAAAGGGTGTGTTCGTATCGTATCTTAAATCACTGATTGGTCTATCGAAACTGTATATTATATATAAATATATATATATATATATATATATATATATATATATATATATTGCGGACTATTAGCCTCATCTTTTTATTAGTTGTTTCACGCCGTTTTGGCCAACCATTCCTCTGGCCTTCGTCAAGTGGTAACCGCGACGGGATAGGGACTCTGAATCTCTTGACTGCATTCAATGCAATTATTGCCTTCCATATCTGTTGTCGTCTCACCACGTTTTGGCCAAGTAAGCCTCTGGCCGACTTTTGGTAGGATTGAAACCGCTATCTTCAGACAATTTTCACCTGGAACCGTAGAGATTTAACGTCTTTATCAACTGCGCCACGGACCCCGAAGGGCGATCAAGGTTGAATTTTTTGGTCTTATAAATTCATGTTTATTATTTGAACTTCCATAGTCGAGTCCGTACCGAATGGTATATATTATTTTTAATTGGAATTCATATGGAAGGCAATAATTGCAGTGGATGCAGTCAGGAGATTTAGAGTTCCTATCCGTCGCGGTTACCACCTGACGAAGGCCAGAGGAATAATTGGCCGAAACCTCGTGAAACAATTAATAAAAGGATGAGCATAATAGTCCGCGATAAATAAAATTAGTAAATAATACTCCTCTCAAGGAATTCTAATTAAAGTCGTAGACGACGAAACATGTGTCAGTGGATAATTATATTTTAAAAATAATATATATACCGCTCCCCATGTGGGGGTACCAAATTTGTTAAAAGGGACAATTATTCCCAACTCGCATTTAGGTAAAAATGCACTTTCGTAAATAATTGAATTCATTCAAAACATATCGCTAAAACCAAAAAAAAAAAAAAAAAAAAAACAACCCCAAAACATCTAAGTAAATCACCATATATTCAGATAGTCGTGCGAGATGGGTCAGCGGTAAGGGGTTTAGGATCATTACCGTGGGGTCTCAATTTCGAATCTCGCTAGATTCAGCCACTCTGATGCGTAGTAGACGACGAAACACGTGCCAGTTGATGATTATATTTTAAAAATAATATATATACCGCTCCTCATGTGGGTGTACCAACTTGGTTAAAGGGAAAATTGTTCCCAACTCGCATTTTGGTAAAAATGCACTTTCGTAAATAATTTAATTCATTCAGAACATATCGCTAAAACAAAACAAAAAAAACAACAGCACACACACACACACACACACACGCACATATATGTATATATATATATATATATATATAAATGTTTTAATATAAACAAAAAACAACACACACAAACACACACAAACACACACACACAAACACACACACACACATATATATATGTATGTATATATAACAGAAACCTAACGGCCAGCAATAACCAAAATCTACCTATTTAGAGAATCTGATACGATAAGAAAGAAAGTGATTGGTTATTTTTAATGCGTTAAAAACAAAAGCTATTTTCTTTCTAAGATAAACAATCTGATTCCTACTTGGCCTTAACTGAAAGGGATGGTTTCTCTTATTTAGACAAACTTCCTGCTTTGACATATTTGAAGTGAAAGTTGTACATCAAATTAGTTGCTAAGGTAACTGGAAATATGGTTGGATCATTGTACTGATCCAAAATATATATCTCTCTCTCGTATAAAAGTATACGAACAAAATACGCCTTAAGATGTAGCACCTTTGCCACACCTGGTAAGGACCTTGTCAATTAAATTGTCTGCTTAATAATATTAACCGTACAAAAAATAGTAGCAACGAAAGCATCGATTTTTGTTCCCCCAACAAAAGGATGCACCTGTAAATTCACTCTGGACCGTTCGTCTGTTCGTCCGTTCTTCTGTTGTTTCTCAATAACTAGCCTTGGGATTTTTTTTTTTTTAATTTTGCACAAACATTAAATATGGTATAAGTAAAAAAGTAACAGAACAGGTTTTCCGGAAAAACTCCAGTTACTTCCCCTAGAGGTGCCTTTCGGGTTTAAATTGACATTTTTGTGCTTATTAAAAAAAAATCAATGCCTTGGATTTTTATAAAGAAATTTCTGAAAAGTTGTAACTAACTGATTTCTATATAATTTTGTTTGTGTATATTTCGCGATAACTCTTGGGTGTGATCCAGGGTCTCTTTTAGGGCTAACAACAAACTCCGTTTTTGGGACTATTTTATCATATTTGTCCCTAATTTTATGCGTATGTCTTATTAGCAGTTTTGCATGGTACTGAACTCAAATTTAAATATGTTAAGGTATTGGGGACTTTTGCGGCTAAATAGGGGTGGGGTTAATGATGGATATAGCCATTTCTTTTTTATAGCGCAGAACTCAAATGTACATATGTTAACGCCGAAAACTGCATTGTTTGTTCATTTTTACCAGGATTGTACATCCTCTGGGTATTTTGGCGCCAAATGAATGGCTGCGAATGCTGAACTTAGTCATTTTATGCATCGTTTTCTGTGCACTTACAGGGGGCCATGCGTGCTGCACTTGTTTTTTTTTTTTTTAAATATAATTATTATGCCGTATTAACTGCCGAATAGAATTTAAAGAACACGTATTTAATTTTTTTTATAAAAGATATACAAAATCTCTAAACAAGTCAAGGCATTTACGTATGAATATACAGTTATTAATAAAAGTCTGTACATTTATATTTCTGCGTGTAAATGTGTATCAGTATGTCTTTATGCAGTTTGATAAGTGCAAATATTCCAAAGATTAAAGATGGTATAATTTAAGCAAGTGTGTACCGATTGCACAAGCAGAAAAGGAAAGAACATGCCCTTTGGGACCAATAAAAGAAATTAATGCGACTCTCAAAGTGGTAAGTCAAATACGGACAAAGTAAAGTAAAGAAAAAATGCACAAGTTGAGATGATGTACAGTAAAAGACAACGAAATAGAATCGACTAATTCTGGTTTGTTTTTATCGATTGCCTGACAGAACTAATTAGGAAAAGTGTTTGTTTGTGATTGAAATCGATAATTCTGGTGGAAATCGAAGACTGAAGATCGCGTTCCAGAAATCAATATGTTACACAACCGAAAAATATGAACACATTTTACCATAGGCCGCGTGAACAAACAAACACGCACATACGCGTGTGCACACGCACATACGCGTGTGCACACACACATACACATTCAAAAACATGCATATAACTGAGATATATACGCGCTTACATTAGGTACACACATCTCTCTCTTACTTCCCCTCTCTCTCTCTCTCTCTCTCTCTCTCTCTCTCTCTATATATATATATATATATATGTGTGTGTGTGTGTGTGTGTGTGTGTGTGCGTGCGTGCGTGTGGCGGCAGCGTGGTCAGTTATAACAGATCTCGTTCGGGTCAACATTTGTTCCTCATTCATCGTTTCCATCAATAATGAAGCACATAATATATGACTGACATGTTACGGTTGTCCAGAAACGAATGCGCTCGTTAATCAACATTCGGGCGACGGCCCTCCGACCAACAGGGTCAGGCGTCGCAAATTAACAAAAAAGTAGTCCACCGTTTTATCAAGGCGTAATTGCTGAGTGACAAACTTGTCATATGAATTCAATGCATCTGTAGCGTACGCGATTTCATAGGCCTGCTTATTCTACGTCTGATTGTGCTCTGTACTAATTTGCCAGTATATGGCCAGCGCTTCACCTCACAATCTCAATGGCAGGACACGCTCGACATTTTTCATACACAAGTTCCACATTTTCGATCCACCCGATATCAGTTGCAGCCCCACTAAACTCTGGAATCAACCGGACATCAAAAATCTTGCCTTCATCGCAAAATGGTAATATAAAGCCGAAATACCTTTTCGTTTAAAAGTTCAGTGGAGTTTTAAAGTCGTGTTCTGTCCCGCCTACAATCTTTTGAGTCAGCTGCAATAATCTTGATAATACACACGTCCATTCGCATAACCCTCTGCCTTTTGACTCACTAGTCGTTCCTTTTACCCATTCTTTTATGCATCTTGCATAAACTAATTTGCATAGAGTTTGCGTTACTCCCACGTGATCCTGAAATACAAAAGCGACGTCGACATTTTAGCTTTTTTTTCCTTAAGCGAATGACACCCACGCTAGTCAGGGAAGCTACAATTTTCCTTACAGAATCATATTTGTCCAGCTACTGTTCTGTATGTCTACTCGGTGATTTATAAAAAAAAAACAGGATCCCATTCGTTAATAGGATGGGATTCGCTATTTCCGACCAACAGTCATCACCTTTAATGTAGTTTGTATTTATTTACTAATAAACGTAATAAATTATAACGATTTTATTTTAAAATACTTTTTATTTACATCGGAGTCGCCACTTATCAAGGCCCGGAAGCCACTCGGAGATAAGGATCATTGCGTGTACAATAATCAATGGAATAATATCGTAGTAATCGTTAGTAATGGAGATTTGATAAAGTGTCTTACTTAAGGGGGCGGTTTATCAGGAATTTGTTAATGTTGGACTTGAAAACATCCAGGGTGTAGTCAGGTGGGAAACAGGCAAACGGAAGAGAGGACCACAGGCAGGCACTTCTAAGAAGGAAGCTTTGTTCATGGAATCTACGTTTTGATTTAGGCACAGATAAAGAATGGGGAAAATTATTGACAGTGTTTATAGCTAGGCAGGTGTTTTTCGTGAAAGATTGGCGAGGAGGAAACAGATATTGGAGTTGAGACGAGCACATTCCATGAAAATAACGATTAAAACACACAAGTTTTTGTTTCCCCTCCATCAAGGCCAGAGGAAAAGTATATATATATATATATATATATATATATATATATATATATATATATATATATATCTATATATATATATATATATATGTGTGTGTGTGTGTGTGTGTGTGTGTGTGTGTGTGTGTGTGTGTGTGTGTGTGTGTGTGTGTACAAGGGTCCAGCAATATTTTTGGACACTTTAGTATTCGACTTTCCGAGTACCATAGAGTGGGGGAAATTCCTTCAATAGAATAGCATACACATATTAAGACTGTACTAATAATGTAATGTAATAAAAATGGAAGAAAATCGATCAGGTAAGGAAAAATATTTAATTTTCATTATTTTTACAAAATACACGCGACATTATTTTTCGGATTTCGTTAAAAAACTGTTAATAGTCTGTAATATCACCTTTCTTCTCAATAACTTTTATCAATCTCTCTTCATAATGATCAAACATATGCACAATAACATCTGTACGTATTTCTATTAGTTGTTTTCTTGGTATCTAGTATTCGTTTCCATAGTTGAGCCTCTTTCGTTATTTTAAGTCCATCATAGACAAGTTGCGCAAGTATTTCCTGAAAATTTTCTATTAAATTCAGATTTGGTCTGTTTGGAGGCCATTCCAAAGTAGTCATATTCACTTTAGCCATCCATTCTTTCATGAGTTTGGATACATGGATGCTGCATTTGTCTTGCTGTAGAACGAAATAGATAGATAGATAGATAGATTGAATCATTCTTTTGCCAATTTAGTAAGTTCCAATTGTAAGCGACTATTGATCAGATTTTGACAAATGAAGTCTTTTTAGAAAGCTAATGACCTGAATTGTGTAGTGAGCTAGATGACATTTGTTCCAAGGGTCGTAAATTAAGTGGAATCATCTATCATACAGAGCCTATTTTTGGCACTCTTTTACGGCGATAAAATGTTTCAATCATAGTGTTGCAATATTTCATTATAGGGTATGATCCCGCACAGTCGGGAGTTTCTATTTATAAACGATGCTTCTAAGAATGGAGGAATCGAATTAATTCACGTTCTGCTACCAACCAATCAGAGACCAGAATTAAAATATTAATCTAACAAAAATACATCTCATTAATTATGCATTTCTTGCTATTGTGTTCAATTTGAATTATATTTTTTTTTTAAGTTCTATTATTTAAGTAAAACTTGAATCAAAATAGTAATGTGTGATTGATGAGTAAAATAAAGTTATCGTTAATTTCCTCACTTACTCTGGACAACACAGAGGCACGCTTTTAGCTATAAATTATTTATATTATGCTTCCTTCTGAGGAAAGTATTTGGAATTACGATAGCAGTGTAATATGTTTAGAATATTTAAAACAACAGGAGAAAAATGCTGGATATATTACAGTTCTTGTATATATTTAAGGAACATTCATACAATATTGGGAACTTACTATATTGGAATAGACTTCCAATAATAGTTGTTTCCAAATCTATTTATGTTACAAATGAAAGCCCTTAGCATTCAATTATTCATTGGGGAAATTACGAAAATAACTATTGATATTCATTCCAAAGTTGCCAACGTATATGGCGTTATTAATAACATTAGGGTGCACTCGGGGTATATTGGATGATATAGACGGAGTCAAGTAGCCTGTTCCAGAATATTTCCTGTGGATTCACAGAGGTCATTTTGCACTGTATTTATTGCTTTTTGAATTGGACCACTGAACAAATTTGAAAACTTCATTTGGCAATTGTAATATGATTTGCCACTAGAGTAATATGCATGGGGAATATAAACGCATCGCCACACGAATTGCATGATAGACTTCAGCAAATAGTTATTCAAATATACAGTCTGATAATATGAGGTATACAGTAAATTCGAGATACATAGTTCTATATATTTAAAATTATCTTAGGATGCCGGAACGGTCTAAAGAAAGCCATGTTAATAAATTTCCTATGATTGAATATAACTTAGGTAAATTAGATGACAAAGATGACTTATTTTATGTGTCATATTTATGACATATCAACCTATTTTTGTAATTAATGTTGGAACACAGAACCTAATGCAAATATTTAATTGTATCCGTTTAATTGAACATACGTATGCTCGTAGTTTGACGGATTAATCGAATGTTAATGAACCTTGTAAAAGGTACATATTATCGAATAATATATATATATATATATATATGCATGCATGTATTATATATCAATCTTTCTCTCTCTCTCTCTCTCTCTATATATATATATATACATATATATATATATATAAGAGGTCATTGTAATAATTACTCATTTTATATTTAAATACTTGTGTCTGTAGGTATAAAATATTAATATTTATTGAAAAATGTTATAGTACTAAAGCTATTTTAGAGAATAAAGTTGAGGCCTATGAAGTGAATTGGAGGAAAAAGCAATCAACTTGCACACATGCATCATTCTAAACTTCCTGTTTGCTGAATACTCTCATGGCTGTTGATTATGAATACACAATTACATGGCTTCATACGTATGTAACTTCACTTCCATTATTCTGTGTTATAACTCCTGATGTTCTATATATCTTTTTTATGCTGACTTTTCAGATTGCATTATATCCCAATCACCGAGCGAATTACATTGTTATATTACATTAGGATCTTATGGGTTACACTATGTTTAGACTTGCTGACGTTTTCGTGTAAAGATGACATTCTTTTGATTGTGAATATTATTTAACAAACGTTTCCTATTTTTTAAAGTTTTCAAATTTTAATACGTTTTCGTACGGCAATTCCGAATCTCATTTTTAACGCTTGTATTCCAGATTTATCCTTTGGTGCGACGAATTACTATTTCATTAGTTATTTGTCCGACGGCTAATTTGTTAATTGATAAATTCATGCATTATTCTATTGAAAAATCCTTTTACTTTTAGAATAAAAAAACCGTTTATTCTTCATTTTTATATATTATCAAATTTAGACTAACCAGTGCTGCATTTTGCTTATGCTTATCTTCTTAATAAAGGTGCTTATCATTAAATGTCATAATCTTTTGCTATAATTCCTGATGGATAAAAATATTGTATGTTATTCAATTGTATTTTTAATCATCAAATTTTCCTTTTTTTTAATTTCCCCATTTAATACATTGAGCTTTGATCGATTTAAATATTAATATAATACTAGTCTACCGAGGACCCGTTGTATCAGTATGTTATGTTAGCTATGAAATTAATGCATGAGCGTGACACTTGTGGCGTAAAGAAAATAGTTTTCGTGACATAACAGAAACATTTCTATAAAAGTATATAAAAATGAAAAAAAGAATATAGATAGATATCTATGAGTCGTTCTGTTTATAATTGCTTATTTTTGAAAAATATTGTAGCCATTGAATTATAAGTGGTTTGCCATACTTATAGGTAAATGTGCCCTGAACTTATACCATAATACTTAAAGTTAAATTCAAATTTTAACATATCTTTTAATTTAAACGCGAAAAAAAAACAATTGGGACGCTGAAAACGTACACAGTAAAATAATACGTTTTATTATCGCGTTGGTTATTTATTTGTAACGCAAATTAAAAAAAACATATTTTCGTGATTATTTATTTATGTTGGTAGTGTAGAAGAAAATGTATGAATGTTTTTAAGGAAGGTGTATTAAAAAATGGAGAATAAATTAAAAAAGGGGAAGGCAGTGGGTAAATCACCGTTGAAAAATGCTCTTATGGTTGTCAACGGTTTCAAGTAAATTTATTTGTAAGAAAATTATGTTAAAATAACTTAAACATAATACGGAAATTAACGATGTAAAAAAAGCAGAAAATATTTAAACGCAAAAAAATTGGGATGCTGAAAACGTACACAGTAAAACAATACGTTTTATTGTCGCGTTGATTATTTAGTATAATATAAATCGTATATATGAAAGAGGTTGATGATTATGCGTAATATTTGTAATCACGTTTTGCGTTTGCTTCCGATATCTTGAAGTTTTTTATTCAATAAATTTAAGATATTCACTTTTCTAAGGACGTCCGTTTTTCCGAACGAAACCGGTCCATCGATTTGTGTTTATTGTTTATGCTGTTATGAGTTTATGTTTACGTACGCATGCGCAACCAGAAGTCGTAAACCGGATATTGGGTTATAACACCCGTTACAAGTTCATTGGAGTTTTATAATTATATAGATTTATATTTATCTTTGCAATGCTGCACACACACACACACATATATATATATATATATATATATATATATATATATATATATATATATATATATATATATTTATATATATGTATATGTATATATACATATATGTATATGCATATATTTAGAAAGAAGAGTATGCAGGCAGACAGAGCAGCGTTTCGCATGAAAAATACCAGCATTTTTCACTCCCATTTTTTAGCATTATGGAAATGTAAAATTATATTTAATTTTATTAAACTTGTTTTTCTAAATCGCAACCAACAGACAGTATTGAACATGCACCATTGATATTTTAATGCTGCTTCTGTCCAAACTATTTTGTTTACTATATAGATATGTTTTTACAGTCACACAAAAGTTATAAAAACTATGGACTAGAAAATTAGGCTCGTATTCCGTTACATTTGGACATATAAGAACTGAACATCCGAAACCCAAGTAAGTTCTGTATCATTTGAACTCTTCGGACTACTGTGACCATCTTGAATGTCATTTTTATAATGTTTAAGTGGCCTTCCTCAAGTGTATCAAATAGAAATCAGGAATAAATCTGTCGAACTCATGAATCTTTTTGTCGAACTCATGAATTTAGAATGGAACTTTTTATTTAATCGACGGAGGTAGCGTGCTCTTGTTTCATCAGGCTTAACTAGGTAGAAATCCCAAGTAATTCGCCGTTAAACTTTGAGTGTCGCCTGTACTGAGAATCGAAGTTCAATCTCGAGAAAAGTGTAATTTACTAAAAGTTTGCCAATTACGTACGACTTCTACCGACAAAACAAGAGCATACACCTGCAGTGGATTAAATAAATGAATAATCCATGTGCAAATTTCTGAGTTGAACAAAAAGATTCTCCAGTTCGACAATACACATATGGAGCAGATCGGAGGTTATGCCACCCGAAATGCTTTGAAAATAACACTCAATATGGAAACAGTAGGCTGAATAATCCAAAACACACGAATAATTAATTATCATTTAAAAATATTAGAAACTGTGTATCATTCATACACTGCAATCTGAACCATCACAGCATGCAACAAAAAGTTTCAGAAATTAAAAAGGATAGTGAATGACCAGCCATAGAATGTACTTATTTTTATGAACATCAAGTGTAATCATCTCCCTGCAAGATCTCCGACGAATGTATTTTGTGAGATTGGTCTATTGATGAACAGAGTATATATATATATATATATATATATATATATATATATATATATATATATATATATATATATATATATATATATATTCAAGAACATCTGATTGAACACGACGGGATTAGTCTTTTTTCCGATTTTATTGGATATCTTTTCAATTCGTTGAACGATCTTTTTTTTTTTAGGTGGCATATTATGGTGCCCAAAATTGGTTGTTCAGTTACATTCGTGTCAAGCGCTTTCTATCGGTTCAACCGATCATCGTCGGGAGCAACTGTTGTTGCATCTAATCGAAATCAGGAATCAATCTGTCAAACTCACGAATCTTTTTATCGAACTCAGGAATTTACCTATCCTGCAGTCACGTTCATAACAAAACATTGCAACAAACAAACTATAAATACACCGAGCCTCAAAGAAAAAAAAGAAAAAGAAAACCCCACCAACAATAATTGCTCCCGACGAGGATGGGTTTAACAGATAGAAAGCGCTTGAGACCCCTATGGCTGACCAACAACTTTTGGCAGCCATAATATATAATATTCCAGCTGAAATAAAAAAGACCGTTCGGCGAATTTAAAAAAATATTTTTAAAAGTTGGAAAAAATAATAACTCACACACACACACACACACACACATATATATATATATATATATATATATATATATATATATATATATATATATATATATACATATGCGTGTGTGTGTGTGTGTGTGCTTAGTTGGATCTACACAAACACACCTACAGTCAATCTGGGTACTTAACGATAGTAAATATAAATTCATATTCAAAGGACCGATGGACAGAATATCAAATTGATACGGAAAGACGCATGTTTCAACATTTGATAATTATACCACAGATTAGAAAATCATTGAAATGTATCAATTTAATGAGATACATTGATATTTTATTCGTTTATTATACATATCTTCTGCATTCAACGAACCATTAACTAGTAACACTAACCGGAAATTCAAAAATACCCAAATATTTAGCAAACGTTAGTTGTATATGTTAATGAAATATAATACCAACATCAATTCAAAGTCAAAGAACTAGACAGATACAAATAATTGATGATTATACACACTATTACTCCGGGAATGTTATCGTCATAAACGACAACTAAATAGTCTCTCTATCATTTAAGTTTTCAAATATTCCAGAAAAATTGGTGGTTGAGAAAGTTTTGGAAATTGATACAGGAAAAAAAGAGCGTGAAGAAATACCACAGAATTGCAAATACAAAAAAAAAATAAACAGTCTTACATTTCAAAGCGATAAAGCTCGAGCAGAAAATTTGATAAGGTACCGTTGTCGAGCTCTTACCAGTTCGAAACTTGTCAAAAATTTAGCCATACTGACGACGGGTGATAGCTAGAAACACACGTGTACCGGAATAATATTTATGCACGTAAAAATGAATAATAACTATTTGAAAAATAATATTCAAATGTTTACTAAAACTAAATCAATAATAATAACAACAACGAAGAAAAAACAAAACAAACAAACAAAAAAACAATACGTCCCAAATAGGAGTGACCAACTATAAACAAATGGCAGGTAACTCTCTCAAAAACGCTCAGGGAGCATGAAAAAATACCAATCGCTAATAAAAATATAAAATAAATAAGCAATTATATGCATATATATATATATATATATATATATATATATATATATATATATATAGTAATTTATAAAATATATATGGCGATTAAGCTACACTGAATATTCGGCGTTTCATCCACTCTATGATTCCTCAGGCTTCTGCGCGAATTCTGTGGTTGTTTATCGTTTTTATATGGTCCTCTTCTATTAAGGATTTAGTTAGCCAATCAGCTTTCTAGTATCCACCGCGCCCCTTCCTATCAGCCAATGGGCATGCATTTTATCGAACAAAGGATCTGTTTTAAAACTAGGTTAGTGGTTTAAGGCAGACATTTTTTTTGTTAGTTTATATATAAATATACATATGTGTACAACATATATGCACACATATATACATATATATACATACATATATGTGTGATCGTTTATGTATATTCATGTTCATTTATTTATTTATTTGTTTATTTTCTATTGTTTTTGTTAGTTTTAAAACTATTTTGTATCGCTATCCTAGAGTAAATTTTATTTTGTGACCACAGTTATTTGCTATTTCTCTTCTACAGTTTAATAGATTTTGGCGTTCTTTAAAGTACAGGATAGCACATTTTTCGTGAAGGCATAATTTACATGAGTCGTCTAAATGCCTACACGTGGTAGCTTGTCTTTCCATTCGACTACCGGCGAATGTCCGCTTTCTTTGAGTTTCTCGAATAAATACTGAATACTTGTAAACGATTTTTTTTTAGTTCCTCGAATAAATACTAAACACTTGTAAACGATATTTAAATTTTTTAAATTTTTTATTTCCATACCTTGTGGACCAGGCGCGAACGCAGACACCACAATTTTAATGAACCACCGTTCTGCCAGATCAAGCATACCCATTCCTGTGTCTCGATACATCTCTGTCATTATATTTAATCAGTTTTTGATCTGGCAGAACGGTGGTTTATTAAAATTGTGGGGTCTGCGTTCGCACCTGATCCACAAAGTATGGAAATAAAAAATAAAAAAAATTAAAAAAAATCGTTTACAAGTGTTTTTTTATATAGATATACATAATAATATTTTGATAAGTATGTTTTAACTTAAATAGGAATCGTATAATAAAATTGCGGGGTCTGCGTTCGCGCCTGGCCTCCACAGAATGGAAATAGGCACACACTTTAAAAAAGACTTTCCGTATCTGGTTGCGTAAGTATACTTTGATAATTATGTTTCAGTTTGAAGAAATATTATATAATAAAATTATGGGATGTTCGTTCGCACCTGACCGCATAGAATGGAAATATATCACACAGTTTAACAAGGTTTTTTTAATATAGATCCACAAAATGTTTTGATAAGTGTTTCAATGTAAACATGTATCGTATAATAAATTATGGGGTTTATCTATTTTATTTTTACTTTCATCATATTTTGCTTTGGTTTTGATACCCCCAAATTGGAAGCTATCTCTTTACAACCCTTCCTTTTCATAACCTATCATACTTTCATAAATCAGAGTCCATTATTTGTAGGCTGTTTTTGAACCCAGTAAACGACAGGTACTTTTGCTAGTATATATATATATATATATGTATATATATAACTACTTCATTTACTCACATAAATTAATATACGAAAGTATAGATTTATGCGTAAACTTTAAGTATTTACTTCAACAGTGCTCAATACGTAGGTAGAGCTAGTTAGTACTGAGGAATCCTAGAGTGGATGAAACGCCGAATATTCAGTGTAGCTTAATCGCCATATATATTTTATAAATTACGATATATATATATATATATATATATATATATATATATATATATATATATATATATATATATAGCAGTTTAGGCGTAATAGCCTAAGTTTTGTATAAGATAACGAAAGAAAAAGTAAGCATTAATGTAGATTATTACGGCTTTTATAACTGAAAAAAAACATACTTTTTTTATATGTAAATGCAACGTACACATGTATGGGGCGTAGCTTAACGGTTTATAACTTGTAAAATGCTTGCTGATCTGCAATGAGAAAAGAAAATGTGTCCTTATTAGGTAATTATTATTTCATGGTACAATTCTGCTTATTCAATGAACTTTAGAAAGAGGCAGATTTCAGTTCATAAATTGATCTTTCCATGCTGGGTGATCCTGGTTAAGATGACTTCTGCCGGAATTAATTACAACTGGGTGTGTTCTGTTCCTGCTGTGCTCTTTCTAATGAGTAGTTTGAATGTTCGAAGCTGCTCTGCGTGAAATGTCATCCCGGTCCAGTTCTAGCTTTAATCACATCTTATATGAGGGGTTCTTTTTTATTTATTTATTCATTTATTAAAAAAAAACAAAAAAAAAAAAAAACACAGATCCCTTTTACAGTTAGTGCGTATCTCTTTTAAAGTTCGGGATTTTGTAATACAAAGCAATATTCGGTCTTCATATGGAACTGTAAAAAAAACATTTCCAAATAGAAACAGATTCATAGTCGACATCGTCCTTATAATCGATCTTGATAGGTCTAGGTTTAAACTAAGTTCTTTATCTCTAACTCACAGCGGGATGGTGACTAAAGAGTGAGAAAGTTAGATCGAATACTTAAGGCTGGAAAATATCTGGCGAACCCTGTTTGCATCCCTTGGTAGCAACCTTTTAGGCGATATGCAATAAACTAACACCTTGTCAAAGGGAGAAGACAAAAGGTTCGATGGTGGACTTCTTAGAACTGTACATGACAGAAACATGCCGTAGTAAAAAAATAATTTTAAAAAAATTCCAAAAAGAGCCTAGATTCTTAAAAGCTGATGGAAAAAATATCCCCGCTTGCAGCTAATCTGAAACCAGGAGAATCAGGTAAAAGAGAGCGAGCTAAATATCGCTCCAACATAAATAAAAAACATAAAATCGATTAATATCTCTACTATTGTATAAAAGAACTATATGTATGTATGTGTGAGTTCGTTCTTTATAGATTCGAAAGGTGCTCGGTCGATTTTTATGCAATTTCACATGCAGGTACTCCATGTACCTGCATGTGTTCTTAGATAGGTTTTGTATCGGAATATCTTTGATAAGTTTAGGTAATCAAAACTCAAAATAAATCTATCAAAGAAAGAAGAGGCGGTTTTGACAAAAGTTAACACCTTACACAGCTTAACATCTCCATTATATAGGTGAACATCAACAGTAGGCTCTTTTGTATGATAGGGTCGCGTTCACTATGAATGTAGTTGCTTAGAGCAAAAATTGAACCATGATACTTCACTTTTCATTTTAAACTTGTATTGAAGCCATTATATATAAAAATAATTTTATGAAATCAACAGTAGGTTCTCTAGATTGGAATGTAGTCTATTATGTAATTAGACTAAATCACTGTGGGGAGAAATGTTTAACTTACTCTCGGTGCACCGCTTTGTGGCCCCAACTAGAGCAGGCAATCAATCGATTTCATTGGAAACTGGGCGATAGTCACCAATTTCGATGACGATAAAATTTTGTTTTACACTAACATTTTTATCGTCATCGAAATTGGTGAATATCGCTCAGTTTCCAATGAAATCGATTGTTTTACACTCTATTATAAATGTTTTACACTCTATTTGTTGATCATTATTCAATCAATTTTAAACAAAATCAAACAAAAAAAAGATAATTAAATGAATCGTTTTTGGCATAGATTTTTCCAATTTCTATGCCCTTAAAATCGCTGATTTTTTTCGATTCCCTATTCCGATTCCGATTCTAATTATATATATATATATATATATATATATATATATATATATATATATATATATATATATATATATAACATTACAATTAGTTTACCAAGGTAATCAAAATGGTGAACTTAAAATAGATTATAAATATTAAAGAGTTAATATTTACAAGTAAAGTAATCTCAACCAGATGTAAAAGCTCAATAAAACCGAAAAGTAAATAGAGCTTATAATATGAACAAATGATTAATAAAATAATAAAACATGCTAAAAACATCTTGAAAAAAAGTTAAAAACATATTTAATTAAACTCCGCGGATTAAGGACTATCCACTTATCTTGTGCTTCATTTTTAAAATTAAATAAACATTTGTTCATATATATATATATATATATAATTAGAATATATGTATATATAATTAGAATATATATATATATATATATATATATATATAAGAATAATTAGAATATATATATATATATATATATATATATATATATATATATATAAGGCTGGGGCAGAAATAACAGGTGTTTTTGAAATTTCTTTTACTTTGCCCTACATTATTAGTATTACATCAAATAGGAACCATAATTTTTGCAACGACATGCTATTTTATAATTTAATAATTAATTAGTTTGTTTTTTTTTACAGATAAAATTTTAGAATATAGATAATTAAACAGAAGATTTTTGCATACGAGAGCTATATGAAAAATCGAGTGAGTCATAGCTGTTCAGGGAGAATTTCGTCGGCATTTTTAATTAACTCGATACGAGGCAGTTCCAAATAAATTTACAATTCTAAACTTGGATCATTCTCTTTGCATAGAAGAGCGCACCAATAACAGTTAGAACCTCATATAATATGGAGTGCGTCGAGAAGCTATTTTAAGCAGTCCGAAGCGATTTGTCGGAAACATTCTGCCGCCTTTGGAATTAGTTCTATCTCTACAAGGTGCATCTAAAATGAAGAGCTCTACTTCTATCCATATAGATTACCCATCGCACAAAGCCTTAAACAATCTGACTATTAGAAGGGGCTATATTTTTCACGTCAGATGGAAGAGATTTTTTACTGAGTGATGAAGCCCATTTTCATCTGGATGGAACAGATAATAAACAGAATGTCGTTATTGATATGGAAAAAAAACTATTTAAAAAAATCTTCATGAAAAGCCATTGCATAGCCCAAAAATTACAGTGTGTTATTCTGTAGGAGAAACTGAAGTGATTGGATCTTATTTTTAAAGATAATTCTGTTACTGTTAACTCATAACTTTACATCCAAATGAACAATCATTTCTCTCTGCCTGAGTGAAAACAAAATTGAATTCCAATCCGATGTACGTAGTTTCAGCAGGATGACGCGACTGCACATGTTGCAGGAATTCAATAGACGCTCTCTGATAATTTTTTCGAGAATCATTGATCTCTCCGGCAGAGTTAATGTTCGCGAGGAAAATTAGGCCTGTCTTCGAGAAACTTTTACTAAAACAGGTGAGACCGCTAAATACTATAGTTCCTACAAAGAGTTATTTACCTGGTGAAAAGGTATTTTTCTAGGTACACAAAAATAATAGCACGATGTGCGAACAAGGAAAGGTCCAAAAAAGGATCGGGCGGATGGGCTACATTATCGAAGGTCCAAGATTTACGCACAAGAAACATTTAAACCAAATTCGGAAACGTATAACTGATGACGAAAGACAACCGCCTGCTGATCCAGAAGAAGTAATGGGCAAGATATATGACACGTTCGACTTGTAACACTACAAGCAGCCGGACAACGCCGGTCCTCTAGGAAAAGGAAAATGACCTACCCGATAGAGATCAACTCCAGAATAAAGAGCTATACGATAATCCCAGGGAAATGAAAAGCTCGAGAGGGGGGTATTGTAGGGTACAAATCACCCGTATTTGAGAACTAAATGCAATTAACCAGTCATGTGATTACCACTGGTTTCAGAGTAAAAATGGAGACATTCATACCATGTTTCATACCGCATTCATATCATGCATTCATAGCATGCAGTTATACTGCATTCATACCATGCATTCATGCAGTATTACTACCATGCATTCATACCATGCATTCATACCAATCATCCATAACATGCATTCATACCATGCATTCATACCAATCATCCATAACATGCATTCATACCATGCATTCATACCGCATTCATACCATGCATTCATACCGCATCCATACCATGTACATACCATGCATTCATACCATGCATTCATACCATACATTTATACCATGTATTCCTACATTGCATTAATACCAAGCATTAATACCATGCATTAATACGGCATTCATACCATGCATTCATACCATGCATTCATACCGCATTCATACCATGCATTCATACCATGCATTCATACAATGCATTCATGCAGAATTCATACCATGCATTTATACCATGCATTCATACCACATTCATACCATGCATTCATACCGCATCCATACCATGTACATACCATGCATTCATACCATGCATTCATACCATACATTTATACCATGTATTCCTACATTGCATTAATACCAAGCATTAATAAGATGCATTAATACCGCATTCATAGCATGCATTCATACCGCATTCATACCATGCATTCATACATGCATTCGTACCGCATTTATACCATTTATTCATACCATGCATTCATACCGCATTCATACCATGCATTCATACCATGCATTCATACCATGCATTTATACCGCATGCTATGAACACGTTTCTGTCATACAACTTTAATGTCTCCTGTATTGTTTATGATAAATACATGTTATATTTTATACACCTTACACGTATTGTGGGTTCTTTCATTTGTGACCCCTAGCACGGGTCTACAACAATAATACCATCTATATATACTACAAAATTGCTGTTCACAACAAATACGTCGCCTAATTTACATATTGTATTATAATTGCTAAGATTCCAGTAGTTATGGTTTCTTTATATTTTGCTTTAGTTTTAATATATATTGTTAGCATTTCGCATACATCTTTAATGAAAGTAATGATACAAAACTGTCATTTTTATTATGTAGTATTATGTATTTTACATTAAATTACCATTAAACTATAATAAACAGTGTTTTTTGTAATTTATAATTTTATTGCTATTATCACGTTCTGTTTTCTAACTGAAATGATTTTGTTAGTTTGTAATACCAGCTACAGAAATGTGCTGCTTTCATTCTCAATACACTTGCTGACTTCTACCTTAGGTTATAGAACCGCTACAGGTTGAAATTAATAAGACTCACACCGTAAAAACAATGATAATGTATTATTGAAATGATATTCGAAAACAAGGCGAAATCAAAGGGAAATCAAGAAATCAGTCTCATATATATGCGTAGGGTTGCCAAATTTATCATTTAAAACCAAATTTAGCGAATTCGAAAGTTTTTGAAGTCATTTGACTATTTTCAAAATGTAACATCTGAACTAACTAAAAAAGAAACAATCAGAATATTATATATATATATATATATATATATATATATATATATATATATATATATATATATATATAAGGTTGGTGGTTAAATCAGAAAGGGTAAAATGTCCTTCGGGGTTATAAATCCAGGTTGGCAGAAAATATGTCCAGGGGAGAAGGTAATATTCCCATATAGCGAAAGCGCATTGCTCCTCAAATCAATAAGGAGAAATACGCTTTCGCTATATGGGAATATTACTATCTCCCCTGGATATATTTCTGCTCACTTGGATTTATAACTCCGAAGGACATTGTACCCCTTTCGATAATGGATTGCCCAGGTTGTATCAACTTCTCTTTTCGTATAATTTTCATATAATTACCCACAATCACTAAAAAACTATTTTCAATAATTATGCTGAAAAGCAAAATAAGCGTCTAGCTAAACATTTTGCTAACCGCATTTCATTTCCTCTGATCATATGAGCCATTATTGAAAATAAATAATGATTAAGGAACTTTACATAACACCTTCTATATATTTCTTTTGTCAAACAATAAATTCTTAAATCGAATATGTGTGTCTATATATTGTTTTTTTTTCAGAATTTAAAATTTAACCACCGAACTTATATATTGCTCTATCCTTAAATATTGAGCTTTTCCTTTTTGGCTAGGATCACATTGAAAGTATTACTTCGCGTATATCTATCGGGATTTTTCATCTGAATTCTATCAGTGTCTTATTTATATATATATATATATATATATATATATATATATATATATATATATATTCTTCAGGATAATAAAATGAAACATATCTACTGGTATACGAATCCAGTGATTTTCGGTCTTACAAAATATTATTAGATGTAATATTTTTATAAGACAAACACAGCTAAATAAAATTGTTCAATATACAGGATAGAGCAAATAAATCAAAACTTAGGTACTTAAATGTTATGATTTGAAAAGGTTAATCGTCAAATATAGCAATTTTTATTGTTTGAAAGCTAAGAATACATTTTAATAAATCTATTTCCTTAACCCATGGATTTTAGATGCTTATTCGTCTCCTCAGAGGAAAAATATTAGCAAATATTTTAGTGGTTTGCACCAATTTGCTAAAAGCAATAAACATCGGAAATTAAAGTTGTTTAAGTTTTTTTAAACATTTAAGAGACATAGAAATATATATATATATATATATATATATATATATATATATATATATATCCAGAGGAAGTCTCGAAATAAAGACGAAACGTTGATGAACACATAATACGATACATCCGCCTTACTTTTAATGCTAGGCTTATTTATGGTGTCTTTTACATATATTAAAAACCCTTCCCAATACTTTTGCTGATGAGGAAACTTTGTTGTTTTTTTTAAATACTATATGTAAAAATTATTGTCCGTGGCTTAATGTCTACAACAATAAAAACATTGTTTTCCGAAACGATCGTACAAATTATTGACTTTGTCGTTGTTCCATCTTGTGAAACGGATTTTTTATTTAATTCTAATTTGTAATTTTTAATTATCAATCACATTACTGAATATATATATATATATATATATATATATATATATATATATATATATATATATATATATAAACTTAGGGGATTAGAACAAGGGTCTACTAAAGCGCAGAGTATATTTTAATGTATAAGTAAATTCATTAATACAATTAAATAAAAGAAAAGTAAACAGTGCTCTTTGTAATGTAGATATATAATAAGCTCGATAGGCATATATATATGTATATATATGTATATATATATCATAGAGCTATTTAAATATGGAATAAGATGATTAATAATGTATAATTAAAATTAAAAATTAAAAATCGGTTTCATAAGGAAGAACAAACAAAATCAATACATTATACTATCGTTTCGGAAACGGTGTTCTTATTGTGATAGACAATGAGTTTTGGACAATAATTTTATCATATATTTTTGAAACCAAGTCTCCTCATCAGCAAAATTTAGTGGGGGTTTTCTAAAGACACCAAAAATAAACCCAGCATTATTTAAAATATAAAGGAAAATAGTTACTTTTTGATGTTGATAAACAAAGTAAGATAAAATGAAAATAAAATAAAAATAAAAATAAAATAAAATCTGGTTGAAAGGTAAGGTTAAGAGAGTGTTAATGTTAAATATTTTTAACAAAAATATAAATACTTCTTAATGGTTCGCCTCCTAAATTTCGAACGTATCATCGTCAATGCATTCATTAGGATGGTAAATATAATTTATGAATGCTTGAAAATGGTGATATATACAAACTTTCCGCAAGCATTACACACTAACACAAATAAACCACAAATCAAAATCCGTAAGCATAAAAACAGACATAGGGAAATCCTATGGTTAAACCCTCCATATTCTAAAAATCTTGAGACAAACATAGTCAGGGAATTCTTAAAAATATTAGATAAAAACTTTAAGGCGCCTCATAGATTAAATAAAATCTTTAATAAGAACACGGTGAAAGTGTCTTACTCAGCGATTCCAAACATACATAAAAAATAATTAGTTCTAACAATTAAAAATATAATAAGATACAAAATGCAAATATATAAAATATATTAGGCTGTAACTTTAGAAGAAAAAATAAATGTCCTCTACAAGGTGCCTGCAAGATAAGAAATGTGATTTGCGGCTGTGCAGTGTCACACACAAAAAATAAAAAAAATATGTTAATAGCAGCCATACAAATCCCTTTTCACAACTATCTCTTCCACACAGTTATTCAATTACAACACACCCCAATCTACCAATCAAATACAACCAAGCCTATTACATACCAATACCACTCTTAATCTAACTGACAAGAAATATATTAAACAAAATGTAATCTACTTCGGTTCCATATCTGGACTTATTAAGCACAGGATTTCAACGCATAAACACTCCTTTAAAAATACTTCCTTGAGAAACCAGACTGCTTTATCTAAACATATATGGCGACTCAATGATAGAAATATTCCCTTCAATTTTAAATGGGAAAGAATAGGATCTTATAAAGCATATATACCGTGAGGCAGATTCTGTACACTTTGTAGATATGTAGCTCTTAAGTTTTTAAAATATAATAGAAATAAAACCATTCTCTTGAACTTAAAAGTCGAAATTTTTTCCAGATGCATTCATAAACATTGGTTTAGATTCGACAAAGTTAAGCCACCATAAATCATAAAATTATCGTATGACTAATCTATCTAAAATGTATAATTTATAAATTAATAACTATTATTATTATTTTTATCATTATTATCAATATTATTAGTATTTGTATTATTATTATTGTTATCTGATATTTTGCCATTATTTTCTATTTTATTTTATTATATATTTCACTTTGAATTTATATGCTACTATTTTTATTTATGTAAGTTCTATAAATATTATAATTACTAATTATAAATATTATTTTTATTAAATTACTTCCAATGGGATTCATTTATTATAAAAATTCAACTATTAACTAATTAGTGATTGTCTCCCTTTGAACAGTTAAATCCTTTATTTTTCTATTTGAATAAAATTATCCCCCTTTGTAACTGAAATAGTTAAGCTGATTTTAAATTTAACGTCACTAAATATTTTAACTGTTAATATTATTCCATTGGCGTCTCCTTTGAATGTTTGTATATATCAATATTTTCAAGCATTCATGAACTACATTTCCCACCACAAACATTCATATAATCAATTCTCATAAATGAAGATCAAAATTGCCAGTAATTTCACCGGGAGGTCGAAGAGAAAAATCTGTGATTCAGACGTAGCTGACGTCATATGGACCTTGTGATCTAAAGAGTATGAACCTACCGTTTTACCGTTTAATAACAAATGAGATGTTTTTTTTTTTGTGACTAGGACCTAACTACCCTTCAAGAGCAATCCCCACGGTGAGGATAAACTAAGTAATTCTTTACGGTAAGCGATTGTACAACACATGCAGCTAGTTCTCCATTTATTCTGATTTTCTTGGCTTTTCATTGCCAGCTTTGCGGCTATTTGTATTGTTCCTTTTAACAGCGCTTTTGCAACGATAATCAGCTTTTGTCTTACGTTATTTAATCGGCCATGTTTTTGTTTATTGGGCCGTTCACATCTTTTTCTTTGCGCATTAGTTTTCTTTCCCCTTCGTCGCTTTTTACATTGAGTCGGTTCGTATCATTCTCCCACACAGTTCATTGTACATTATTTTCCGTTGTTCTTTACCCCAGATTTATTATTATTATTATTATTATTATTATTATTATTATTACTTTTTTACATTTTTCAGATTCTTATGGTAACGTGTGACCAGCGGACATGGAAGTAATTATATGGTTCCATTATCTGGTAGAATATTTCTGATCGGTAGGCAAACAGGTGACCTTTATGGATATATTCCCGGTTCATTCAATCCAGATTCTGTTTTATCTGCAAAGTAATAGGGAAGAAGAAACATGGTCTATAATGGAATCTAATGAGGATTATGTCAGAGGACAAAAAAAAGTCAGATACCATGTAACATATACCTTTTATTGTCTTAGTTCTTCTATTATTGCTATCATGAAAAAGTAAGACAAATATCGATTTTAAATTTTGGGAAAATAACGCTGCACTAAAATGTGTACTTTGAACGTGAAAAATATGAAAGTTGCACGTACATGTACCCTCACACTATAAACAGATGTATTTATCTATATGTATGATGTTATGTATTAACGTAACAATGTCGCCATCTTAAATGTTTATACTCATTTAGAGTTCACTTTATAGACATATGCATTTTATCATTTAAATCATATCCAAAATTGTTTTCAAATGAAGAAAGTAAATAAAGACAAAAACTGTTTATAGCAGATTAAAGAAAATAGTTATTTAAAATCATATAATCCAACAATGTTTTTTCCCGAAAAAAAACTTTCCATTATTACACAACAAAAACGCACGTCAACAACAATGTTAAAAAATAAATTTTCAGTAATAATAAATACATTTAAAAGAATAGATTCATTATCAAATCTCTGAATCAAATAATTAAATGAATTTCGCAACCCAATGCATTATTTTAACACAAGAGAAAGTATTAAGATATACCACTATTCACCGTATAGTATCTTGAGAAAAAAATGAAGCTCGGTAATCGATACGGTTTATTTTAGACTACATTTATACAGGCGAGACAAATGCTCATATTTTAATATTCATATGTAGAGAGAATATACTATTTAGATGGTATCAACATTTCTTACACCTGCATTGTAATTACAAATCACTAAAAATACTCAATAGGAACATTAATCACAATGCACACACGCACCCACATGCACACTTCTATATAGTTTATAATCTATCTATGTATCTATCTATCTATATATATGTATATATATATATATGTTTATATGTATATGATGACAATAATAGAAATATTATTCTGACAAATGGAGAAATAAAAAGGAACAAATGTTTATATGTATATGATGACAATAATAGAAATATTATTCTGACAAATGGAGAAATAAAAAGGAACAAATCTACTTATGTGTTCATTAACGTTTCGTCTTTATTTCGAGACTTCCTTTAGATGAATTAGATTAAGAAACAAAAAACACCAGTATAAATATTATAATTTTTTTATGTGAAAAGTGTGACGCTGTTTTATTTCAGAAACGGAAAAAAGACGTTGCAAATTCATGAAAGGAGGAGAGCTTGCGTTGTTTGAGAGAGGGAGATTTTAATGACGTCATATAATTGTATATATGTTTTTAAAAGATATGAACACATTTAATATTAGTTCTGGAAAAATATGTCAGTTAAAATTCAAGTTTATGTGCAACAAGAATGAAATTAGTGTGTGTTTGTTATGCAATTTATTGATTGAGATTATATGTATTAATTATTATATGGACCTTTTCATGGTGTGAGAGGGTAAACCGGTGTCTACAATTGAATTATGTTCTTTTAATAAACGTTTCTTTATTAATGGCGTTATATTATAGAAACCTCCACGTTGTTTAATTGTGCTTGAATTTGCGTGAAGCATTGATTCAAGGAAACCACACACACACACACACGCATATATATATATATATATATATGTGTGTGTGTGTGTGTGTGTATACTTTTAATAAAGCACATTTATTCAATTATATATTACCCTTTGTGTATTCCAATAGTTTTTGTTTAAAAGCCGGATATTTGTAAAATATATCAACAGAATATATATATATATATATATATATATATATATATATATATATATATATATATATATATATATAAATGAAGAACAGTATAGTTACATTTCAAGACACAAATATTTATTTTTTATGCAGAACAGCTCATCTAACTTGTTAAAATTCCGGTGCTGTTTTTGTAGATCCGTATCGCTATGCAGAAACAAACAATTTTCATGTAAACATCGGCTCTTTCGTGCATATATTCTCCAGAAAACTGAAAAATGTTCTGCTTAAATAAATAGAAAAAAATGCATTACAATATAATTTAGCAAGTGTAAAAAGGTTTATAGAAAACTAAAATACATGACTAAAATGATTGGTATACACAAAAGAGTTGAATATAGTTGAAAACAAAAAATACTTTACTAAAACAACATATTACTTCTCCTCAAGTTGAGCTAATTACAGATAAAATCCTTTAAAATGTTTACAAAGGAAGAAATCACATTCTCACCAAAAAGCATAGCAATTCCAAATAACATATTATACACGATGAACATGATTCAAGCTGTGATTTTTTCCTGAAAAAATCATGTAGAAGGTTATACATGATCATCATCATCTCCAAGAAGAAGTTGGAAGAAAACTGGAAAACCAATCATTGCCAAGTGCGACCCCCCCTCCAGAGAACAATACAACGTCAGATCAAATTTGCTCCGATAAGACATACGCCAAACCTTTTCAAAATTAAATTTAGAAACTTCTCAACTGTAGTCATTTCCCTAGATTACTTTGAACAATAAATATTCAACATAGTTAACAAATATAGACATAAAGAAAAATTGCCTATTTTATTATCTAATAGTAGGTAAAAATAAATAAATCTTTAAAAATACGAAATGATATCAATTTAATTGTTTCCGCTGACAAAACTATGACTACTTACAGCATGAGTTACATTAC
This sequence comes from Euprymna scolopes, assembly GCF_053919585.1. NCBI lineage: Eukaryota > Metazoa > Mollusca > Cephalopoda > Sepiida > Sepiolidae > Euprymna > Euprymna scolopes. Next base: position 119,975,759 of record NC_136488.1, read on the forward strand.
TTACAAATTAGTTTTAGAAGACTTTAAGAAGGACTATGGCATAGCAAATGACAAAGATGTATTTAATATTAATTCCTCAGCACAAACTATATGTTCAAACATGAATATACATAACAATATGAAAGTTTACATTTCTTTCCAAGGGGTACACTAAAAGACCAAAGAGTAGGATTTCATGATAATCCTAAAATTAAGTCTCCCATGAAACTGAATATTTCACAAATTATATTTGCATATTATCTGAACTCAAAAACACGCGGCTTTTTTTTTTTGTATTTTTTTATATTTATTTATTTTTTTCTTCTTAAGTATGCATTGCTTCCAGCTAAAGTTAATAACAAAACCCGGAAGGTATTACTTCTTAACCAGCTTTTTAAACGAGTTAAAAATAACCAGACTTTTTCAATTTGATAAAAGTTCCATTATAGCATATTTATTATGGGGTGGGGCTGGATGGCTTAACATCCCAGCTCGACCTAGATAAAGACAAGAAGTATCAATGCATTAACATGGGAGGGGAGACTATCTTCAAGTATTATCCTAAGTCGGGAAAGGGTAAAGGACTTATACTAAGTAGATATTAATAAGTCCTTCTCACCTTTTTTATTTTATTTTTTATTTTAGTTTATTTTTTTCAATGGAGAGTAGATAGTGCATGTGGATGTGTTATCGGTAGCTCCAGTAACTCTCGCTTCTCCTTTTTTGTACTTCAGTAACCATTTCCAATGAGTGATTTTTCTGACAAAGGGTGAAGAAAAAGCTGCTTTCTAGGTCGGTAGTACTTTGTAAAGAGTAGACTGAGATGTCGGAATATTTCTGTTTCTATGTCTATTCTTGTGGTCATGTGACTAGTAAGGGTGCTGGAGGTAAAAATTTCATCTGGGCTGACGTTAACCGCCTGATAGTCAGGGACCCGAACCTTGGATTAACCACAAAGGAGGCTGTCCTATCAGCAGGTGCAAAGTACCGGGGTTGCTGTATTGCCATTTGGTGAATGGATTCTGGACCACACAGTAGTTTCTGGTAGGGCCTCTCGATGCCATACTAGTGGGTAATTGTTACGGCTTTACCTTATCATGTGCCACGAAAAAATTATTGTCTTTTTCTCTCTTATTTTTCCTCTCTGTCCTGCTCCAACCAAGTCTACCCCATGAGCAAAGCTTATTTCTTAGAACTGCACGCCAATGGAACTCTCTGCCGCTTGCATGTTTCCCACCTGACTACAACTTGGACGTCGTCAAGTCCAACATAAACAAACTCCTGACAAACCGCCCCCTTAAGTAAAACACTTTATCAAAAAACCCAATACTAATGATTACTACAATACTATCTCAGTGATTACTGTACACGCAATATTATAAGGGTTATTGCATGTACAGTAATCACTAGTATGGCATCGAGAGGCCCTACCAAAAACTACTAAAGAGTAAAGGTCAAACACAGAAGCTTGTCAAAACATGGAGCCTCTCCAATACGAGGGCCATCCATTTCAATTGATGCCAGATGGAGATCAGAGCGTTGATGATGTAAAGATAGAAGCTTGGTTTTGGATACATTAAAGGTGCCCAACCACCTCTTCCCTCATTGTACCACGTGCTCAAGATCAGAGGAGATAGAATTAGAGAGAAATTTGTCATTTACGGCCTTTGATGTGTTTCCATAGATGGCCGTGTCATCAGCATAGATGTCAACGAATGATTTAACTATGTGTTTTGGGAGATCATTGATGTAGATCAGGAAGAGAGTTGGGCCCAGGATGCTGTTTGCTTAATGGAGGCATTGGAATAGTTTTGATGTTCCTTACCATTTCATTCAACACATTACATCGGGCCTGCCTGGATCTTTGAGCGATTCTAGCTATTGCAAAAATAGAAGCACCGGTGCTGTTTGGGTGTCGGTTAACTTCCCGACGAATTTTCCGAATATCACGATGTGAAATTTTTCTTCTGATGCCTTTATCTTTTCTGGATTTGGTGTTGAGGCTGTTCACAAATAAAGCAAATTTTCTAGATTTCTTTCCAACTCCATAGCTTACTCTTGATGAACAATCCTTCTGCAAGTCCAGCAACCATCCTTTACTTGATAATAAATAAAATGCTATAACTTCGTGAATATCGCATAGATTCAAATAAAATTTTTCGAAATAACTAATCTTATGTAACTTAATTGACTTAAGGGAGCGTTTTGCTCCCCATTCGGGAGCTGAAGAAGACCGCATAACTATGCTAAAATTACTTTGATAGGTCCCGGGTAACAGCGGATATACTAAAAACCTAAAGTGGAAGATATAAATATATATTTTATTTCATTGTCAAAATAGATATAAATTGTTTTATTGTTTGAGAATCGGAGATATATTTTGTTAGAACAATAGCGTTGACATCGTCCTGCCTGACGAGTCAGTACCAGGGGTTCTGACTGACACATGAGAATTAGATGTTGACTTTGAGCCCTGATTGCAAAATTAGTGATATGGCCGAATTGCACACCCGCAAATGTTTGTGTTTCCCCGGATGCGTGGCGTAATCCGATTGGCTTCTGAGATCATCTCCCCTACGCCTCACCTTACTATATAGTGCTAGTGTCACGCGAAATTAGTCAATTTCCAGTCAGAGTTTGTTTGCGACTCTTGAAGTAACAATACCGCCCCCTGAGACGTGACCACTCCCATCTCCATCCGCCGCTGCATCTGAGGAGAAATGTCTTAAGAACTTCAAGTATACATAAATGTAAAAAGTGTGTAAACTTTGTGAAATTAACCTTCCTTAGAATAGAATTCAAGCGTCTGTTGTCTTTCTTGCCTGCGTGAGCTTCGATATTCACTTTCAGCATACCAGTATTAAATGTAACGCCTCTCTAAGTAACAAACGACACGAACCGCGTTTTCCGAAGTGTTTCAAGACAATCAGGGGTCCTTACGTAACTTCTCCAGAGAGGGTGTTACACTTAAAGCAGTCATTCGATGATACAATTTTCATTTTTTGTGACGTATATTTACTGAAATATTGATCATTTGCTAATCTGTAATAAAGCGATTGACGCAGTCTCTCTCTCTCTCTCTCTCTCTCTATATATATATATATATATATATATATATATATATATATACATATATATATTATTTATCGTGTTTATTCTTGTCAGTCTTTATAGTCTCACTTGCCTTTTACTTGTTAGTATATCTGTTTTATCATCTTTATTCTTATTTTATCTGTGTGTTTTCGTGTTTCTGCATCTAATTTTTTTGTGATGTTATCTTTGTGCATATTCTTAATTCTGTTCACCTTCATGCATATTTTTCTATAAATCTATTTCATAAATCTAGCCTATATCTTTATCGCGTTTTTTATTGTTTATTTCTATTATTATCGCGTTCATCTCCTGCCCATTTATTTGTCTTTATATCTAATTATTTTGCGTCAATTTTATCTTATTTCCCTTATCTATCTCGTTATTTCAATGTCTATATCCAGTTCATCTGTAATTCCGTCTATCTCGTTATTATTTTAGCCGGCATATCTGTGCGTCTATTTCAATAGTTTCGTATCTATTTCAGATCTTTTTTGTCCGTTCATTCATCAAATTAATTTAATAAATAACATTAGCAATTATTGTCTGACAATAACCCTCAATTTTCGTTCATCAATATATACTATTATCCTCGTATCTATTAAGTTATTTTCATTGCTTATACTTTTTTATAATCTTTATATAATTCAGCTGCCTATCTCATTATTTTGTCGCTATTTTAGATTTCTCTTGTTCTATGTATATATCTCATTATTTTCAAATCTATATATATGTTCTTTTGTCTCTCAATGTGTCTAATTATTTTCATGTGTAATTTTCGCTCTATTTGTATGTCCATATCTTTTATTGCCCCTCTTTACCTCTTTGTTATGTATATCTTCCTAAATATTATTGGGTCTTTTTATCTCTTTTAGCTCCTAGATCTATCTCATAATTTTTCTGTCCGTTATAGACAATTTTATTTTACATCCATCTTATTATTTTTGTACCTATATTTATCTCGTACTGTCTAAGTATCTTTCTCGTTACGTTGTTTCGATCTTCACTTTGTGTGAATCTCCCTCTCTCTTTCTAATTATTGTTTTCCTGCACTTGGCGCCATTTCTCTCCCTTTATAAGAGAGAAATACGCCCTAAATTAGAGTACATTTTACTTATCAGAAAGGTGGCTGCTAATTATACCATTTTTCTTCTTTGGCATTTTGTGAAACCCACAGATTGCCAAAAGAGAACAAATAAAATAAAGGCAAACTTTGATTTGTTCAATGTTATTGAAATGTGAAATATTTTGATAGAAGAAGGATGTTAATTAAAATAAGATAAATATCAAGATAAGCTAAAAGTCACAATAAACTATTATCGGGTTGGACTTTTTGTGAGGAAAAAATAATACTTACAAAAACAGTGGTCTAGCTGAATCCACTGTGAAAAATTTCCCCCCTCTATATCTGTACCTAAATCGGATTCCATGAACAAAGCTTCTTTCTTAGAACTGCACGCCTGTGGAACTCTGCTCCGTCTGCCTACTTCCCACCGGACTACAACTTGGATGTCTTCCAGTTCAATGTTAACAAATTCCTAATGAACCGCCCCCTTAAGTAAACACTTCATCAAATCTCCACACTAACGTAATGTACTTGCAATAAGCCTTATCCCTGAGTGGCTTCCGGGCCTTGATAAGTGGTGATCACTGTGTAAAAAAAAATTGTTTGTGTTACGTGACGTGGTAACTAAGAAAGAAAGGAAGTTATCATATATTCTCAAATAACAGAATTAATTCAGTCAGTCAGAGTTGGTCAACAGCCAATTTTTTTAAAAATTTATTACAAATGTACTTACTTGGACTGTTCTAAGATCGTTTATCTTTCGAAATTCCCTCGAATAGTATCGAATAGTATCGAATATGAATAATGAGAGAAAATCCAATTAAGGAATGAACAGTCCTATTTTGAGTAAAGTTAATACTCTTATACACCCTAACATGACATATGTATTTGCGATGTTTTATTACCGCACAAGCAGAAGAGTTCGCCGTATTAAGTATCAGCAGATTCTTTAATAGACAAGCGCACATTCGAAATCAATGTTTCTACTTAGAACACAATTGAACCAGCAAACTTTAATTTAGCATTTTATACTTTTATTAAAATTATTATATAAATATAATTTTAGAAAAACAACCGTTCAATGTAAACTACAATGTGTTGTGGAGTAAGTCGTTGTGTAGATACATGTAAAGCTTTCTATTCTGTGGGTACCGACAGGAAAATAATCAATAGATTGTATTGAAAAATACGTGTTTTCATCGATTTACATGATAAGAAAAAAACTTAATAAGTGAGAGACCTTCGTTTGTCCTCATTTAATCTCGGGTTATGTTCTCGCCTTGCTAGTATTTCTACTATTATATAAAAGAACTTTGTCTCGGTATGCGTATGTGTGTGTTTGTGTGTATGGCTCGGAATAGCCTGTTCCGGCTTTCATGAAATTTTACATTTAGGTACTTGATATACCTTGCAGTGTTTTAGATAGGTTTTTAGCGAAATGTCTTCGATAAGTATCGATAATCGCTCATCGAAAAAATCCAATGAAAGAAGAAAAAAGGTGATTTTGACGGAAGTACATACCTTCAAGGCTAAAAAACGAAGTGTCTTTGAGAAGTTTTATTGCCACACAAGCCGAGAAGCCCGATATATAAATTCAGCAGTAGGTTCATTAATATGACAAGGACACGTTTGAAATGAATGTTTCTGTTAAAAGCAGAATTACACTATGATACTTGATGTGGTTGTTTTAAACTTAAATTCAAGCCATTATCACTGCACAAGCAGTAAGGCCAGGCATATAAAATCGATAGTAGGATTATTTATTTTGATGTGTCTGCGGCGCGTGCGAAATCATTTTCTTTCTGTTTAATTAAAGCATGATCCGTAACTTCAGCATTTTTAATTTTAATTCAAAGTATTATATATAAAATTATTTTGAAAAATCAACAATAGTTTCTCTACAGTGCAATGTAGACTACAATGTATTGTGGATTAAGTTACTGTGAATAGGCATGTAAAGCTCCCCCTCGATACAACACGATGGATCCCCAACTAGAGCAGGCAATCAGTCTATTTGATTGAAAAATGACACCGATTCCAATGACAATAGAAATATAGGCGTGTTAAATTAACTGATCATTATACAATCCTGGCCAACGTCGGATATCCTAGATAGTATATATATATATATATATACATATATATATATATATATATATATATATATATATATATATGCGGTACGCGGTACTAGTAAGTATATTTGTGTTCCATTATATATAATCATTAGGGCTATGATTACAGCATATTATTTTCATTGTTTTCACTCTCAAGTACTCAAGTATATATCGGACACAGTAAGACACAATAAATCAACTGAGTACTGCATCTCTCTATATAAAAGCATATAAAATATCAACGGTTACACACGTGAAAGCAAAACAAGGAAAATAATATGCTTTTGTCCTAGCCCTAATAGCCTATATCACATCGATATAGTTAGCTTTGTGAAGGCAGAGGTACATTACTTTTTCATTCATATATATATATATATACATATATATATGTATATATATATATACAGAGAGAGAGAGAGAGAGAGAGATAGATAGATAGATGTATATACTTTTCTATGCGTGTATTTATATATATATGTATGTATATGTGTATATATGTATATATGTGCATAAATGTACGAGTATTTGAATAATATTACTACCTCTGTTTCACTCCAAATGTAAGATTCAATATTTTCGCATATATTTTTTAAAAATGTATTATTGCGTTATGTTCTGATATCAACTTTATTTACAGATATTAACGTCTAATTATTATTTGACTTTGATTTGACTGGGGATTTAATTTAAATAGTGTTTTTATAGGACTTAAAAGGAATTAGGCGAATACGTGTGGAGGACGCCTATAAGTATATGTACGTAAATTTCAATATACGAAAGCCAATTCGAAACAAATCAATTTCATATCTCGATGTATGACATTATATATATATATATATATATATATATATATATATATATATATATATATTACTGTTACATAGTATAAAATGTATTCCAAGATTATCCATCATTAAAGTCATAATGAAATTATTTTATATGTGTTATATATATATATATATATATATATATATATATATATATATATATATATATGCTGTTTAATTCAATTTACCTTAACCAAATAAGCAAGAGTTTTTTTATGAAAATAATGGCTTTATTAATTTATCTTCCCATCAGAATATAAACATGTTCCTTTATATCATTTATTTCTGCACCAACAACTCCAACCCAAAAAGGGGATTGACAGAGATCTGTGTTTAGTCGTGCAAACAAACCTATACAGGAGTCAGTGAATCGATGAACCAATCATCTTTTCTCCATTTTTCATCGACACTATACATCAACCATTGAGAAAGCGTTAAGTCGCACACATTACTCTTTTATACATTTCTCCATCTTTCTTTCAAAACAAAACAAACAAAAAAAGATCATTAATAAACAAAAACACCGGTTGAACTTCCCGTCAACATATAGAGTTAAAGTTATAGCTTTAATATGTAAGAGCTAAACGTTTTTTTTTTTAAATAAATCTGCCAATGCAACCATGGAAGGGGTACCTTCCGAATGTGTTTGGTTTCTCTGAAAGCCTATTTTATGTCCGAGCACGCTTATATATATATATATATATATATATATATATATATATATATATATATATAAAGTGAAATCGTCTCTGACTCTCTGTGTGTGTCTGTGTGTGTACATTTCCCTACTAAACTACTCTGTCAGTTTTCAGTCTACAGATCCAAGATTTGAGATAATTGGTATTGATAATTGGGAAAAGCTTTTTTAATCGGTTTCAACCAGAAATTTGACTATCGAGGGGTCAAATTTCAACGATTTGACATTTGGAAACTCTACCAGACCACTTCGCCAATTTTGAGTCTAAACACTTGAAATTTTAGATTTAGGTTACTTGGACATGGATAAAACATTTAATTTTATTTGTGTTTAAAACAATAAATGTTAAGGAGTCAAAATTGAAGTCAAAGTTTAAACAATTGACCTCTTCTCTCTCTACCAAATTAATCAGCCTATTTTGCTCTAAACATCTGAAATTTCACATAAAGTGTAGTTAGACATGGAGCAAGCTTTTTAATCTATTTTTGTCTGAAAATTTGGCTGCCAAGGGGTCAAGTTTCAAAAGATTTAGCTATTGCGGTCTCTAGCAAACTATTTAGCCAATTTTGGATCTAAACATTTGAAATTTTTACATAAAAGGTATTTAGACATGCCACAATGTTTTTAATCAGTTTTTTGGGTCGAGGATTTGACTGCCAAGAGGTCAAAGTTTAAAGAGTTGAGCTTTGGAGACTCTACCAAACTCCTGTGTCAATTTTGAGTTTAAACCCTTGAAATTGTAGATGTAGGCTACTTGGACATGAAATAAACTTTTTAATATATACATATATACACATAAATTATGATCAATACATAAGGCCAGAGCAAAGCCGGGCTAAACTGCTAGTATATATATATATATATATATATATATATATATATATATATATATATATATATATATATATATATATATATCTTTGTAATCGGTTTTCGGCCAGAAATTTTTCTGTTAAGAGGTCAAATTTCAACGATTTGACCTTTGAGAATTCTACCAAACTCCTCCGTCAATTTTTGGGTCTAAACAATTTAAATTTTAGATATAGGTTTCTTGGACATCGATCTAACTAAATAACTTGAGTTGAGCCCAAGAGAATAAATGTTAAGGGGTCACAACAGAGGTCAAAGTAAAAAGAAAAGTGACCACAAATGACAAATATCGAAAAATTGACTAAAAACCTTAATTTCTTCACCTTCAACTGGGCACTTTTCTAGTATATTTATAAAAGTGAAAGTGTCTGTCTGTGTGTGTGTCTGTCTTTGTGCATTTCCCTCCGCAATAACTCTGTCAATTGTCAGTCAAGACCCGAAATTTGATAAACAGGGTATTGAGATTTGGAAAAATATTTTGGTATAAACAATTGAAATTTTAGATATAGGTTCATTGGGCATGCATTTAACTTAATAGCATTATTTGAGCCCAATACAATAAATGTTTAGGGGTCATTATGAGAGTCAAAGTTAAAAAAAATTGAACTCTGAGGTCTCTAACTTATAACTCAGAAAATTTCTGGTCTAAACATTTGAAAATTTAAATAAAGGGTATTAAGAGATAGGGCAAGATTTTTAATCGGTTTTAGTCGGAAATTTGAGCTACTAGGGACGTGAAATAAGTAATGCCACTGACTCACTTCCAGTTGTCTGATCTAGCTGGACTTTTGTATGTGCAACTATCTATATCTCTACGAGTTATGTGGAAAATTACAGCCCTGATCTAATTGTGGTTTCTGTTTTAAAGTTGTTTGAACTGAGTCAGGTGTGAAATGGAGCCTGTTGCATGTCGAGCAGTGATCCGGTTTTTGTATTGTAAAGGACGCATACCACAGGAGACTTTGGATGAAATGACAGAAACATGGTGATAATGCCCCATCATATGACCTTGTAAAACGCTGGCATCGTGAATTCAAACATGGCCGGAAGTCTGTGGAAACAGCTCCCAGACCTAGTTGCCCCCCTTCTGCCATTGAGGAGGTATCTGTCCGTCAAGTTGAGGTTGCCATTTTGGAAGATCGGCGCATTACTATTTGCCAAATAGTCCAAATTTCAAGATTAGTGCAGAGTCTGTGGAAACTATCATTCATGATCATTTGCATATGCATAAGGTGTCTTCCAGATGGATTCCCAGGTTGCTTACACCATTCCAGAAGCGAGAACGCGTCGAATGCTCGAGGATGAATTTGGAGATGTGTCAAGAAGATGAGTCAAAGTTTTTCAAAGGACTGATTACACAAGATAAAACCTAGGTCCATCACTATGATCCAGAGACCAAAGCCCAGTCAATGCAGTGAAAGCACTTGGACTCACCACCTCCAAAGAAGGCAAGGGTGCAGTCCTCCGCTGGCAAGGTCATGCTCACAGACTTCTGGGACCAGGACGGAGAAGTGATGACAGATGTCCTGTCAAAGGGTACCACAATTACAGGAGCCTATTATGCTTCACTTCTGAGGAAATTAAGGGAAGCTATCAAAATCAAGAGGCGAGGCAAGATCAGCAAAGGTATCCTCCTGCTGCAGGACAATGCTCCGGTTCACAACTCGCATGTCACCCGATCAGAAGCATGGGAGTGTGTTTATGAAATCCTTCCCAATCCTCGCTACTCCCCTGACCTTGCACCCTCTGATTTTCACTTCTTCCCAATCATGAAGTTGTTTTTGAGAGGAAAGCGTTTCCCAGATGATGCAGCCTTGATTTCTGAAGTCACGTCGTGGTTGGAGGACCAACCTGGAGTGTTCTACAAAAGCAATCTCCAGAGCTGCATCAAACAATGGGAGAAATGCATAACTCTGGGTGTGTCATGTGTAGCTAAAGACTAATAACTGTGCCAAGTGTCGTTGCTCTACTTCTATGAGAAATAGGTCAGGGGCATTACTTATTGCACGCCCCTCGTACTAATATATAAGTATATGTATGTATGTTTGCATGTCTATGTAAAACTTTTGACAGAGGTTACGGATTTTCGCATGCTTTTTAAGCCCGACCCTTCGGACGACAAATAGCGAACAATTGGCTAAAATCATTAATTTCTCCACCCTCAACTAGGCACTTTTCTACAGGGGGGGTCGCTTTTTTCGCCGATATTTTCGATAGTAATCCCCTCTTTTCGATTGTCTAGCTTTAATTTAAACGTACTTCAGTTCTGATTTGACGGTGGTCGTAAAAGCAAAGACGTCAGTTTTTCCCCGTTCTTTTCCTCCTTCACGATACGGGTTCGAGCCTGTTGTGTATTTTTTTTACTCATAATATACTTCCAAACACCCAGGCAACGGCAACGGCGGGATTAAATGCTAGTATATATATATATATATATATATATATATATATATACGGCGGGATTAAATGCTAGTATATATATATATATATATATATATATATATATATATATATATATATATATAAACTCTGAGTTTAAAGTGGTAACAACAGGATAAAAATTGCTCAATACGTTAGTAGAGATGAATATGTTTTTTATTTTACAACCTCACATTTTAACTTAGTCCATTACAATCGCTTCGGCACACATTTTATTTTTTTACATTGGTGTCCCCACTTATCAAAGCCCGGAGACCACTCGGGGATAAGTGTTATTGCGTGTACAGTAATCAATGGGATAATATCATAGTAATCGTTAGTAATGGAGATTTGATAAATTGGATTACTTAAGGGGGCGATTTATCAGGAACTTTTTTACGTTGGAGTTGAAGACATCATAGTTGTAGTTAGATGGGAAACAGGCAAACGGGAGAGGGTTCCACAGGTGTGCACTTCTAAGAAAAAAGCTTTGTTCATGGAATGTCCATTTTGATTTAGGCACGTATAAAAAGTGGGGAAAATTATTGACAGTGGTTTCAGCTATCCGGGTGTTTTTTGTGAAAGACTGGCGACCGGGGGGGGGGAGATTGAAGCCTAGGCGAACACTTGCCATGGAAATAACGATAAAACAAAGACAGGCTTGCAACGTCTTTTCTTGCGGAAAGAGGTTGTAGACAAGAGAAAAGGGTATTCTCCACTAAGCTACGTGTCTATTTTTTACTTGGTCAAGGCATGATAAACTGTTTGAGTAGCTCTTGCCTAGATGTGTTAGCAGTACTCCACCCTTGGGCGTACTTGGCTTTTATATATAGAGAGAATTGCATCAACAGTGAGATATCTACTGGAGCAGTAGAAGAATCCCACCATTTGTCCAGCGACCTTGGCAACAGATTTGATGTACGTGTTCCATTTCAGATCAGGAACTTTTCAAAACATGGAGCCTCACCAAGACGAGGGTCATCCATTTAAATTGATGCCAGATGGGGATCAGAGCGTTAATGATGTAAAGATAGAAGCTGGTTTTAGATGTAGTTTTATTATTTCTTTACGCACACGTATGTATGTTTCCGACTGGGTTGCTGATATGCATTTTCTGTTTGCCTTCTTAGATAGTACAAAATAAGAGAGATAACATATCCTTAAGATCGGATATTTTCGATTTTCGGAAAAGATCTGCTGAGATTTTATTTTTTCCAATGTTGCCAACTGAGATTAAATGAAATCTCCAGAAAAATCACTACATTTTTAAAATTGGCATATGAAATTTTCAAAAACTGCTTATTCAAAACAAAAAGAAATCTCTCAAAAAGAAAAACACTGTATTTTTACTCTCTACCCTACATAAAAAATATTATGACTCTACAAAATATTCAGCGTTTTCTCACTATATATTTTTTAAATTATCTTCAAGCGATCGGTCCTCGAGAAGGTGTTCAAATTTCATCAGCTAGTTTTATCTTTTTTTCGGAGGGAGGATATTTTGTTTTGCAAGAAAGTACGCATAAAACCAAACAATGTTTAATATAATTAAAATTAAATTCAAATATATTAATAAATTTAACATCACCATAATGGCATACCTATATATTTAGTATTGCCGAATAAATTTTCCTCAAATATAAAAAAAATATATATTTGCGAAATAAAAATTAAAAACCAAATCCCTAAAACTCAGACGCCACATTCATACGTGAATTAAATGATAGATTTTAGAACAATTCAAAAGGGGAGATTGGGGAGGCTATGAAAAAAAAACTTGCACAAATCTGTAAACGAGAAAAAATAACACAAGACAGAACATCTATGAGAGTATTTACAAAAGGGGAAGTATTAAGTAGTTTTTCAATTAAAAAAAATATTATATGTATATTTTAAAGCAGATAAAGACTGTTAGCTAACCTTCTTCAAAAAACGAGATTCTGCTTTTTTAGGTGATTTCGTGTAAAGTAACTTTTAGGGACGGATAACTAATCTTTATTGTCTGTCTTATCCCAAGTCTGATTCGCAATGTCATAAAACCACACGAAATCATCTTAAAAGTAAAACATGCAGAATTGACGTCTCATAGCAAAGAAAGGAAGAAAAAATGCTTAACAGTCTTGAATCCTAAACCGGTAAAATACCCTGGAAATAAGAGTGTTACATTACATTAAATTGGACAACACACTTTTGTTCGCCACGATTTACAATTAAGTATATTTTTGGCTGCTTCGAATATTTAAAAAATGAAAAAAACATTACGATTAAAATGTTTGCCAATTTTACAATAGATTTTTGTGTTCGGTTTATCCGTATTATTTTTAACTTTTCTATATAAAGTTAACGTCAAAGTATAGTATCTGTTCTGATACTATACTCAATCTTTTCTCTTCTGTGTTAATGAAGGAGAAATCTGTCAAATCTGTTTGGTAAATAAAAATGCCAATAATCTAACAAATCTGTTGGCCGAAATACGCATTTTCTTAAGAGAACCAAAGCAACACGTTTGTTAATGCATAGAATATATTTACGTGTTAAAAAGAAGAACACTCTATCTACAACCACATACTGAGTTGCCCGATACAATATTATGAGTGCTATTTTAGCAATCTTGTTGACTTTCCCTTCTATAGTAGGTGAACCAAATGGCAGTATGATTTAACACTATTAAGAACAGAGTAAGAGCGTAATTTGCTAGAATAAAATGCATTTCTGGTGTATAGAGAATACTACTTCCTTCGAAAATCGTTTTCATACGGTTAAGCGCAATTTCGATATTTTACTGTGAAATATTTTTCGCACTCCAATTTGTATTTGCTGATAATTGCCTACATCTTCGGTTGAATGAATGCACTAGATAATTATTATCATTTTTCCCCGATAGATATTCTAGAAACAAGTGTGTAATACAGTCTGAATACAATAGCTTAATATCAATCGCCCAACCTATTAAATATGGCAGTTTACCCACGAAATCAATTCTCCATCGGTTCTACTAACATAGAAACGCCTGTTTTTATTTGTTATAATTTTTATTATTCCAAATTTTTTTGGAACGATATTGAGTACAAAAACGACGGGGATAAAATACGCTACGTCATAATAAGAGGTAAAAAAATTGCAGCTTCTAACATTAGTCAACTACCTCTTAACTATATTAACATAACATCTTATTTATGAACAATTAGTTTACTTGACTGGCTCAAGTTTGTTGCGCAATATTTAGCAACCTTAACAACTACAATCATTAATTTACACTAATAAACACTTCATTTATAACTTTTTTTATTTATAACCTTTTTTGTAAATACAACAACTGCAAAGGTGGGCTCAACCTACTCTGCTAGAAAATTACTTACACCAGAGGGCACCCTCCTCTTAAAAACATGCAAGCAGTATTGTTGGAACATCTGGGTTGGTGCATCTCCCACAAGTGTCTCAGTTTTTGATAGCGTCCAAAAAGAGTCTCAAATCTGATAGATCTTGCGATATCGACCAAGCTCAAACCTCTGTCCCATCGTCGCAATGTTGCATCTTTTAAAAGTACTTTAATAGAATATATTCTGATGAACTCACAACACTTTTACCCCTTGGCGTACATATCTCCGACTAACACGACAGGCATCAAAATATGAGTCGTTCACTGTTGAATTCCTTAAAAAACAAGAAATCATTCTGTTTTAGCATTTCCGCAAGTTCGATACACATTTAATCATCTTTTACATGTGACTGTAAAAAAAGAAAACGAAAAAAAAAAAGAAATCAATTTGCCATTCCAGCTAAAATTTTGAAAGAGATTGCAACGTAGTTAAAATCAAACTTTGTCTATATGAATAAAACAGTAGACGTATGTGTGTAAATATCTAACAGGTAAACTCTTATACTTCTGTTCACATAGCACTGAAATTCTCAGAAAATAATATCCATGCACCAGAGTGCATGGATATTATTTGAATAATATCTTTGTTTACATGCATTTCTATCGCATAGAGACATCGGTAAATTTACATGTAAAATGTTCATTAATATTAGCTGACATTTTATTTTTTTTCGCATGCGCGTACATTAGTTTATTTCTCAGGCTGGGACGCTTGGTTCTTTTTAATTTCAATTCTAACTGATGGCACTAACTCATTTTTTTAATGTTTTTTTTATTAAAAAAAAAACGAAATCATACGTACATTTTACTTGCGGTTTGAAATTTGTAAATATGGAAACAAACATATATATCTTTTTTACAATCTCATAATTACTTAATTTCATACCTTATTTTAAGACGGAGGAGGACACACGGATTACGGACAGTGCTGAAATAATAACGTTATTATTGAGAAAGCGATTCTAAATATAGGGAGGGGGGATGTATTATTTAAACTATTCTGTACTTTCGCCAAACAATTTATTAAATAAGAAACTGACATGTATCATCTCTATTTTTGTTTTGTATTAGTTAACACTAAGTATCTGTTTCTCAATCCAATAATAAATAATACAAAATAACCGACACAGCATATATTTAAGAGATGAGGAGGGGAATATGGAGTAAGTCCCGGAAATGGCTGAAATAGGTTATGATCTCAAAATTACTTTATCTAATATCAAAAGCTGAAACAGTCAACGATTTCGACATTACATTATTTCATGTATGTTTTTAAAACAGTGGGTTGGGGAATATGAAATCAGTCCAGGAAATGGCCAAAACCGTTTACGAGTTAATCATTACTATATTTCATTCATATTTTTAACAGTGGGGTGAGGAGTCAGTCCCGGATATGGCTGCAACACTTTACGTTTTATACATTAATTTATTTAATGTATATTTTTAAGTTATCAAAGGTGTATGAACTCCATGAAACAAAAACTAGCAGAACAACGTCCATCACAAAACTTTCCAAACATTTTGGATAATACTGTCTTATAAGTGAGATAAGATCAAAAAACAATCTGCAACAGAAATAGCCCAAAAGTTTCGCCTAAAATACACAAAGAACTTTCATTGCAAATAACTGAAAGAATTTACTATCCAACTGCATGCGATGCATGTTCTGGGTGAATTCACCCAAGACTATATTGATAAGATCACTCCACTACGACCAGGAGAGAATTATAATGCTTGCCCATAATTAAGGCTTAATGACCAATGCGTTTAAGAAAATGAGTGGGCTAAGCAACAACAGCAAGTGCTGGTTCTGCCACACAGAATAAAAAGTATGAGCCACCTGAAATCCAACTTTAAAGTTCTGCTTGGGGATTCCTATTATACAATCAGATACTATGGAGTATGTAAATATCTCCACTAGGCGATCTGTAAAAAGTTGAATACGAATGCAGCAGCGAATCCTGGGAACATGTACCAGAAAGAACAGTTGGAAATAAGTCATACACAATTCACTGACTATTTAAAAAACACTTTATTCCATTTTTCACCCTAAACAAGGCACGATGGCACTTGATGCAGGGAGCTACTATCGATGACATTTTGCTAGGATACTATGTAGGAAGATAAGCAACAAGATGTCTGTTCACATTACACTTGAACTTCTGCGTGTCAGTATGGTTGGGAAAGCAGAATCCTGGAAAGGAGTTCCAAAGAGGAAGAAACTATTCGAGTAAAACGCCTTCTTACATCTATGGATCCCTACTGAGTATGGGTGGGGTCTTGCTGCTTTTCGTGTTTGTCGGGGGTATTTACGTCGAGGGGGTACAAGTGCATTCACCATCAAAATATTTGTAGAACAGACAGAGGGATTCAACATTTCGTCGATGGACAGAGGTTGAAGCTTAGATGACAGTTCAGGACCAATCAGGTTGGCAACTCTTTTTTGAACCCTGTCCTGGAGTTAGAGACTAGAAGCAGATGCACCAGCCCAAATGTTACAACAATACTCCATGCATGGGCAAACGGTGGCTTTATAGAGGTATGGGATCCTTTCAGGCGTATGTAGTTTTCTATCACGGTAAAGAGAGCCTACTCTCCTCGCAGCCGCCCTGGCAATACCCTTAATGTATCTGTCCAAACTCATGTTCCCTGTGAACGTTAGGCCGAGGACTTTAAACGAAGCACTTTCAGGTAATGAATCTTTAGTCGTTGCTATTGATGGTTGAAAAGGTTTCTTGTAATTATTGAAGGAAACAAGCTTAGTCTTAGCAGCATTTAATATGACTATCCATTTATGCTTCCATTCCAGTTTTCGCTAGTGTTTCTGCCATTTCCTAAGATACGTGTTCATTTGTTTTTCCCTCGTGCCTGTTATGGAGCGTGGCGTCATCAGCAAGGAGGTTAATATTAGAGACGATAAAGGTCCAAGGATAAACATCTGAGGGAAAACAAATGAATACATGTGTAAGAAAATGGCAAAAACATTAGGGCGAGAAATTTAATTATGATAAATATTCGTTTAGTGAAACCGTATGATCTAATTTCTACAGCTAAGTACTTAGAAAATTGGAGCCATAAAACCTGACATAGTGATATGGGACAAGAAGGAGAAAAAAAGTATCATTGGTAGAAGTTAGTGTTAGTGTTAGCGTTAATAAAACTAATTATGCCGGGTTAAGCAGAGTCTAACGTGAAAAAATAAGGAAATACTTACGTCTTATGTATGCCATAAAAAGAAATTGGAATCTTAGGAAGATCTCTATCATTCCAGTTATTGTAGAATCAACTGGACCCATGAAAAAGAATGTCAAAAAACAATCTTGAAAATATATACATTGAACCAAGTGTACTTAAAGAGATGTTCAGAATCTTAAAAAGATCACTTGGTTGGGATACTTGAGTTAGCGGATGAATGTTTTAATTTCGGTAGGACGCTCCATCCTCAGCTACAAACAGACCGATAAGAAAATTAAAATATAATAATAATAAAAACGATGATCCGTTTATTGTGTAAACATTTATTAACTTTAAAATGATGCAGTTTAGACGTTGACGTTTGTGTAGGATATAGGTCCAACCTTTACAGCTATTCATTTAGAAAAATATTATCTGATCCAGTCAGCAATTATAAGAACCTTAAAATAACATAATTGAGAAGCAATCGATTTCAGCATTTATGATCATCTATATCTATATAAAGTTTTTTTTCTGTCGCACTTGCATTGAAATTAAAAACTTATTCTTTATATTTAAAAAAAATTATTAAAACGAATTATTAATATTCTCAATCATGATATGCAAGCTACTAATTAGCATATTCTTTGAAAATGAACTTCCATTAATTAATGTTATTTTTTTCTTATTAAATTATTAGTTTCATTTAACTATTACGTTCAGTTCTATTTATGCATACTTTCTATTGTGGAACATTTAGGATTTAAAATTTTGTTATTGTTGTTATTTTTCAAGCGATACATACGGTTAATATTGGCTCCGCCTCGGAGCTCATTTTTTTATTTACTTAGAAAGTCGCCCTTTTTAATTTTGGACGTATATAACATTTTTTATTTATTTATTATTTTTAAAACAGTAATCTACGTACACGCGTGTTTCAAGGTCATTACCTCTCATCAGCGTAGATATATATATATATATATATATATATATATATATATATATATATATATATATAAAGTGATATGACAGATGTGAAACTTGATATAAGGGGATTTTGGACAGTGAGACAAATTGGATTTTGTAAAAAATTAACAGGAAAAGCAGTTGGCCTCGACAGAGTAAGTAAAATAAAGCTATTAATTGTGCGGCTGCGTAAAATCAAATCTCCATTGCTTAAAACCGCTTCATTTGAACCCTTAGTATGATACTGTCGATAGCGCAGACGGTAACGGGGTTGGGCAGATAAATAACGAATTATCATGGAGAGCTGTACGTTTAGATTTAAATTCTAGTTGATGACACGCAAGACATTTTTTTAAAAATCATTACCATATATTTGATTAGTATGATAACCTGACGTCCCCTGGCATCGAATGATGATGAACGAATGTTTCACACTCCCATTTTTATTTTTATCGAAATGGACGAAATCGCGTAGTTTTCAATCAAATCAACTGATTGCCTCCTCTAATCGGTGCACGCGGAAAAACTCCCGAACCTCTTGCAGTGACATAGTTCATGATACATTGTAAGCCACATTGTATTGTTTAGAATATTCTGTTGATGTTATACAATTATTTTCTGTACATTGCTTTTATTTAAGTTTCAAGTTGAAAAATCAAGTATTATACTCCAATAGTGGTCTAAGCAGAAACATTCATTTCAAACGCGCCTCTATCATATCAGAAAACTACTATTGCTTTATATGCCTGGCCTTACTGGCTGTGCAGTAATAATGGCTTGAATTTCAGTTTAAAATCAAAATTTTATGCATCATGTTGCAATTGTTCTTTAAACAAAAGCATTTTCATTTCGAACGCGTTCCTGTCATATCAAAGAACATACTGTTAATGGTTTATATGTTGAGCCTTTCTGATTGTTGATAATAAAACTTCCCTAATCCACTCGTGATTTAAGGCTGTGTAAGCTGCTAACTTTGGTCAAAATCGCCTGTTCATCGGATTATATCGATTATCGATACTAATCGAAGGCGTCTATACTTTCAAATACATAAACTATATTTTTGTAATATTTATTAATATTGGCCTAGCCGCTTTCCAGTCCATAGGGAACGTACACACAGACCCCAAAGGTCATTTTATATTATTATTATTATTATTATTATTATTATTATTATTATTATTATTGTTATTGTTATTGTTGTTGTTGTTGTTATTATAATAATAATAATAATAATAATAATAATAATAATAATACTAATAATAATAATTTATATATATATATATACATATATATATATATATATATATATATATATATATATATATATATATATAATCGTCTATGGTATCATAGCGGAATGGATTAGGGCGTTATATAAGGTCCAAGGTCCGAATCCTACCACCAGTCGAGCTTTCGAATCCTACCAACAGTCGAACTGCGCTGATGAGAAGTAGGGCTCCGAAACACGCGTGTCCGTAGATTACTGTTTAAAAATAATAATAAATAAATAAATAATGCGTCTAAATAAAAAAAAAAATGGGCGACTTTCTAAGAAAAACACCGGTCCTCCGGGGCCGAGACATAAACACTAATATCGTTTAAAAAATCAAAACAAAATCACTATATATATATATATATATATATATATATATATATATATATATATATATATATATGTATATATATATGTATATATATACGTATTCATATGTATGTATATATATATATATATATATATATATATATATATATATATGCATGAAAATACCAGGTTGCCAGGGATTTAATGATATTCAACGACTGTTTTACACTCCTATATTAAAATTGTTATCGAAATTAGTGAAACCGTCAATTTTTCAATCAAATCAATTACTTGCTTGCTCTAATGCGGAAATCAGCGCCGTACACCTGAAAAAAGTTTCACGTGCTTCCTGCAGTGATATAGTTCACATTTTTATTCCAGTCTAAATTGCCTTGTAGAGAACTTATTGTTGATTTTAAAAATTATTTTTATATGGAGGCTTATATTTAAGTTTAATATTCAAAAGTTAAGTAGCGTGCATCAATTATGATCAAAACAGAAACATTCATTTCAGATGCGTCCCTGTCCTATCAAAGAACATACTGTTGATTTTATTTATCGCGCCTTTCTGCTTGTGTGGCAATAACACTTCTCAGATGCACTTGTGATATTAGGCTGTGTAAGGTGTTAACTTTGTTCAAAATCGCCTGTTCCTCCTTTCATCGGATTTTTTCCCTTATGGATTATAGTAACTTATCGGAGACACTCAGACACAAACAATATGTACGTGTAAATTTTCATAAAAATAGGCCTTTCAAATCCATAGGGAACGAACTCTCACACATGGCGTTTCTTTCGTCGCGTTAGGTCAGTTGATTAGCGCGTTGGTTCATTAGCTAAACGTTTTGGGTTCAAATCGTGGTGTGAGATGCCTTCATTTTTTTCCATTTTTTAAATTTAAATATTGAGCCAGTGTTATTTAAGCTATTTTTCACGTAACGTTCGTTTTTCTGCTTTTTTTTACTTCGTTTATCCACCCCGACCACACACCCAAAAACACCCGAGTACCCACCGATTTTTTAAATTTTAATATCGAAACAGGCTTATTTAAGCCATTTTTCACGTGTTCGTTTTCTGTTTTCATCGTTCGTTTGTCTTACGTTAGTTTTTTTGTGTTTTTCCCCCTCTTAAGTTTTAACGTTGTTTTCTTTTTTTACTTCGCTTATAACAAACAAACCTACGTCGTCGTCGTCGTAACACTCGATGACTTCCGGCCGCGCACCTGTCAATTTGGTTCTTAAATAAATTCAAACATCTTTCACTAACTCATTCTGGCTGGCCGATTTTATTTTCAAACTTCGCCTCAGGGCTTCGGGTTCGATCCTACCCGCCGGGTTCGTTTTTATTTAACACAACACACACCTACAAACACCCGGACAACGCCGGGTACCCCTGCTAGTAAATAATTAGACTGAACGAACAAGAAATCCCAAAATAAAAATGTAATTGAAAATAAAGTTCGTAATTTTATTTACGTCTGAAATAATGTGTGTGTTTATGTAATATGAATGTGTTTTAACCACATATATGAAACGGTCGAAAATGAATTTGTTTTATTTGCGTTATACCAGAAAATAATTTTTGTTTTTCGAAGGCGTTCTATTTTCGGCTTTAATAGAATGATTGATAGGTGTGTTATTTATTTCTATATTAAGGAAATGAAAACGATTTCTCACCGCCACATTCTACATTATAGGATAATAAGTAACCACTTCCAATGCACAACTTTTACGTCTACTACTTACAATTCCTACTAAAGCGTGTCCAGTAGCCTTCAATTAATTCATTTTGTCCCTGCTCTAAAATTCTGATATGTTAACTAGTAGATTTTCTCTCACAAATTCAACTGCAGAGATCAAAGATAAATAGGGATCCCATTTCATTAATTCAGAATGTTTATAATAATGATTGTGGTCGGTTTAGTCAATTATTTACATTGAAACGCTAAAACATATTCCCAAACCGTATAATACTGTTAATGTAGTATACGTGTTTACAACAAAGGTCTGATCGTCGCTTAAAAGATTTTTTTACTAGTTTGTTATGAATATATATTTTTTGTTGTTGTTTATGTTTTTATTTTTTATTATTTGTATTGGTGTGTAAGGGGGATAACTGCGCCTAATTCCATGTATTTTTTTATTTTGTGGCTATAACATTATTTCTTTATTTACGTATATAGATGTTTATACATATGTTTAATAGTGTCCCAGTAAACTCCGTGTAAATTATAGTATAAGGGATATAACTCTATTTACCTTTATTTCTTTTAGTCTTTTTTTTTTTTAATTTTACTGACTTGTTATAAGCATATATCCATATATTTGTTATCGAATGGATCGAGAGAGAGAAGGAGGTGAGTAAATTATATTGTAGATACGTTGACCGGAAGTGAGGGTCAGCTGATCGGATTGCGTGTGAGTCACGTGATCAGGTTAGCTGAATCGATGAGATTTGGTTTGGACTTAGAAGGCGACGGACGGCTTAACAGTCGTCTCCTCACCTTCACTGAGGGGGGCGTTGACTGTGTGGAAATAAAACCTAGAAGCAAGCCACGCAAGCCAGAGATTCACGTTCTATCCTTCTGCGAGGCATCGGTAAAGTGAAATAAAAACTATAAACCCAATTCATCGTTTGGAGTGAAATGAATCGTTGTCCCCAAAACAGGTACCAGTCTCCCTCCAAGACACGAGATGGTTCCAGATAGACCAACATCCCCACGCATGAAGGTATGTCTAAAATACATGTACCGCACCCCCCCCCACACACACACACAACGGCGTATGAACGAATAGACTGAACAACTAGACGATCACACAACGTTAACTCTGATTAGATATATCACACGACGTTCCCCCTTATTAGATAACAAAACATATTGACCTTGTTTGTGTTTTTATTTTCTATTTTTTTTTTTATTTGTGTTAATGTGGAAGAGGGGCAAACTGGGTTTAAATTTTATGTTTTTTTTTGTTTTTATATACTTTGTGGCCATAATATTCCTTATTTGTTTACCCCTAGCTATCTACGGTTTAATTAGTCACATCTTACTGTGGTCCTGACCTCTATCTGCAGTCCTGTTATTTTCGCCATCTTGAATATCCTTTTGTTTTCTTTTTGAAATGGGAGGTGTTTTTCTCCCGAAATTAATCAAAGCTCGATACCACCAACTGAAATTATATACAACGGACATATCAACAACTTGGTTGCAAAATAATTATACAACGAGTAGATGAATGATGGATGACTAAACAGTTAGGCATTTCTCTACTCGAACATACCCGTCTACTTGTTTGTTTATTTTTCTTTTCTTTTCTCTCTTGCTTCCATCTCTTTTGCGCTTGGCTTTTAAAACTTCCATATATATATATATATATATATATATATATATATATATATATATAAGGAGAGAGAGAGAAAGAGAGAGAGAAATAAAAGTGAGACTGTATGTATGAGGACACTTCCCAACCTATATATTCATCAAATTTGCATTTGGTACATAGCTTTTTTTAAACATGTTGAACACTTTTTTTTATCGGATTTCATTCGGAAAGAAGGACTGCTATAGGGGTAAAAATTGAAACATTTGTACTTAGACCTAATCAGATTTATATCTGTTTGCTAAATGTCTTACAGCCGCACATCAGCGGTCGTGAGACATGACCGCTAACTTATCTTAAGAATAAGTAGGTTTAAAAAAACATTTAGAATTCCATGACAAACTGATGTAATTGCTATCGTACTTGACTCACTGTTGTTAGATTTTGATTTCGATCTCAGTTCGAGTATTTTCCTGTACTTACAAAAAGTGAACTATTTAGAAAAAATGCAATACTCACATACAGGTGTCTCTTTTTTCCGTTTTTTTTTAAATTTTATATTTTTAAAGGAATTTAACGTTACGTTTAATACTTATATTATTTCTGCTTTTAATAAATAAGTATTATGCATAAATTAACATAATATTAATTCGTATTTTACAACCGAGCAACGCCGAACGACCTGCTAGCATGTATATAAAAGTGAGAATGTGTGTGTCAGAAATCTTCTCAACCAATATACTGAACCCAATTTTAATCTACAGACATGAACTTTGGTGTATAGGAATTCAGACATGTGGAAAATGTATGATCTGCATTTATGGGGGGGGAAGTGTTGATAGGAGGTTAAAATTAAAAAAAAATGGGACTTGGGGGTGATCACATTTTTATCTGTCAACTGTTTCACAAATTCGCATGCGGTTATCGTTCACATTATGCTAAGAAGAAGTAGGTATGATAACACGTATAATAACATCGTGCCAAGTTTACCTAATGTCTGTCTTAAGGTTTGGTTCCGATCTCAACTCGAATGTTTGTTTTTTACTTACAAAAGTGAACTTTTTTTCTTTTTAAAAAAACATAATAATCGGATGCATATGTCTCTTTTTTATTTCTGTTTCTGTACTTCATTTTTTAAAGGAAGTTAAAGTTACATTTAATACCGAACAAGGCTGAGTACACCTTCTAGTATATAAATATATATATATATATATATATATATATATATATATATATATATATATATATATATATATATATATATATAAATATATATCATGCATAAGGAAAAATAAGCGAAGAGCTATCGGGAAATATGAATATGAAATTATATAAAAATAAATCGAGAACGTGTAAAAACTAATATAGACATAGCAAAATGAGAGGGATGTAACTGCGAATCCTGAAAAGAGAGGATAATTATAATAATGTTATCTATGTATACAAAGTATGGCATAATCACGTTGACACACTGATTCTCGCCAGATCACTGAAGTTAAGCAACGTGAGCCTGGTTAGTACCAGATGGGTGACGATTTGGGAAGGCTAGGCGCTGTATGTATCTTTTGGGAAGCTAGGTAGCGGGGCCAACGCCCTCACGCTGAAAAAAGAACTCCTCGCTACAAAAGCATCTACACAGTTATGGATAACCTCTTCCCCTCAAGGGGCTCAAAACTATGGATGGCTGGACACAAAACTAGAGGGAATGGTGAGTATCAAAAAATGAATGAAATTAAGAAAGAGAGGTATAAATTATGAAGATATCAAAGAAACATGGTGCTAATGGGGGTTAAAACTGAGAATATTTAAATTTCCGTTAATGTCAGCCATGCAAAATAAATTTTTCTCGGAAGTAATTGTTCTAATGTATTTACTTGTGAAAATATTATCTAGTATTAACCTGTAAGACAAAGTTACCAGAAGTTACATCCGGAGGAGTATGATTTAGACTTTTTCAAGATGAACAAATTAAAGGAAAAGGCTATATTCTTAGATCAAGATCCTTAATCAGCTTAACTAAAGATGTAGGGGTTTTATTTTTTTCTATTAAATATATGCCGTGAGATGCGTGTCTTAATTGGAAAATGTTAAGCCCCATCATATGTGCGAGTTTTCGGGTTGTACAGTTTAAAAATATTTGAATGAAGAGGAGAAGGTACAACTCTGTCGAGAGGGTTAGAACAAGTCAAAGGTTGATTGGCGGAATATATGTTAGTGGATTCTGAGAGAAGGCAACTGTTTGCTTATAGGCTAAGTTAATTATGGTATTGGTTAAAGTGTTTAACGTTTGTATTGGACAGAGCGGGAAATATAAATTATGATTGTTTGGATTAGTAGGAGACAAGCCAGTCACAACGCATGAGTAAATCACACCTCTTTGTATGCAATCATTAATAAGGGGGCATTATCGGAAGACTTGGCAATAGAAAGTTGAAGAAATCGTATCCAGCGGATACTGTGCAGTATTGTGCACAGTTATTTTTTATTATTTGAATTAATTGTAGTCAGCACTAAATAAGGCATAGTTGATGAAAAGAGTGTTATTGATTTTTTTTATTGGGTATAGAGTTATATTTATTAGGGTGACTAAATGATTCCTTTAAAATAAAAAAAATATTTCGAGATGTTAGTTGTAACGTTGTTATTGTAAAGTGGTGGTTAAACCATACTGTATTCTTCTTAGTTTTGCTGAATTTATTTTTCTTGCTATTTACTTTACTTAGTTTTGCTGAATTTATTTTTCTTGCTATTGTAGACCGTTAGTCTAGTTTTCAGATGTTTATTGATACTAATTTTTGTAGTCACTAATAATGCTTTTACAGGGTGGACGATAAAAGTGTCACCTTAAAGAAAACAAGACTACAGCTTTATTTGTAACTTTTTATTGAAAACATCAATTCAGGTATATTGAGTTCTACTCTGTAGTAGAGCTGAAATATATTCAATGTAGCAGCATTCAGCCTCGATACGGGTCCGGAACTGGGAGCATGACTTTTCCTCAAGCGCCGGCGGGAGTTCGGCGAATACTCGGCGGGTGGCGCCAATCAGGCTCCGTGAGGTCATGTTGGTGATTCTTCAGACGTAGGACTAAACGAAGTAATTCAGCGGGGTAAGGTCGGAGAAGGATGGCACAACGTCGTAGCACTCCTTCTGCAGGAAAGCCTGGGTCTCATTGGACTTGTTAGCTGACGACGTCCTGCTACCATATCTCGCCTCTGCCATTGACAACCTCATGCACCAGGGGATCACCACGCTCTTCCGCACATCAAAGTTGACTTTGGTGTTGATTTTCAAACAAACTTGGAAGATGTGAGGTAGCATGATGTGGTCCTCACTTGAGACCTCACCACCGTCCATAACCATGGTTGGAAACTTTGGTTTCATCATCCTGGGAAAGTTTCTGGTAATCAATGGCAATCCAGGGATGTATTTTGAGGGTGTTGACAATTGTCCTGTTGTCATAGCTTGGATCCGTAGGAAGCATCGGTTGTACAGCGGCGCATCTCTGATCTCACTCGGTGAACATTATGCCACTTTCAGGCATGAAAAAAACTTCTGTCGCCCTAGGAATTTGTATATTACTGGCTAACTAGTAGATTGCCTGTAACACAAAAAAAAACGATTTTCATCAAACGGAAATGGAATCATGTCGTACTTTCTTGAACGACAATTTCAGTATTCCATCTTGTAATTATTTTATTAATGGCCATATTGTGCGTCATAATGTCCATACAGTTCTCAGGATTATATTCATTGCTTTGAGAATAAGAGCTTCCTTAGAAGTAATCCGATTTAATGATGACATTGTTATTAGAATGAGAGGTTTGTTCCAAAATCGATTTGTTAGCTGAGAAATATTCTTACGGATACAGATAGAATAATGGATGTTCTGATGAATTAAGCGTAGTTTGAAAACTTATAAACATAGTAGAATAATAAGTTCGCTTCGTAATAGGAGCAAAAACGAACCAGAATTAAGGTTAAGCATAACATCTAGAAAGATAGAAATTTGTTTCTCATTGTCAAAAGTAATAGTTAATCTCAATTCTTCTTTAACAAATCGGATGTCAATTACATGTTTCTATATTGTGTATCTGCCCCAGTAAAGAAGACACCATCATCTTTGCATAGGTTGTCGTCTCAATCTCTCTCCCTGAATATGATTCTGAGTTCATCCAAAAGAAATAAGATTATTAAGTCAGTAGCTTGAGGTTTGTTAGATATTTTCTCATAATAATATAAATATGCGGGGTATCTATTCTTGTCACAATTTTATTGTCACAATTTGAGAAGAAACTATTTAGCAAATAAAATGATTTTAATTTCTAGGTCGGTGATGTTCGAATTATTTGATGCTAAGATTAGAGCTTTATTCAAGAGGATATGGCAAATAGACTGATTCTAGTTATCAACGTCAAAGTGATAGTTTTAGTAAGATTCATGCGCAAGATTAAAGAAGCAATGAATTAGTTGTTTGAATATTAACAAAGAGATGGATAGATGTTCTTTTCTAAATTGGGAATAATTCTATCTAAATTTATGGTAGTATATCTCATGGTCTTTAAATGAGACATTTTTATTTACACGGTGGTCACCACTTATCAAGGCCCGGAAGCCACTCAGGGATAAGGGTTATTGAAAGTACAGTACGTTAGTGTGGAGATTTGATGAAGTGTTTACTTTAGGGGGCGGATCATTAGGAATTTGTTAACGTTGGACTTGAAGACATCCAAGTTGTAGGTGGGAAGCAGACAGACGGAAAAGAGTTCCACATGCGTGCAGTTTAAGAAAGAAGCTTTGTTCATGGAATCCACGTTTTGATTTAGGCACAGATAAAGAGTGGGGGACATTTTTGACAGTGGATTCAGCTAAACGGGTGTTTTTCGTGAAAGATTGGCGAGAGGGGACCAGAGATTGGAGTTCAGACGAGCACCTGCCATGTAAATAACAATAAAACAAGGATAGGGTCACAACGTATCTTCTGTGGGAGAGAGGTTGCAGGGTAGAGAAAAGGGCATCCCCCACTAAGTCACGAAGTCTATTTTGTACTCTGTCAAAGCAGCATAGGCTGTTTTAGCAGCTCCTGCCCAGATATGACAGCAGTATTCCATCCTTGGACGTACTTGGCTTGAAGTAGCAGGAACTAAAATGTCCGTATGATTAAGTGTTAAAATATTTTTATTCATAATGAGGGTATTAGCCCAGTGATTTCGATGATCTTACTTATAACTTACGGTTAGTACAATCAACCGATTAGAAGCCTCCAACTTTATTATAAAAATATCGAATTTTGGATTCAATTCAATTCGCTGTCAACCTCCGTCTTAAAACGACTGAAGCGTGACTACATTGATTCTTCGCCACCATCGTTGTTATTAACACTTGAGATCATGACTGCTTTGGTTCTTCGCCGATTAGATTTACTACCGCCTTGTTCAACATAATGTCTCAAAACTTAACATTAAGTAAGGTAAAAAATTTAAATAACGATTTCGCTTCAATATTAATATTATAATTGGAGTTGGAGCGTTTTTACGAAATTTACTAATTTCTTTGTGGCATAGAAAATTTATATATAGCCTAATCTAATTTATAATTGATTGTAGTGTCATCGACACGTATGGATATGTCTGGTGAGGTGCTTACACTTTTAGCGAAATTATTTATTTTTTTATAGCAGGACGAGGGTATATCCTTTTCTTTGTGAATTTAATTTTTCTAGTCAGATTAATCAAAGCATTTTTAATTCATCAATGAAACCGTTCCGTTTAGTGAAATTACTGGATGTTATGCAATAGTGAGAAGCTGCTTGTCTTTCTACATATTTCATTTCTTGATAGAAATTTACTGGAAGGCAACAATTAAGTAAGTAATGGTTAAAGGGATGTTTCTTACAATTTATAGCAGGATAATTATTATTTATCGATTTCAGTTGGGAAACATAGTAGTATGCCCATGAATAGGTCATATCCTTTAATCTGGATTTTCAATCTTAATTTTTAATCTTAATTTTTAATTTTTATTTTTAATTTTTATTTTTAATTTTAATTTTTAATCTAAATTTTTAATCTTAATTTTTAATTTTAATTTTTAATTTTAATTTTTAATTTTAATTTTTAATCTTAATTTTAATTTTTAATCTTAATTTTTAATCTTAATTTTTAATCTTAATTTTTAATTTTAATTTTTAATCTTAATTTTTAAGTTTAATTTTTAATTTTAATTTTCAATCTTAATTTTTAATCTTAATTTTTAATTTTAATTTACAATCTTAATTTTTAATCTTATTTTTTAATTTACTTTAATTTATTTTTCATTTCTCCTCCCCATTTCATGAACTTTCTGCCCTAAAAACTATTTTTGCATGTATGACAAATTTTCAGATAATGCAGTTTCAATTTATTCGAGTACGAGCAAATTTTTAGCAAATAAAATATTCATTTGTTATATATTTACATATTTATAGCAAATGTAATATGCATTTGTTAATATTTTGGGTTCTGATAGAAAAGAACCCATGCTTTGAAACTCCGTTGATTAATATTTCTTTTCTAATTATCCTGTTGAGCAATAAATTCTTGTAAAGTATCCTTTACAATCTTGGACTGCTATATTTTATGAAAAGCTCTATTTATTTACTATTTCGGTTGTACTGTCCTGTTTTATTTGGTTGGGATTACTATATAAATATTAATATTATATTGTCTGTAATTTTACTGAAGCTTTAGTCCTGTAAGCATAATATATACTTGTTGATTATATATATGCATCCTGGGGTCTTAATTATATATATATATATATATATATATATGCATATATATACACACACACACACACACACACACACACACATATATATATATATATATATATATATATATATATATATATATATATAAGTGTCCGGGGTCTTTGTCTTTTGATCTTTTACATAAAATTAAACTAAGCTGACCACAGACCAAATTAATAACTTATATGCCTCACAAATTCGTAATAATTTGATAAGTATTTTAGCAGTAAATCAGCTACATGTAAATCTGTAACCTAACCTTCCTTCATAAAGCTTGAATTTGCGTCAATTTTCAAAATTAGACTAAAGGTGTTGCCACGAGGAAACTATGCTATAAAGTTAATTGTGAGAAGGCATGTGTCAAAAGATATTTGCTTTTTACGCGATTTGATTTTACAAATCGAATGACCCGGTGAATGTGTCGTCACATTTTAATGAAATCAAAATAAGTAACTTGCATCGATTTTTACACATAATTATGGCAACTGGTAAATTATTATGATATTAGATAACTTTGACTGGTGATTGCTCAAATAAAATACGGTATACAAACGCACAATAATTGACTGTCTCTTGAAAATTATAGCTTATTGCAAACAAGCAGGCGCAAACACACTACCAAATATATATGGCTGTACTTGGTGTCTAAAGAACGATTTAGAATTCATCATTTGATGACGTCAATGATACCAGGTACTTATGTTATATTATTTATAGATTCGCAATATACATTTCTAAATAGGACGATAAAAACGAAGACATTTATCGTAGAATATAGTCGGTTGTTGTCCTAATTATTCTGCATGCGAAAAATCAGTAAACAAACTGCTCGAAAAACATTAGGGCTGATCTTTTTAATTCTTTTGCTTCGTGTATAACTTACAACTAGAAAGGCGTGTGCTTTTTAACGGTACAATGAAATAAAAGTTTGTACTTAAAGCGAGTTGCGAGTTGCTTCCTATTTATATGTTATTTCGGATATATACTACATAGGTCCAATTGAAATACCTGTATATATATATATATATATATATATATATATATATATATATATATATATATATACTCTGTGTGTATGTTTGCGCGTGTGTTTGTTTACATATAGATATGTATATATATATTTGCCAAAATATTTATACATACACACACAAACATATATATATATATATATATATATATATATATATATAGAGAGAGAGAGAGAGAGGGAGAGGGAGAGAGATAGAGATAGAGATAAGGTACTTTTAATAAATTTCCAGACATTTTTATTGCCGATTTTATTGATAGTACGCAGATGCAACTCTAGTCCCCTTCGATATAATCTCCCACGACTGTAATGCACTTGTTTACTGTTCTAACAACTTCTGAAAAGCCACAGGAAGTTTTTTTTATGTGAGTGTGTTAATGACCTCCATCACATCTTCTGTGTTCTCCTCAAATTCCTCATAACGACAACCTCTAAGGTTTTCCTTAAGCTTAGCGAATGACCGAAAGAAACATGGAACAAGACTGGACTATAGAAAAGATAAGAAACTGTCTCGATGCCCA
Organism: Euprymna scolopes; assembly: GCF_053919585.1. NCBI lineage: Eukaryota > Metazoa > Mollusca > Cephalopoda > Sepiida > Sepiolidae > Euprymna > Euprymna scolopes. The sequence goes on from NC_136488.1 coordinate 120,007,582, forward strand.
TCTTGATCAAGTAGTCTTTGACAAGGATGGAGTTGTAGCCTGATGCATTGTCCTCATGGAAATGCCACTGGCCCGATGCCTTTCCTCTTCCGAATCTCGTAAAACCTTAATATAATATTTCTTCTTGACTGTCTCTCCAGTGAGAACCTAGTACATGTTGATCATGTCCTTGCTGCCAAAATACGAGATCATCATATGTTTCTTGATTGACTTGCTCCGTCTGACCTTTTGTGGTATGTGATAAGCAGCATACTTCAACTTTTCACTCTGTCTCTTGGTCTTTAGGTCATAGCAGTAGATGCAAATGCCATCACAGATGATAAAGAATTACGAGACCTTAATTGATCAGCTCGACCATTACACTGCTGTCATTACAACGTCTTTTCTTTCTTATTTCTCTCGGCATCTTTAGGAAAAAACTTCGCACTAATCTTTTGCATTTTCAGTTCCTCGCGAATAATTGTTTATACAGCACCATCACCAATATCAAACTGTGCAGTTATCGTCACTAGAGACACACAATGGTCCTTATCTGTTTAATTCTGTATTTGGCTAATCTACTCTGCGCTCTAACATCTCTCATTATCCCTCAAAAACTCCCCGCCTTCATTGTATATCTTATGTCACAAACCTGATGCTAGATTCGTACAAGATAGTCCCAAAACAGTCTGGAGCACTATATCTTTTTTGTGGAATTTTTCCAAATATGCACATAATTGTATTGTATATCATTATTCTAAAATATCCCCACGTCAAGATTGTATTTTTGAAATTCAATAGCTGTGGCAATCGGGCTTTATTAACGTACAATTGTATTCATCCTGTAGCTGTTCATTTAAATCTAAAATCATAACAACGGTCATGCATACGTGTATATTTAAATACAAACACAATGTCTTAAAATGTATTGTAAACACGCCTTCCGGTATGTATTTCAAATAGAAATTGAAGTAGAACAACCCAAAGTTGTGTATTTATCATATCCACACGCGCACACACACATATATTTATATATTATATTTTTTATCCTTTGAGAAAAGTAATTTGTGTATTTATTAATTTTTTGCCGACTGTTATCCTTATTTTCATCCTTATTGTTGTTTCACCATGTGTCCGCCAACTCATCCTCTGGCCTTTTTAGGTGATTAACCGCGACGGGATAGGAATTCTGAGTCTCTGAACTGCATCTCCAGTAATTACTGCCTTCCATAGTTGTTGTTGTTGTCTCACCACATTTTAGCCAACTAATCCTTTCGCGTTCTTTGTGTAGCAACCGCTATCTTCAGACAATGCTCACTTAGAACTGTAGCGATTCAACGAATGTATCCACTGCGCCAGTCCCCGAAGAGCGATCTGAGTTTGATTTTTGGTCTTATAAATCGAAGTTTTTGTTCTAATCTGGTCTTTCATCTTCTGGTCCGTACCGACCGGTATTATATATTATTTTTTTTTTATAGGAACCTTTAGATGAGTAATTTATATATTGTGGTGAAAAATCAACAACGATGAAGATGATAACATCCAAAATAAATAAATAATATAATAATCATCATCGTGCAGTCCGTCAGTCTTGACGATGACTAGTGTGGACCTCAGTGCTTTACCCCTCGGTGTTGGGGTAGTCTCTCTCCATCGCTACATGACATTCCACCTTGACTCCACACTTGCTTGCAAAGTTTAGGTGCAGTATCTGTTGCTCATCAGCTAGACGCCCTCTAAACCTCCAATGTTCATGTCTAATTGAGCGAACCCGCGACGACTGGCAGAAGAGGAGCCCGCAGATACTGGTCGAAAGTAATCTCAGTGAGGTAAACAGTCGTCCAATCGTGTCCGCTTCTACGTCATTGTCTTGTGGGTGCCCTTGGTTGGACGAAGACTAGGGGAACCAACCCAAAAATCAAGCAACACTGCCTTGTATGGCTTATCACAGCAAAAGGCTAAGAGATAGGGAACTCTGACTTCAAATCCTACTTCTGCCTAGCAGTTTTTCTTAAAAGGCTATGGAACCTCATCCAGAAATAATAATAATAATAATAATAATAATAATAATAATAATAATAATAATAATAATAATTAATAAATAAATAAATATATATACATATATATGCGAAAATATATATAAGGAATATATATATATATATACATAAACATATACACACACACACACACACACACACATATATATATATATATAATTTTTACCCCAAATATATGAGAAAATATATATATATATATATATATATATATATATATATATATATATATATATATATACATTAATATATATACATACACACACACACACACACACACACACATATATATATATATATTTAATTTTTACCCAAAACAAGGCATATTGCCTCTTAGATGTAGGGGCTACTATCAGGCTATAAGCTACAGGGGTACTATGTAGGGAGTTGGGCAGCAAGAGGTCGGTTCACGTTACACTTGAACTTCTGCATGTCAGTACAGTTGGGGAAGCAGGGACCCGGAAGGGAAGTCCAAAGTCTAGCGGTTCTGGGGAAGAAACTACCTGAGGTAGAAGGCTCTTAAATCTGGGGATCTCTACTGTGAAGGGATAGGATTTAGCTGATTGCCGGGTTTGTCGGGGATATTTTCGTCGAGGGGGTACAAGTGCTTGCAGTTCGTCAGAGCATTCACCGCTAAAGTACTTGTAGAACAGGCAAAGGGATGCAATATTTCGTCGATGAGAAAGAGGGTGAAGCTTAGATGCCAGTTCAGGACCTATCAGCTGCGCGACTCTCTTTTGAATCTTGTCTAGGAGTGAGAGACTAGTATCATATGCACCAGCCCAAATGTGACAACACTACTCCATACATGGCCGAAAGGTTACCTTATAGGGGTACAGGATACTTTCGTGCGTTAATAGCTTTCTAGCACAGTAGAGAGAACCCTCCGTCTTCGCAGTGGTCCTGGCAATGCTTCCAATATAATTGTTCCAACTCACGTTTCCTGTGAACGTTAGACAGAGGAGTTTAAAAGATGACTTTGGGCATTTCTATTGGTTTAAAAGATGTCTTTGGGCATTGCTATTGGTGGTAGAGAAGGTTTCTTGTAATTATTGAAGGAAACAAGTTTAGTCTTGACAGCGTTGAATGTGACCATCCATTTTTATCCCCATTCCACTACAGATTGGCGGTCATCCTCCAGTGTTTCTGTCATTTCCTTAGATGTGTGTTCATTTATTTTCCTGTCATGTCTGTTATAGAGTGTTGTGTCATCAGCATATATACCCATCTCACAGACAATTTTGTCAGGGAGGTCATTTATGAATATTAGGAATAATAAAGGTCCAAGAATAGTCTCTTGAGGCACTCCCGCATTTATATTATATTGTTTAGATGTACGACCGTCAAGGACAACCTGGATTTTCTTTTAATCCAAGAAAGGATTTAATTATGTTGAGTATTCGTCCAGTATTATCGTATGATCTGATATTTGCCTGAGAAGACTTTCATGTCATACCCTGTCAAAAGCCTTAGATATATCTAGAGCTACAGCTCTACACTCCCCTGCTTTGTCCAGTGAATGGTATATACGTTCAGTGATTAAAGTTAGGATGTCTGCTGTAGAACGGGCTTGCCTAAATCCATATTTTTTGTCAGTCAGAAGTTTAGCATCTGTAAGGTGATGGACTAGAGCTTGGTTAATTAGGGACTCAAATATTTTGGCAAAAAGTGAGAAGAGGCTATGGGCGATAATTTACTGTGTCAGTTCTTTTGCCAGAATTCTTGAAAACTGGTACCACAGAAGCAGTTTTCCAGCAGGCAGGAAAGCAAGATTCATTAAAACATTTGTTGTAAAGTTTGGAGAGAACTGGAGCTACTTCGGTGGAACACTTTTTTAATAGCACAGCCGGGATGAGATCAGGTTCACATGCTTTTGAAGTGTCAATATTTTTTTATGATAGCATGCATCTGAGTAGGGGTGATTTTCAGATCGTCTAGCGTTGCATCTGTCCGCAAAGGAAAGTCAGGGAGGGGGTGGTTCGCAAGGTTCAGTGTGGATTTGGAGGCAAACCAACTGGCAAGCATGTTAACCTTCTCGGTTGCTGAGCAAACAACTTCATGATTATTGGATAGTGTAGGAATTGTTGATTTACTACACTGTTGTAGATTTTCCAGAAGTCACGGGTTCCTAGTTTCTGTTCTTCGATGCGTTTTTGGTGGTTTCCGTAAATTCTCTCTTAGTTGTCGCTATTCATTTCTTACAGTAACTTCTGGCTTCTTTATACTTCTGTCTGTTTGAAATGGACTTATATCGGTTAAATCTGTATAATGGCAGCTGCACAAGTAAAAGTAAACCATTGGGGAGAGTGAGGATTGCTATAAAATTTCCGCATTGGAACATGTGCTTCAATTGCTGTTTTGAACCATTCAATGGTCTCATTTGCGCACTGTTAAACAAAAAGAGCAAAGATATTTCGCCATGGGGCGTCTCTGATGAGATTCCTGATGGCTTCACAGTCAGCCCTTTATAATATCTTGTTGTTTTCAGCAATGGCTCTTCAGTTTTGACTCTTCAGTTTAGGACGATTTCAACCATTATCACTGCATGATCAACATTCCCAAGTGGGCTGTAAGGATGACTTCAATAGTGCAGTGTCATCACTAACAAGTTTTGCTTTATATGTGCTCAGACAACAACCGTGATTTGACTCTGGAAAAGTGATGCCCTCTTCTTGATAGCTCTGTGTTAACAACATCGACAGTGCAAAAATTAATCCAAGAAATCCCGACTGTTGTTTTATTGGGACATTATTATGCTTCAACAGTTTTGTCTGTCCTGGATTTCCATTGAAATAAGCTGGTCTTTTCTATAAATCTATGTAATTATTCTAATAGTTTCATTTGTCAGACGTTACTAATTGTGTAATTCTAATAACAGCTCTACGTAAACTGCCACATGCTCAGTTCAGCCCCCTATTCTCATGTACCAACATCACTTAACTATTAATCTTAAAATGTATAATCTACATTATTACTCGTTGAACTGGTATTCAATTTAATTAATTCTTTGTATTATTTGGATTATTATGAATACTGTTCTCATCTTGAGTGTTATTTGCACAATGCTGTAAACTTCGCCTTTTCTTCCACTGTATGTTGTCGAACTCTGGAAACTGCAGGAATTTCGAACGAAACCCTTTATTTAATTAACGGTTGTAGCTTGTTCCCTCATCCATAACTGGCCAAACATACTAAGCAATGCTGAATTATATTTTCAATATCTCCCGCATTAAGAATTTAAAATTTAACTATCAACGTTAACATTATTTTACACTATACACGATCGTAAAGCATGCCCTTTGTTTTTAATTCAAACTTTCTCTTTTATCTGATGTTATAAAGGCTGTTTACTTTTGAGTTCTATTTGCATCCGAGAATTTTGAGAGGTGAATGTACCTCTTTTTATTTCTTTTAGATGAGACAAAAGTCTCATATTTTGTACATATTTTGTGAGTGCGCGTTTTGCATAACACTGCAATTTTTATGTTCACTTCAACAAAAAGGGAGTAATACATACACTATGGCAGTTATATATCACTCTACAACTTCATTCCTCTTACTTGATGTTCTTGAGAAAGGACGAGGAGAACGTTATTTTTATGTTGACGTTTGTTTGGCCTTAGCCGTATCTTGTGAGAGATTTGTATTTCTGTTTCAATGATGATATTATAAGTAAACGTTTTACCTGGACTGTTATCATCCGACTGATAGTACAAAGACCCGAACCCTGGTGTAACCGCGTAAAATTATGAACAATCAGCCAGTGCATAATATGAGAATGGTTAACATTACATTAGTTTTCGGTAGTGCCTGTGAAGAACATGCTAGTGAAACTGCTTTCGTCAATAACTTCAAATAAATATAAATCTTTATCACTCTCTCTGCACTCTTCTCCTAAATCTTCTGCTGAGGTTTTTCACAAATCTTCTAACTGCAGCATAATAAGTCATAAAAGAAAAGATAAACATAAACCCGGAACAACTGCTAACTTAAGTCCCTATTATACAATTTCTTTTTATGATATTACGAGCTTTCTAGGGGTTGTAATATTTTTAAATGATACCAACTCTGACCTGTTGTTTAATATATCCAATACTCCAGCTAAAGAGGAGATAATACGTAGAACCATATATATATATATATATATATATATATATATATATATATATATATATATATATATATATGTGTGTGTGTGTGTGTATGTATGTGTGTGTGCGTGTGCGTGTGTGTGCGTATAGATAGATAGATATATATATAGATAGATAGAAATGATGAGGGATTAATAATTGTGAAAATATCAATCAAGTTTTCATTGGAGGAAACATAATACACCCAAATTTATATGTATGGTCGTTTCGGAAACGATACCCTTTTGTTCATTCGATATTTACAAATAAAGCCATCGAGAAATAAGTAAAATATTTCTGGATATCGTCTTCTCATCAACATAAATTCAGAGAAGGGGAGAAGATACGAAATTTTAACCAGCTTATTAAAGTAAATATAGTTTGTGAACCTAGAATAAAGAAATAAAAAATTCAAGTTGAACTTTTTCCTTATTTTAATACGAGAGGCGTGCAATAAGTAATGCCCCTTACCCACTTCCAGTTTTCTGATCTAACTGAAATTTTGAATGTACATCAATTTATATCCCTATGGGTTATATGACAAATTACAGCTCTGAACTAATTGTGGTTTCTGTTTTACAGGTGTTTGAACTGAGTCAGGTGTGAAATGGAGTCTGTTGAATGTCGAGCAGTGATCCGGTTTTTGTATTTGAAAGGACGCATACGACAGGAGACTTTTGATGAAATGAAAGAAACTTATGGTGATAATGCCCCATCATATGACCTTGTAAAACGCTGGCATTGTGAATTCAAACATGGCCGGAAGTCTGTGGAAACAGCTCCAAGACCTGATCGCCCCCTTTCTGCCATTGATGAGGTATCTGTCCGTCAAGTTGAGGTTGCCATTTTGGAAGATCGGCGCATTACTATTCGCCAAATAGCCCAAGATGTCAAGATTAGTACAGAATCTGTGGAAACTATCATTCATGACCATTTGCATATGCATAAGGTGTCTGGCAGATGGATTCCAGGTTGCTCATACCATTCCAAAAGTCCAGAGTGCTCGAGCATGAATTTGGAGATGTGTCGAGAAGATGAGTAAAAGTTTTTTAAAGACTGATAACACAGGATGAATCCTGAGTCCATCACTATGATCCAGAGACCAAAGGCCAGTCAATGCAGTGGAAGCACTTGGCCTCACCACCTCCAAAGAAGGCAAGGGTGCAGCCCTCCGCTGGCAAGATCATGGGACCAGGACGGAGTAGTGATGACAGATTTCCTGGCAAAGAGTACCACAATTACAGAAGCCTATTATGCTTCTCTTTTGAGAAAATTAAGGGAAGCTATCAAAATCAAGAGGTGGGGCAAGATCAGCAAAGGTATCCTCCTCCTGCAGGACAATGCTCCGGTCCACAACTCGCATGTCGCCAGATCAGAAGCACAGGGGTGTGGTTATGAAATCATCCCCCATCCTCCCTACTCTTCTGACCTTGCACCCTCTGTCGTTCACCTCTTCCTAGCCATGACGTTGTTTTTGAAAGGGAAGCGTTTCCCAGATGATGCAGCCTTGATTTCTGAAGTCACATTGTGGTTGGAGGACGAAAGTGGGGTGTTCTACAAAAACGGTCTCCAGAGCTTCATCAAACAATTAGAGAAATGCATAACTCTGGGTGGTATCTATGTATTAAAAGACTAATAACTGTGCCAGGTTTCGTTGCTCTACTCCTATGGGAAGTGGGTCAGAGGCATTACTTATTGCACGCCCCTCGTATCATTAATATTAGATATATTTTCAATTATATTTGTTATGACATAATGTCTATGTGATGCAATTAAGCAATTAGTTTACATGTTTCTGGTTGATATCCTTTTATTGATGATTGTTCTGTTTACAACGTTTTAATCTTCGGTGTCCATGACCTTCTTTAATTGTATTCGTTCCTTGGTCTTCTCTTTCATCTTCGCTTCTGGTTGTGTCGACTTCTCTCACATTAATGCTTGCCGATTATGCGGCGCAATGGCTCACAAGTATAAAACATAAATAATCCAAAACATAGAAAACACTAACTCCTACGTATTCTTTTAATATTGGTATAACTCTGGGTACGTATGTGACAGTATCGACTCTCAAAGTCGCTAATGTCATTTTCTTAAGCGTAGATTTACTTCCGCTGATCTTGGCATAATCAGCCCCTAATGCCTCTCCTGATGTTGGTCCAGGAGTAATCTGCGTTCAACTAGACGAAGCTGTAAACTGTTAACTGTCACAAACTCAAAAAATGTCGTAAACTGTCCAAACTACTGTAAACTGTCGCAAACCTACTTGCATTCAGAAATTGCCAGCAAACATACTCCAAATACTATAGTCGTTCCAATAGTCATTCTTCCTATCCTCTTAATTAAAAAAAAAATTAAGAACTACGAGGAGGGTGTAGTACTATTAAAAGAAGCGACCTATAGTTCCCCAAAGTTTGGTTTTGTACATAGTTCTCACTATTACCTATGCACTTTTACTAGTAATGAACCAGAGCTTTGATGCCTCAATCGTAAGTCAACGCCTGTTATGGAAGTCCATTTCTTTTTTCGTAGCTGCAAATACGGTTCTGTTGTCCTGGAAAATTCTGTCCAGGCAATTCGCTATTGAGAGGGCGAACAAATGAAAGCCTGTTGGATGAGACAGTGCCGTTCAACCAAACTATCTCACACATTCTGGGGTCTTCAAATTTGTGTGGGACTAAGACTTGTCCTATTGCAACCGAAATATCCCCTATTTCTCTGTTCTTACACAAGCAGACTGGGCTTTCAGTTTTTTGCAACATTTAAACGTAACGGTCATATTGGCAGTTTACTATGGTTTCAAAAAATCAAAGAGGATGGAGTCCTTCATCTTCTAGAAAACGGTGAACATAATTTTGCCTACCAATGTATCTACCACTTGAACTTCTGTAGAAGAGATTACTTTTGTGTACAATAGTCGTATATTATATTCAATTTCCGCCATTTTGATCCTATTCCTGTCACGTTTTGCGTAAAACTCTTATTTCAGCTGTAATTTTGTGCGTTTGTAAATCACTGCTCTCGTAACATTTCTGCTAACCTTACTTTCTATACGTTTGTTTGGGGTGCTGATCAAATTATTTCCTCTTTTATTATAGTTCTCTTTTCTTTTAGATTTTCTAACACTAGTTGTGGTAGAATGAGAGTGGCAGAGCATAATAATATTGACACACAGGCTTCTTCATTTTATTGGACGCCTATTCAACGATTTAGAACAAGGTTAAGTGTGGATTTTATTAAAGTGTTTCTATAGAACTATTTGAATTCAAACTTGTTACAACCAGCTTTTCAGTCCATCTCGTTAATCATTTAAACATTATAACCATCGAAAGTAAACGACATCGAACCTAGTTTTTACTAAATGAATGAACATTTGAGAGTTCTACATCGTCTATGTCTCTACTTACTCCATGCTTGTTTCTGTACATCCTGGACTTCTTGCCAATTGATCCAAGCAATGTACGTTCAACGCGAGTACAGTTGGTTATTGCACAACTTTTGCATCACAACAGACTAACCGCAAATGTGTACAAATCTGTTAATTTTAAGATGCACATGAAATATATACGTGCTCTTTTTCATTGAAGTAACAGCCTCGGATACGCTTTGGTAAAACGTGTGATCTATAAAAAAAAACTTTACCATCAAGATCCATTTTAATAAACCATTTTGTTATAATTAAAAAAAATTAAATGATTTTTCTATTGCCTAGTTTACTTTTGAACGACATAAACTTTAAAACTTTTTTTATCGGAATTCGATTGGTATATCAACTAAATACCAGATTCCGAAAGTATAAGATTTAATTACGTGTGAAATCACAACAAGAACTCGTATTGTACCACAGTTGCAAAGATTACCTTTCTTTATACGTCTTATTAGGATCAAACAACGTTGCACTGATCAATCTTTCTTACCAAAAACATTACTTGTGCTGAATATGTACACGGGATTGTATCCCTGCACGATACGAGATTGTCATCTTTACTGGCAATGCTAATAATTACTTGCCATAAACCCTCGCCATGTGTAAGTAAAAGCTGTTTATTCTAGGCATCATTTCAATCAGCTCATAATATATTTCATCATTCGACTAACAATTTAACGCAGTGTTTTTTTTAGCCTTGATACCTCATTAATAAAGTATAAAAATTGACTTGATATAAATAATTAATAATGTCTGCACGAATCACAGAATCAAGTATTAATAAGTCCCAAAAGAAAATATATATCACTTAACGCAAAACATTTAAGTATACACATTTAACTTTGAGTTTTTGAAGAGTTACTATAGAATACAATAAATTGTATTACTCACTATTTATATTAAACACATAATATGCAAACTAGAGACAGTCCTGTGATTATTCTTTAAGGCGAAGATTCTTCTCTTAGTATATATATCAACGCGTTTTCAAGATTACTTCATAGTTTAAACTTATCTGGCTTTGTCATGACGACACTCTGTGTTATGGTCTCGTTATAAAAGCCAGTTTAAGTTTCAATTGCATCGTACGTATGGCAAGGATTTAATATTAAAATGCTACATATAATAATATATATTAGATGACTACTTTTATATTCTGCAAGTGTGCCATTCAGCTGTTATAAATACCTGCCTTGCTTATCTATCTATAGACGTTCAGCCTAAACGCAAAATCTTCGATATTGTTATATCAGTTTTGTTCTGATGTAAACATACTTAACTACGTAATGAAGTTTCAGAATATGATTTTATGAGAGTTTATCTCCGAAACTGTTGTCGATTATATATTTTCATTCTATGGATATGCGCCACAGACAAAGACCACGCGATATCATTATACCATTTTAAACTGAAATTACACTTTGACCAAAAACTAAAACATAAAATGCGTATTCTATTTCGAGTTTCATGTTCGACCTAACAGTATATCATATTTAATCAAATAAAAATACATTTTATCATACGATCTACAAATTTACTAAAAATGTGGAGAATAACATGGCACGGCTGAACAAGAGTATGTATTAACATATTATGATATAGGCTCCAGAACTATTGGTTATATTTATATTAAATTGGGTATAGCGTTTATTTGGGATGTAGAATACAATACTATTAGTATTATTATTTTAAGATGTTTAAATGAAGTCCAAACTGATATCCGACAAAGCGCTAATAAAAATGGAAAACGTAACATTTAAGCAATACAGTTTTTCTTCTTTCTGCATTGCGGTAATCGGTTTCCCTTTAAAACGTATTATCTCTATTGAAAAATGATGTCAATATATTGAAAAAAAAAAAAAGTTCAGTCCGCATATAAAATCCGGAAAAATGACCGTTGAGAATATTATTGTCTTTCGACCATCTTTCTTTCTTATCTATTCTTTGTTATTATTATGCTGCTTTTTGCGGGTGGTGTTATTTGATAGCTATGTCTTTTTTGTATTTTGGCGGCAGCTGGAGATAGGATCAAGCAGAAAGTAAATCTGCTGGGGTCAACAAACCGGTCTTAGTGGAAATCACCAGAGGGAAAGAAACATTCGATTATCGCCAGGAAAAGAATAACGGTATGTCATTCTGATAGAAAATTATTCTGACAATCTACGTGTTTTTCTTTTTCCTTTTCCTAGAACAATTGTTGCTTTCCCACTCACTGAATAAAAATTAATCTCAGCTAAAATACAATCATTTTTACTTTTTTTTCTGTGACGACCGACCGTTCCTTGATTTTTTTTTTCATTCATTCTTTTTTGTTGGTTTATATATTTTTTATTCTCCTTATTTCATGGTTTGTTTCATCGTTTATTTAACATTCCGTTTTATCTTTTCATTCTTTTTTTTCTTTTTCGTATAACTTTTTCTTTCTTTTTAGATTTCCCATCCTTCATTATTTTCTTTCTTTCTTGTATTTGTTCATTTTGCCTTATAATCTATCTAATCATTTATCTTCAAAAGCAAAACTATGAGAACATTAGTAGACAAATCTTAACAGTATAAATTATATAAGCGTAGAGTTTGCAAATAAGTAACCCATGTGGTAATGTCTTTTGACATACAATGCCCTTCCCTGGATACCTGATCTTATGACGATATACTCGATGAAAAACGGTTCTAAAAAATGGATAATGCCTGGGAGAATCGTATTATAGCCAGAGAAAATATACTACACAGCTCCTCAATTAAGAAGAATCGTCTGAAGCCAACAAAAAAGTACTAGTCCCTAAATTGAGCATTAGAATTATTTTCTTGGTTTCAGATATAGGTATCACAACAGTTTTAGCTGCAAAGAGATGGGTAAAAAGTACTCATTGCTAATAAATCTGTGTCCTTTTTATTTCTATAGTTTCGCGGATTCTTATGATTTTATTAACGAACCATCTCTTTCTCCTTTCTTCACTTTCTAATTCCTTACTTCGCCTACTTGTTATTTGTAATCGTCTTCTCTTGCTTAAAGACCTCTCATCTTATTATCCTCAAACTATTATGATAACTTATTTTATAATCAGTAAATAAATTAAGCCTATTTACAATAACTTTCCAAAATGTCGTAAACGTTACCTATTGTAATAAATCTACTAATTTACAAGCAAATAAACTTCAAACATGAGTGAATTTTGCAACTGAGACATATACAGAGTGACCCCCCAAAAAGGCCCCAACTCTATTTAGGCCCCGTTTTTTAGTGTTATGTTCGAATGAAATTAAACTTTGGTCATAACTAGTTTATTATATTCAAAACATCACATCAAAACAATAGGGTATTTGGACATTTTTCCGTTCTACAGCATATGCTCTAGATGGCCTCCATTTAGCTTTTGTTTTTTGGGGGTCACGCTATATATATATATATATATATATATATATATATATATATATATATATATAAATATATATATACACATGTATATATATATGTGTGTGTGTGTGTCTGTGAGTGTGCACGTGCGTGTGTGTATATGTACATCGTTATGATTATGATATATATTTATTTATATATATATATATATGTAAACGTGTATATATATGTAAACGTATATATATATATATTTATATATATGTGTGTGTGTATGTGTGTATGTGTGTGTGTGTGTAAACACATATATAGGAGGTGCCTTGTGTCACAGACTCTCTCAGCTCCTCATTTGTCTCATAACGACAGCCTGTAAAGGAATTACCAAAAGTCACAGGAAGCAAGGTCTATATCATAGGGAGCTGAATTGATCAGCTCGACCATCTTTGCTGTCATTACAACGTCTTTCTTTCGGATTTTTTCTAAGCAGCCTTGGGACGAAGCTCACCCAAAATTTCTACATTGTTAGTTCCTGGCGAATATTTGCGTATAGTTTCCACATTGACACTAAACCGTGCACTTATTATCTCTATAGACACACGACGGTCCTTATTTATGAAAGTCTGTATTTGACTTATCAACTTTGGTGTTGTTACTTCTTTATTCCTCCCAAACCTAATATCGACTCTCACAGACTCCCCGCCTTCATTGAATCTCTTATGTCACTCGACAAATGATGATTGATGTATGCAAGATGGTTCAAACTCGTCTGAAACATTCCATACGTTTCCATGGCATTTTTAGCAAGTTTAAAACAGAATTCTATTGTATATCTTTCTTCTAAAGTATTCTCACGTCCAGATTGCATTCATGAACTTCACCAGGTGTGACATCAGGCTTTAGTAAAGTGTATTCCAATCCCTTCATTTGAACTTGAAAATATGACAATTGGTCAGTCATCTCGTAAGATTTGTAAGCAATAACATACTGAGTTTTAAATGCCTTTACAAAAAATTTGGAAACTGATTGAAGGCACACACACACACACACATATATATATATACATGTATGTATATACATCTCTAGAATTATATAAGTCCAATTTTTTACACAGGAAATCACGACTTATCAAGACCCAGAGGCCACTCGAGGATAAGGGTTAAAGAGTGTACAGTAGTCAAAAGGACAATATTATAGTAATCGTTAGAAGTGTAAATGTGGTAAATTGGATTATTAAGGGGAACGATCATCAAAAACTTGTTTACATTGGACTTAAAGACGGTCAAAGTGAAGTCAGCAGGAAAGCAGGTAAATGGAAGAGAGTTCCACAGGTGTGCAGTTCTTAGACAGAAGCTTTGTTCAGGGAATCTATGGTTAGGTTTGTCTGTGTGAGTGAGTTCATTCCTCATAAATTCCCAAACGACTGCCGATTGCGATTTTTTATTGCAAATTTCCCACAAGGATAATTCATATGTCTCACAGTGTTCTTAGATATGTTTTCTTTTGTTTTTGTTTTTTTGTTTTTCCAGAAATTCATTCGATAAGTATCGAAGATCGAAAAAAAATTGATCCTAAAATAGTTTTTTTCATTAAGATGAAAAAGAATAATTTTTACAGCGAAATTTGTATACGTCACACCAGCAAAGGAGATAATGCAATCTTAGCAATTGTTTCTTATATATATATATATATATATAAAATGATTGACGTCTGCAGATATAGCTCAGTTATAGAGCATTTTAAGTCCGAATGTACCTCACCATTTAATTTTCTTTCTTTCTTATGAATGTGTTCAATTTACAATAAAAGAAGATGGAATCGCCACAAATCATTTCTTTGTTTGCATGTGTTAAAACTAAAAATTAATTAGACGTGACTCTTCTAGAGGATCCATCATCAAGTCCAAATATCAGCTGACATGATAATGTAAACAAACACAGACGAAAATTGATGAACGATATTATATATATATATATATATATATATATATATATATATATATATATATATATATATATATATATATATATATAGCTAATTAGTCCACCGGGAAAATTATTCCAGGTAATCTATCTATCTATCTATCTATCTATCAGTCTACAATTATATAAATGAAACTCTCTCCTCCCTCTCTCTCTCTCTCTGAGTTCATTTCTCATAGACTCCGAAATGACTCAACGTATTTTCTTTAAAAGCTTACAAAACTGTAGTGTATAAGTTTGTGAGTGATCCTAGTTAAGTTATGTCTCAGAAAAACCCTGATAATTACCGATAATCGATAATCTAATCTCTTATTTTAATTTATCTATCATCGGTAAAACCATTTTTCCATGTCGTCGCTTAGCAACAATGATAGAACAACGAGCCGTGAAAATTCAACTGTAGGTAAGTTGATAGCGTGTTTTTACTTATTTCTTGTATTTTTTTTTACATGACGCGGGCTCTAGGTTCAAACCCAGCACATAAATTTCTTACAGGTTTATTTCGTAAATTGGAAAGAAGTTTATTTATAAAATTGGAAAATTAACGTGGGTATGTATATTTTAAAAACATATCTATTATTTTTGCAATATAAAACTGGAATATTACGGTACTTTAATTAAACTTTATAATTGATTATAGAAAACACAAAATCGTAAACTAAGCAAAGATGATTTGTTCATCGAAATAAAAAAAGTACATTTGAATTTAACTCAAGTCAGTTATAATAATTAAATTTCAAATAAAACCTTTTTTTTAAACTAAGTTTGGTTTAAACTAAATGTTTGGTATAAAATGCTTATTTTCTTTACTCAAAAAGACACTGATTATGAATGGTTCTTCATTAATAATCCTCAAGATTAAACATTAACATTCAGATTAACTGCTTTAAAATATTCACAATTACGTTTATATAAAAGATAAATAAGAATAGTTACATATGACTGTATTGTAACATTATTAAATAGATTTCCCCTTTTCTTTTACTGTTTGCTCTTCTTTAAAGCTTTTTCGACTTGATCTCATTATTTTCTCTTACATTTCTTTCGTACTACAGAGTGACAAAAAAAAACGGGCCCCAACTCTACTTAGGCCCCGTTTCTTAGTGTTCTATCCGAATGAAATGAAACTTTGGTCATAACTAGTTTATTATATTCAAAACATCACATACAAAACACTAGGGCCTTTGCCCTTTTTTTTCTCCGTTCTACAGTATATGTTCTAGATTGCCTACTTTTGTTTTTTTGGGGTCACCCTGTACTACAATTCTTTCATAATTTTGCATTTTTATCCTTATTCTTTGGTTATTTCTTTGGTTATTTTTTTATTCATTCATTTTTTTTACAAAGGAATCACCATTTATCAAGGCCCAGAGGCTACTCGAGGATAAGGGTTAAAGAGTGTACAGTAGTTAAAGCGAAAATATCATAGTAATCGTAAGAAGTGTTAATTTGAAAAATTAGATTAAGGGGAACGGCTCACCAAGAACTTGTTTACGTTGGACTTGAAGATGACCATATTGTAGTCAGCTGGAATGCAGATAAACGGAAGAGAGTGCCACAGGTGTGTAGTTCTAAGAAAGAAGATTTGTTCATGCAATCTATGTCTAGGTTTTGGCACAGATAAAGACTAGGGAAAATTAGTGATAGCGTTCTCAGCTAGACGAGTGTTTCTCGTGAATGCTGTGCGAGGGAGGACTATAGATTGGAGCTCAGATGAGCACTTGCCATGAAAATTATGATAAAGCAGAGACAGGCTCGCAACGTCTCTTCTGTGGAAAAGAGTTTCGTTATTTGTTTATTCGGAGTTTCATTGCATAGGTATTCATTATCCATAAGCATAGACATCCCTGCGACAAACATGCAATATTTCCTGGATACTAATAAACAGATTAAATCTTTCTTTTTAAATAGTATTCTTGTAAAATGTACGCACAAAGCTTATGTTCCCCCGTACGAAAACAATACCATGATACATATATAGTCCCGCATACATACGCATTTTAAACTTATGTAGTAAACCATTATGTAAATATGTACCTCCATTGATTTATTCAATCCCATTTCTCTCACTCCCATCCCTCCCTCTCTCTCTATCTATCTTTTTCTTTATCGGCAAATTTGTACATTTTCTTCTCGCTGTCTTTCCATTTTTCTTCTTCTTATACCTTTTTTTGGCGTTTTTCCTCATGTTTCGTGAATTCCTCAAAATCGATATCGTCTATAACGGAAATGTTTAAAATAAATATTACTGAGCTTGGTCGGCCATAACTTGCTTATCTTTCAGTAATCTTTTTACTTACTCTTTTTCCCCATTTATTATATCTTTGCAGAAATAGTTCTATTCATTTTCTAGTCTCCTGAGGTTCTTTCTTCATTTTCATCAGCAGACGCAACAGCAACAACGCCCCTCTAAAGTGTCAACTCGCAGTAGAAGACACTGATAACTTGGTAACGCCAGAGCTAGTCTAACAGGGTTCAGAATGCAAAAGGAGTCGGTATCAAAATCAGTCGTCCTCTGGTCGTCTCTTGATATTTTTTTAAAATTCAATTTTCACCCCAAACAAGGAACAGTACCACTTTGAAGTAGGAGCTTAATATCGGGGGCATAAGTTGCAGGAATATTATGAAGGAAGATGAACAGCAAGATGTCTGTTCACATTACACTTGAACTTCTGCATGTCAGTACAGTTGGGAAAGAAGAATCCCGGTAGGGAGTTTCAAACTCTAGCAGTTCTGGGGAAGAAACTTTGTGAGTAGAAGGCTTTCTTACACCTAGGGATCTCTACTGTGAAGGATTTAGCTGCTTGTCGGGTCTGTCGGGGTATTCACGTCGAGGGGATATAAGTGCTTGTAGTTCATCAGAGCATTCACCATTCAAGAACTTGTAGAACAGGCAGAGGGATGCAGCATTTCGTCGATGGGAGAGAGGTTGAATCCTAGATGACAGTAGCAGATGCACCAGCCCAAATGTGGCAACAGTACTCCATACATGGGCGAATGGTTGCCTTATAGAGGTACAGGATACTTTCAGACGTAAGTAGATTTCTATCACGGTAAAGAGAGACTACCTTCTTCGCAGCAGCCTTGGCAATGCTCTCAATAGCAAGACAATCACATAACTGCCACTTAATGGAATGAGATTGACTACGTTCTTTCTATGTCATCTCTTTGTGGGGTCTGTGTCAAACCTTCAACGATTTTGCATGCAACCTCGACATTTTGCAGAACTCTCTGTGGGCGGGAGTTTCTTTTTAATCTTGCAGGTATAGGTAGAGCTGGAAGTAACCCGGATGACGTCATGAAAACCAGATAATCTTCGGACAGGATCTTTATGAGCTCTATGCAGAAGTCTGACTCGTACAACAAATCAATATCACAAGTGGTAAAAGAGGAATGACCTTCTTCATTGTACTGTCCATTAAATCTTTTAGAACATGAGGCATTTGATGGAAGATTGTAATCTTGGAGCTGTCAAAGCTGGTTTGGATCGATCAATCGCCTCAGCAAAAATTAATATAAACTTTGTATTTGGAGACTAAATTTAAATTATTTCTACTCACAGTTTAAAAAACGTAATTCATCGTTATCATTATCTTGTACTTACTTGGAGTTTTACACACGATCTCCTTGACCATCCTCACTTATTTGGTGAGGGACGGAAAGCAGGAGCGCAGGGGCTTACTTACAATTATATAATTTAATTTTTCATGCTTCCATGTTATGTTTTTTTTTTTTTACATCTGTAGCAGTTATTATATGTCTGCAGCTCACGTGTGTTAGTCTCCGCATTCAAGGGTGTTCATTAATATTTCTGCAGTTTTCATTATTGTTATCCGTTGTATCTTCTCAGCCAACAATTCTGGTTCCAATCTCTCCCATTTTGTTTCAACGTTTTTCAGTTTTGTTCCTAGCGCTGCTACTATCTAGTGTTATCTTGACTTTCTTTATCTTCCATATCCTTTTGCGCTCTCTGGTCAGTTATGTTTATTAACTCCGCTTCCTTGCCTCCTTGATCGTTACTCTATGGTCTGATGGGACGGAAATATCTATGATCTGGCAGGGCTTTTCCTTCTTATTAACAAATATGACATCCGGTCTTCTTGCTTGAATATGTCGATCCGTTTATATATCAATATTGTGACTTTCATTTTCTTAAACTGCTGCCTGTTTTTGTTGTACCATTTTTCTGGGTGTTCAAGATGCAATTGTCTGCATAATTGCAAATGTATTACTCTCCCCACCTGATCGTGTTTGTTTTTTTATATTTCCTTTAAGTAATTAATGTGCTTTATTGTGTCGTACTGTTGTCCACAGAGTGTGCATTTTCTTGTGTGTTTTCGATTCTTGCGTTGATGTGGTTGATTCCAATCGCTTTATATTGTGCGGCTGTTATTAGGGATTCAGTTTATATATTTGGGTTTCTTTTTGTAGCCATTTCGAAGTGTTTTCGTTATCCTCTTATTTTGTAATAATCATGACTTGTCTGTGTAGCTGTTTTTCTACCCATTTTTTCCTCTTACTATTCTTTGTTTTTCAGTGTCTCTTGCTGCGACAATTATTATTTCAGTGTTCTGCATTATATATTAAACTAATTCTTTTTGTGTCATTTACAAAGTTTTCTATACAAACCCGCCCTTTTCCACCACCTTTCTTTTCCACAAAGTGGGTCAACACAATCCTTTTGATGTAGCGCATTGTCCATTGTCATGAGTTTCCTGATATTCTGGTCGAGATTACTTAGCTCTTTGGCTCAAAGCTCATATACATATAAACATATAAACGGCTCAGAGAATCTTACTAGTGACACTGCACATGTGTTTATACTTTAATTAGTTTCTACTATATAGTTTAGTTTCTATGAGTTTTCTTGTTCTTCTGGCGTATTCCTTTCTATTTTCTTCTGTCATTTCTGTTACTTTCATGGTGTCTGCTTCCAAAACTTACAAATATTTGTAGCTATCATGTCCACCTAGTGTCCTCACGTCAGTTTGATTAGGTGGTACCATACCTTCCGTTGCTTCAAGTTTTCCCTCCTTATGATCAGTAATATGCACTTTTCCATACTGAATTCGATTCGGATATCCAGGTTAAAGGTTATGGTTGTGTTTATTAGCGTCTTTAATTCTGTCCTTGTTTTTGCAACCAGTCTCAGTTCATTCATGTATATTATTTGGTTCATTTTTTCGTCTGTATTATTGAACTTGCATCCAGTTTCGCATTATCATTGTTCTGGAACATCATTGCTAATTATTATTATTATTATTATTATTATTATTATTGCTATTATTGTTGTTATTGTTGTTGTTGTTGTTGTTGCTGTTGTTGTTGATGTTATCGTTATCATTATCATTATTATTATTATTATTATTATTATTATTATTATTATTATTTTGAAAATGGACAGCTCTTAGCAAGTAAGAAAGCAAAACCAGATAAGTTGGAAAATGATATTAGGAAAAGGCTAGAATCGAACCCAGTAAGCCAAGTTAAAAAAAATACATATTGAAATCCTAGGAATGCAGAACTATTTATTTTATGAATGCAGTTGATTGTTCATTCTTTTAGAAATAACTGGATATTAAATATGTCAATTAAATAAAATGAACAACACGATTTAAGAAATAATTATCAAAATAGTTTAAAAGAGATACAATTAAATGTATGGATTTCTTTTATTTGTCAGAGATGTGAAGATACCTGTGCAAAGGGCACGGATAAAATGAAACGTAATAAACTTACATTGGTTGGCCACACATCTGACGTCACAAAGGAAGGAGATTCTCAATATATTGAGACGGAGCTCGAAGTTTAAGAGAAGAGTTGGAGTTAGAGTCAAACAAACAGTGAGAGACAAAGCCAGAAAGATCTCGAGTCGGCCACATTGGGAGCTGATACTCCTTAGAGGCGAAGGGGAATTGGTGACCATGTAGTCGTAAAGGCTTGAACCCCTAACAATCATCAATAATCCAACTGGTATGAAAAAAGTATCATCTAATATTTGTAAACTTGTCTTGTCGTCGTCGTCATCATTACAACTAAAAGGTAAAGGTGTTTTGTCTATTATCTCTGTAAACGAACTTTGTATAACCACCTTCAAGTATTAATTGTCTGTGCTCTCCTCCATCATCAGTTATGATCCCCCCTCTGATGTAAAAGAACTATATTACACACACCCCTCCTTCAATAATGAATTCTAATGTGTTATAAATATGGACTGTGTATGTAAAGTATATAAATGCCATTATCATCGTTCTGAGTCGCCGTTATATATGTATCCCTTGTTATGAATGTCTTGTTTCAACGACTATTTACACTGTCTCCAATATAAACCTCCCGCTACACAACATTATTATTTCTATTGGACAACCAGGATCTTTTACACAGGTCATAAAGGATCTCCTTGAAAACAACCTTTGTTCCATGGAAGCTGAGTGATGATAAGTCTCTCCCAGTTTTCCAGTACTGTTCACCTCTTTTGATCACATTTGCAAAGAAATGTGCATTATAGCAACAGCCGCTAATCATTGATTTCTCGCTAGCATCGGTCATTGGTCTCCACTGGAATTTGAGTGGCAATAAGACTCCACAAGGTCCCAGTTCTCTTCACACGTGTCCAGCGGAGTCTGGTCAGTGCTTTCTCCTCGGCATTTCTATTCCCCTTGATCCTTCTCAGCTATTCGGCGTCATTCTTTAGGGGAACGGTGATTGGGTAATGGAAGGGGATCGGGGAGGAGATAGAAAGCTTATAGATATGCATCTTTAAAGTTCTTGGTTCCATGGAACGCGTTCTAATATTTTGTCTCTGCAGCAGCTCGTCTGGCCCGCGCATGTGGATTATTATTATTATTATTATTATTATTATTATTATTATTATTATTATTATTATTATTATTATTTTATTATTATTATTATTATTATTATTATTGTTATTATTATTAATTTATTATTATTATCATTATTATTATTATATTATCATTATCATTATCATTATTATTATTACTAATATTATTATTATTATTATTATTATTATTATTTATTTATTTATTTAATATGAATAGTCACACAGATCGCTCTCTATTTATTTTCTATTCTTTTCTATATCTTATCGTCTTCTTTCTCCTTATCCTTCTCCCTTCCTTTTCTTTTTTCCATGTTGTTTTTTTTTACCAGCCCACACACTCTGTTGCCTTTGCTGTGTCTACGATGAAAACTTCGTCCAATCTTGACCAGCAGCTTACAACAGGATCGCCAATGCCAAATTTCATATCCGCTCTTAGCTCAACCTGAAAATCCCCTGCCTCTCTGACTCTTGACAGTAGATACAAGAATATCTAGCCTCACCATCCCTCCGACCCCAGGGCGTCGGCTATTGTCTTTAACGCTACCAATCACAAACGCTGCATACCAATCTATGTATCAACATCAAGACATAAACCAGACTTGTATTCTAGCCTCATAATGCCACCCAACTTATTCAGCTGAAAGACACAAAAATCGATTTCGTAATTCCGGCTTTTACCAATTCCCTCGTGACGTTTTTCTTTTCTTTTTGTTTTTCCTTTTCATTCTCTTTATCATTCTCTGCTGGTTCTATGTATCCAATCGAAAATATCCAACTTCTATATCTAAGTTACTTCACATGTTCAATTGTATAATAAACCAACGTGAAGGCCATTCATTGCAAAGCTTTGAATGTGCAAGCAATAGTCGTTTATTTTATTACTTATGGTCATAGCTTACCAAGGCCTGCGTGCCAGTCGAGGATAAAAATAAAGGAAAAAGTTGTCACTTAGACGATGAACATCTTCATAACAGGATTGAAAGCAATGAGTGAAATGGGTAGGAGATTACATAAGCGGAGTTGATCATCCAAGATGGCATCTCAACAGGTAGTTGTTTACGTTAGACTTGAAGAATAACATGTTTTAAACGCTTGTAATCATTTGTTTCACAGATGCGATGTTCTAAGGAAGAAACATTGTTCCCGAAAATTGCGTTATATTTTTCGTACAAAAACAGATGAATGGTAATTCTTTGCAGTGATTGGAACTATTGAGAGCACGAATATACAGTGGAGAAGAGAGAGTCTAGCAATATCTGTCTGTATCAGATGTGTTAAATACACTGTATGAAAAAGAAAAATATATTCCTGCTTTACTGCGAAATCTGTTTTGTAAACTGTCAACGCAAGATAGATGATTTCGTCCAGCTCTACAGATATGACAATAGTCTGGGCAGCATTTGTGACTCGAAAGAACTACTAAAATTAAATGCAACCCCAGTACCTGCTCTATGCAGAATATTAAGCACTGTACGTAATGGCTCTCGGGTAGTACCGTAAAAAGAATAAATAATTTTTTTCTGGGTGATACTGTGTTTAAACACATCTGTTCTATCTAAGATCCAGAGAATTAGTAAAACCTAATTAATTTTTAGATTATTACGCGCTCTATATAGGATACTGAGCGCTTACGATATCGAGAACGTCTCCCGATCACTATTTAAACCAAGTATTTTATCTAAAAATACTTTTCATTCTCCTCATTTTTGGGTTACTACCTGCTATATCCAGGATATTAAACACTTTGTATTATGGGTCCCAGGTAACACTAACAAGAATACATAGATGTTTTTCTTCCCGACAGCGCTATGTTTAAACATACATGAAATTAAGGAGGCCTACAAAGTAATAGTAAAACAAGTCTACCACAGAAGAGAAAAGTAATGCTTAAATTTCAAATAAAGTATATGCTACTATATAGCATTTAACAAAGTGTTTACTTTTTAATAGCATGTTTCATCGAACAGCAGGGATAATACCTGTTTGATTTTCCTGCGAGTTGTGAAAATATACAAACAGGAATTATTCTTCCTATTCAACGAGACATGCACAAGAGAAAAAGTTCTGCCGAAATATACAAATGCTTTATAGCAGCAAATAAATTAATCGTTACCTAGGTAACATTTGAAGAATAGATCATTGCTATATGGTTCGTAAACTGCAATTCTACCTATTGTTAACCTGATTTTTAAATGTTATCAGTATGTTTTTGGTTTCTCCTAAAGTCCAAATTATAAACTAAATCTAGAGAGGCCACTTGAGCTGCAGTAGAAACTAAAACTTTAAGATCATCATAATTTTAACAACTGAGCTATGTACAACAGTCATTGAAGATCTTATGAAATTTAACATGTTTGTTAGTTTTCACTTCTTAGAAAGAAAGATATGCACACATGTACGGATGAAATTTGACTCCTCCACAGCAAACTATCTGACATTTCTATCTCCAGAAGCTAATCGTTCTTTTTTTATTTTAGATATTATATAGCCGGGGCAATACCGATCCAAAAATAACAAGTCTGTGCGGTTATGATTTGTAAGCACACACAGGTTTGTAGAGTACTTTTTATTCTATTTTCTTACATCATACAATATTACGTTTTTATTTGAGTGCAGGTTAATAAAGTACTTATTATTGAAAAGTTTAGAGAATTATTGATATTGGATTTTACAGCATTTTAATCATCGTTGAATCATTTAAACCTTAATTGAACATGTTCTGTATTTTTCTTTAAATTTTCTTCCTTTGAAGATTGTAAAGCTGGGTATGGGGCAGCCAAACAGGCTGGCAACATTGCCCTGTTTTTTATTAAAACCAACCGAGAACTCTTTTTAGCATCCTCGTTGTTCCCTTAAATTCAATTGTCCGGATCTCTTTTGCACTTGGTTCATAGGAATATTAGTTAGGTGGGACTTCAGGTTCTTCTTTATAAGCCCTGTGACACCTATAATAGCTGGTACGATTGATATCTCCTTAAGTTTCCAGTTTCTTTTCATATCATACATGAGGCATTGATATTTGGTCTGTTTCTCTCTTTCAGCTCTGTTCAGACCTCCATCATTAGGAGCACACTTCAACCAAGGTTGCCACTCTTTTTATCTTTGCAGATTAGTATTCAAACAAATGGCAGTACGTAGGCGTCCAATATAGTACTCTGCTTTTATTGGCTACGTTCAGTATGACCATCGGTTTTGTATTACTTAGGTTGAATGTTGCTTAAAATTTCTTATCTAACAAGAATCTGCATCAATTTAAAAAAAAATCCTTATAATCGCTGATAGAAAAGTATTAGATGATATTAATTGAAATGTGTATAAGTAATCTTTACCCCACTCTCGAAGCTCACACACTTTCATTTCTATTCGTATTAGTTCATCTTTTAAAAAGACTTAACGTTATAAAAAATCAAATGAAGTAAAGAAAAATATCAACATTTTGAAACATTTAATATTTAAATCCAAATTTTGAAATAAAAAAAAAACAACAGAATAACCCTGTCTTTTTTAAATAAATCACTTATTAGTTTGCGAAACATATGAACTCAATATAAAAATGTTTAGAATGTAGACGCTTGTTACTTTTATTCCTACCATTATTATATAAAAGAAAAACATAATAATATATATATACTAACAGGGAGACCAGGTGTTGCCCGGGATTGTATGATGGCAAACGAATGTTTCCCGCTCGCACACTTTTCTTGTCATCGAAATCGGTGACATCAAATTGATTGTCTGCCCTAGTTGGGGACCCATCGCGGTGCAACGGGAGGAAGCTCCACGCACCTCCCCGCTGTGACTTGGACCACAGTACATTGTTGTCTATATTGCACTGTTGATAACCTATTATTGATTTTATAAAA
The DNA here is from genome assembly GCF_053919585.1 of Euprymna scolopes. NCBI lineage: Eukaryota > Metazoa > Mollusca > Cephalopoda > Sepiida > Sepiolidae > Euprymna > Euprymna scolopes. Next base: position 120,033,204 of record NC_136488.1, read on the forward strand.
CTACTTTTATACAGGGTGACCAAGAAAAAACAGAGGATATTCAATTGTTTTACTGAGTATTTTACAGTCAACGGAGAAAAAAGGCCAAAGACCCTAGTGTTTTGATGTGATGTTTTGAATATAATAAACTAGTTATGACCAAAGTTTACTTTCATTCGGACAAAACACTAAGAAACTGGGGCCTAATTAGAGTTGGGTCCCGTTTATATTGGGGGGGCTCACCCTGTATTACGGCTTCACTTAAGGTTTAAGTACAAAAATAAAATATCATGGTTAAATTGTGCTCTAAACAGAAACATCCATTTTACACGGACTTCGGTCATATAAAGAACGTGCTGTTTAATTTTTACTGCTTGTGCTGTGATAATGGCTAGAATTTGTTTGAAATTGAAAAGTTAAGTACCATAGTGCAGTTGTGTTTTAACCAGTAACATTTATTTCGAAATCTAATGATAGCAATACCTATTCAACTTGAGTCGCTGATTTTCGCTAATTTTCGATAAAATCTACTGTAAGAAATAAAGTGATGTGTGAGTGTTGTTAGAATTATATGAGTAAAATATGTGTGCTGTTCAGTTTTATATGTTCAAAATAGCCATTTCGTACGACGTGTTTTGCTTTTGTCTGATAGTTTTTAAAATATAATTATCCACTAACACGTGTTCCGTCTTCTACGACTCATCAGAGTGGCTGAATCTAGAGAGATTCGAAATCGAGACCCCACGGTAACGAGCCTAAGCCCTTTATCCGCTGGTCCATCTCGCTGACTGTTTTGATATATCGCGATTTGCTTATACTTTATTTGTTTTTGTTTTTGCGATACATTTTTGAATGAATTCAATTATTTACGAAAGTGCATTTTTACCTAAATGCGAGTTGGGATTACACAACTGTACAGCACCTAGTTCTTCCCACGCTAGACTACCCGTGACCTTTTGGGTCAGTATGTTGTATTAGCTTATATTATAAACATTTACATTCTACTACTTTACTCATAAAATTCAACTTGCATACGCGATTATTAGAGCGACATGGACACATGTACGCTTTAAGACCCGAGAAATTGTTTCTCGGCTTTATTGTTACTTGCTTTATTGACGTTGGAAGATTTTACGACGAAGACATACACATATATTGTGCACGACTTTTGCAGATTATATACTTATTATTAATAATAGCAGTAGTAGTATTGTAAGCAAGCTCGTTTTTATGTTTCAATTAATGACTAGAAATTTAATTGTATAGTAGTAACGAGCGTATGTTATTTACTAGTTCAAGATAAATACCTTAAAATATGTTACAGTTTGGTCTATGAAACCGACGAGGATCCGTTAAAATCTCATCACATATAATTTATGAATATTTTGTTTTAAAATAATATGCATTCCAATAGAAACATGCGTAAAGTAATACATTGTGTTCAGTTAACTGTATACAATTATTTATTTATAATATTGATAGCGTGTCGACATTAAATAACGTCTAAAATGTGTAGTATGCTGTAAAAGAAATAGACACACAAAACCGCTTGTGGAGATAAAGACAACATCTTTTATGTAAAGTTTCCCGACACAACTTCGTCTTCTGTAGTTTAAAGCAGATGAAAATAAAAATCTAAAATACGTAAAATTCTGAACGAAGAAAAAATTGAAAAAAATGGATAAGATGTATTTCTTCGAACACAAGGCTGATTCTTTTGTTTTGACAACGCAAAGAAAGAACCCCGATGTTTACCTTGATTTGTTTGAAATGTACAATTCTTTTATATAATTCTAAATATTTTATTATCTTTATTCAAGTCTTCTTTTCTAATCTGTGGCGCCATATCTCTTTTTTCTAAATTTGGGATTCTATTCTCTTTCTTTTTGTAAAAAAAATATTAGTTTCCTATAATTGAAATTTTCGTTCCGGTTACTTTATTACAATTCTATTTTTCATTTCTGTTTTTAGTGGAAAACAATGGCCGCCGTAATCGGTTCTTTCTTTCAGCGGTAATCAAGTATTTCTTTGAACACATATCATATTTTATTTCTTTTTGTGAAACGCTTAAACGATGCCGATGATTATTTTATATAATTTCTGACTAGATTAAATAAAATAAATCAAATCAAGACTGGTATTACGTTTCTCTTCATCAATCGAAATTATTCTTTCATCATCTTATTTCCATTGTCTAAGAATGCTTTTTTTTATTAAAATAAAAACTAGATAAAACTAAAACTATCTAAAAAGATGGATAAAAGATGACGAGCTGGCGAGACTGTATTGCTTCGATTGAAATAGTTTACGACATATCAACTCTTTAAGTAAACTGATTATCGAGAGAAGACACTTATTGTTACCACTGGGTTGGAATCTCAGATTTGCGGGCTACCAAGGGATAAATACATGAAAAAATCACCATACGGTGGATTGGACGTTGCTTGATTTGGCGGTGTGTAATCTTAACACAGTTTATGTTATTTAATTCTGAAAGAAAAACTAATTTTAACTCTTAAGTCAGTTGCTTTGTCTGTTATGCGATATATTCGCCCTTTCCAATTGAATTAAAAAAACGAATAGTTATTTGCAATGAGTACATAATAAGATCAATTGAACACTAAGTTAATTGTATTTGATACGAAAAAGTATTTTCATTTATACGGTTCGTTCATCACTTCTAATTAAATATCTACACACGCAAACATATATATATATATATATATATATATATATATATATATATATATATATATATATATATATTCATCCACATGAAGTACTGTTTCGCTGTATCACAGCTCATCAGTGTGGCTAGACAGGCAACTACCTCAAGCCAGGATCGAAATCCGACAGCTCGTACGTCCGTCAAGTGTTGGATCCATTACGCCAATTAGCAGCTGCTGTGCGGGCAATGAATTAACGATGTTTTGACATCGTCCGAACACCTAAGATCGATTCGTTTACACAAAGAGCATCGCTTAATACGCCAATGGTATATCGTGTATCACTTCCCAATATGCTCAACTCAAGATGAGGAGCATTATAGTCATCCATATACAGTACTGTTTCGCTGCATCACAGCTCATCAGTGCGGCTAGACAGGCAACTACCTCAACCCAAGATCGAAACCCGACCGCCCGTATGTCAGTCAAGGGTGTGGACCATTATTCCAATATAACGTAATACACAAGATTGAATGCCGATATAATTCCCCACCGCAGTAATTGAATTTATCTATAGTTTCGTGTCTGGGTAGGACTTGTATTGCGTTACAGTTGGTCCGATCAAGGCACATTATTAATTCGTAATCCCCTACCGTTCAATTACGGGGCTCAAGGACCAGGACAATGGTTTTTATGTTCCAGTATTCGGACATCAGTGTTGTCTACTGTTTGGAACCAATGTAACAAGGGGCGCCTATGATGAAAACATTTGATCGTCTCCTACTCAGTCACTCCGGTTTATGCGTAAGTTGTTTTTACTTCTGGCAGCGATTTCGGTCGCGTCTTTTGTTGTTGCAAACAACAGATCCTATATTGCGATTCTTCCACGACAAATGTATGTAAGCAGGATCTTCGCGTTTCTTAGAAGCTCCGCTATTACTTCTTTGGTGACATCAGTTGTCACCAATGAAATAATTCTCTTAGCAAAGGCCTATACCGATCCAAGGACGATCTGTAAGACATTGCCGTTTATAAGGTCTTTCAGACAAAGTATTCGTTATAGGCCTCATGGGATTACTGAGGTAAGTGTCTCCAAGCCGCTCTTTTCTTTTCTGGTGATGTTATCTGGGATAAGACAGGAGTTATTGACTACGGGACTAGCTGGAGGGGTTTGTTCCAGAGTACCACCACTAATTTTTGCTGATAATGTTGGTTTCCTCTGCGTGAGGAGGTACAATGACACAAACTACTTTTCTTTCAGTATGCGGCAAATCAGCCGCGGTCTTCTCTTGAACTTGGAATATCTTGCTTGAGCTGGCTCGATTTCCTCTTTTTCCTCAGAACTGCTACAGAAACGACTTTTTGTAAGAGCTTTCATCGTACCGCATCGGTGTCGATGGGGTCTGCCTAGATCACCCTCTGATCTAGGTGGTTAGTCTTCTATTTCACGACCTAGCTTAACTTACTCTTTCTATTATGATGCCCTTCCACCGTTACATGTTTGAGCTAGAGGTCAATACCCTCGGCTTTTTATTTCTAGCTAGACCGCTGGCAATGTTATCACGCTATCCTGGACCATCCCCAACATCTGGACTACTCGACTGCCGGGTTCAGCAGTAGAACAAGTCGGGGTAACGCTTAAGGCTGCCTCCCCCGTGCATTATTATCTGGCCTTAAAGACACGTGATCGTCGGAGCCCGAACTAGTTACTGCACTGGAGCTTGTAACTAAAGTGTCACCGTGTATGGCAGTCCCTCATATGAACACGGACCCCAGAGTATATTGTCACAGCGCCCCTCCTCGACACGGACACTGAAACGGACACAAACCTGGAACTGGACTGCCACTGAGTGTGGCATTCCCCGTGACGAACGCTTGATATTTGATCCTAACTATTCAGCTTCAGCCTGTCAGCTGCTTATGTCGAAAACACCCGCATAAATAGAATGTGCAATCATTTAATTGCCCAACGGGGGTGACAAAAGGAAAGCCCCAACAGGAGGAAGAAGCAACGAAAACGCCAAGAGATGTGCTGATCAATATATGAAAATGCTTAATCCAGCACTAGAGCTGGGAAACAGTTCATTCGGCTTTCGGATAAGACAAATAATTAATGAAAACAGATACTACACTTTGGTCTCGGCCTGAAAGCCAGCGGTTTCTCATTTGTCCAAATGTATTTTAATCGCTTGTCTTTTTTACTTCAGTTCTATTCTCATCTCATAATACGTCCAGCTTTTACTACTAAAATTTCTCTGCGTCCTCCCCCCCCACGTTTTTTATGTTATTCTTGCAATCCACATGTCGATTCTTAAGAACCAAGAGCAGTAATGGCCGCGATGTTGCGAATTTTACTGGTCCAATCAGATCCGGTTAAGTAGAATTGGTCTCTGATTCGATTAATGAAAAGAAAATGACTGTATTATTTTCAGTGGGCGTAAAAATAATAATGCTTCCCAAAATTATAACGGAAACCTTCGTTTTTCTTTGTACTGAGAAGGTCTTTGAGGTCAAGAAACGATATGATTAGAGCACGCATGCGCACGAATCAAATAGATTGTGAGCGAGTGGAAGCTAGTTTACTGCATAAGAATGTTTTTATTTGTGTTTATCTATTTAATTCAGAAAGGATTATGTCCGTTCTTCTGTATTCGAAAAGAAAATCCGTATTACTTATTCTATTCCTACAAGTCTGATCGAGACGGGGATATTTTATTTTTGCCTGCAACAATGGCGTGAGATTCCTGTCTTGGAATATTTATTATTATTATTATTATTATTATTATTATTATTATTATTATTATTATTATTATTATTATTATTATTAAATGAGTGTTATTCTATCCGTGTTATCAAATGTCATTAAAATGCTGAAACAGTTATAATAACTGTAATTAAAAAGTGTATATATATATATATATATATATATATATATATATATACATATAATTATATTTTATAAATTATATTTTAAAAATAATATATATGCCACTCCCCATGTGAGGGTACCAAATTGGTTAAAGGGAAAATTATTCCCAACTTGCATTTAGGTAAAAATGCACTTTCGTAAATAATTGAATTCATTCAAGACGTATCGCAAAAACAAAAACAAATAACCTGTATATATATATATATATATATATATATATATATATATATATATATATATATATATATATATTACAGTTGGGACGATTAATCGGATATATATATATATATATATATATATATATATATATATATATATATATATATATATATATATTAGTGTTTGGATGATTAATCTGAATTGTTATCTGGTATCAGAAAAATCTGAACTTATTTGGGTATCGATATCGTAAAAATTAGAGCGTACTCTCCGATTCCAAAACGATTTTAAAAGTTTTTGTCTGATGAAATGACATAAACACCAAATTATTTATTTATAACAAGTTGTTTATTTATAACATGGAAGTAATGACCACGGATCTGGTTGTAAATCTCATTTGTAGATATAACATTGATTCTCAGTCCAATATATGTTTCTTTTCATTGGTATATTACTGTAAACACCTCTTTGTAAACTTTTCAGCATATATTCACTAAACCTTTAAAGAAGATCACATTTAATGTTATAAGATTGAAAATGCCCTGGGCAAGATTTTCCAATTTTGTTTGCACAGTCTCAACACTGTCGTTGTCTTCCATCGGCTTCTTCTGAAATAATCAATGTTTATTGTAGCTTTTGACGCAAGGGAAAATATAGATAACATCCTTTTAAGATTTTCTATTAGAAAAGGAAATTATATGTACATTTAAACTTAGATCCCTTCCACAAACAAGAATGAGATTCAGGTATTTTTACTGTAACAAGGAAACAAAAAAAATATGAAATACAAATATGCATAAAATAGCAAAACCTCTTTTACCTACCGGAATAAGCTTATTCGTGTGTAAACTTATTTTTAAACATGTTTTAGTTCAAAACAAACAGTGTTTATTGTTAAGTTAGAATAATAAAAAAGATAATCATAAGCCCTTCACAAGGACGCTTGAAAACCGCTCCAAATTGACAATATTAAACATTTTGGTAGAAATACATCAAATAAATGTAAACAATCGGGCGAACATGTTATGTTTTACCAGGATTTGTTTTTTTCGATTTTTGAACAATTAGGCAAAATAAAAAGTTAGAAGAATGCAGAAATGATAATCATTTACGTTTACTTTAAGTTTGAAACTGCTTTCCTTCAGGAAATTCGAAAATAAGTATTTTCTTATTTTGCATACCAATCGTCGATTATTTTTAATCGTTTTCGCAAATTGGATTCATTTTGAATGAAAATCAAATCTTGTCTCACAATTTTCATGAAATTACAAGGAAGACATTAGAGGAAATATTGAGGAAGATCTACTCTTGTTATATATACCCCCTCACCTTAATGTATTTTTACGTTTTTCAAAATATATCCGAACTTCTGGGCGAAACAGTCACTTTAACATTTTTATAAAGCGCCGAATCTTCAATAAAATTGTAAGAACTTTTAAAAGAATCGAAATCGGAATCGGTAGTTGGATTGGAATCGGAAATTTCGAACGGAAGCAATAATTGTATCGAAATCGGAAATTTTTTTTAGAAATTTCCCATCACTAATATATATATATATATATATATATATATATATATATATATACTATTAGCATATTAAGCGGTGTTTTTTGTGTAAACAAATTGAGCTTAGGTATTTTGACAATGTCAAAACATTGTTAATTCATATATATATATATATATATATATATGTATATATATATATATATACTAGCTAGATCTGATTCAGAAATTTGCTACTTGAAATACTTGTAACCAAATGTTAAATATTTATAGCATACCTGATTATTCAATATTTAATATTAAATTGATAATTTAAAGTTATCTTATATGATGTATGCCAATGTTAAATATCTACATTATGACATCTCTTAAACCCCGTACAGATATGCTTTATACTTTGATGATTAGTGTCTGCTGGACTTTCATCACATATACATGTGTTGATACAAACACTGTAATCAGCAAATATTAACAAAACAGAACTGAAAATTTTACACAGATTAACGCAATTTTAATCATATATTTCGTTTTCGTTTCGAAACTTTGTCGATAAGTTCATTTTCATATGTGAGGTAGATGAAGTATTTGTAAATAGTGATGGGAAAGTTGCAAGCCGATGAGACTGATTGATAAAGTAAAAGATTGTGTCAGGGTGGGAAAGAAATTAGCTCTATCGTAAGTACGGCGTGTGCGTGTATTAAAGATTGTTGATGAGATATTCGATAAGTGTATTGAGGGAAGGTACATGCAGGAAAGGTGTATGAAAAGAGCAAGTAGTCATATTATCATTAGTTGTTGTGGGTTAAAAAAGGAGAACGGAAAAATTAAGAACAAACGAATGAAATAAAAAGATAATAAAAATTAAAACATAATTGAAGTCTGAAGAAAAGAAGTTTGAAGAAAAAAGCGTCCGAGGAAAAGAAGTCTGAAGAAAAGAAGTTTGAAGAAAAGAAGTCTGAAGAAAAGAAGTTTGAAGAGAAGAAGTCCGAAGAAAAGAAGTCCGAAGAAAAGAAGTCTGAAGAAAAGAAGTCCGAAGAAAAGAAGTCCGAAGAAAAGAAGTTTGAAGAAAAGAAGTCCGAAGAAAAGAAGTCTGAAGAAAAGAAGGTTGAAGAAAAGTAATACGTCTTAGAAAAAAGAGAGCTTATTTTTAAGCAGTAAACCACGGATTACCGTCGCTAGAATCTTAAATTGCAGCACTGAATACTTATCCAAAATAAAAAAAAAACTAATTTGTGATACTGATTAGTGCAATTTAATAGAACTCACATCGTTGTTTTTTTTTCTATATTGAATATGAGATCAACTTCAACGAATCTGCCTTAAATTGAGGTGCCCATTTAACATGCCTGTAGAAGATAGAATTAAGTGTTTTTATAGAGGACGTAAGCAGCTGTTAATATGAAAGTGATTAGGGAAGAGCCACTCATGTTTACAAGTTCCAAACCAGAATAATTATTATTTAAAATAAGATAAAACCTAATATATTTTTATTGAAAAAATTATTGCCACGGCAAAAGGAAAGATGGCTTGTAAAATCTAATATAAATTTATCAGATTAATTGATAATAAACACCGAAAATACAAGATAATTTAATATACAGTATTACCCGGATATAAGAGATGTCTTATATATCCGGGTTACTCTTATATTATGAGTTCTTATATCCGGGTTACACTGTATATTAACGCAGGCTTCAATTTGGGACAAGAGGGGACCTCTCTTGTATCCGTTTTCCTCATATTCGAGTCTCTTATATCAGGGGTACACTGTATTTTATTACATCAATAATTACCAACTATTAATTGGGCTTGTGGCTTTTAACCATCGTTACAATATTATTTGAATAATCACTGGAAATCATGTGTGCTGATTAAATTATACGATCAAACCTTAAAAAGCAACTGTGGTTGAACTTTTCATTTGAAAGACTGCATATGTTAATGTGTATACAAGCTAGAAATCATCGAATGATACATAATTCCTTCGGTGTTTTTAATATATGTATGTGGCCTTACACGACATTCTAAACATATATAATTGGTAAGCACCAAATCTTACTGCTTTCTGTTGGATAAATCAATGCTGCCGTACTAAATTTTTCTTGTTGATTTTAGAAAAAGAGGTCTTTGGCGAATAAATCATTAACGCTCTTCTGCAAGTACTTTGAAAGTCAGATGGTCTTTGTAATACGTCGTTTAAATGAAAATGTGAGAAAGAGTTTTTCTATATATCGCAAAATCAAAGTTTTCAGTAAACTACAGGTTGGATATACGATGATGATGATGATGATGATGGTGATGATGATGATGATGATGATAAGCAATAAAAATACTCAATTCTTAAATAAGTCACAAAATTCTGAATATCTATACAAAGATCTAATGCTAACTATGAAATTCTAATGCTAACTATTCTTACTGAGATGTAATGCTAACTATTCTATTAACGCTAAATATTAAATTTTAATGCTAACAATATATAAAGATCTCATGCTAAATATAAAATTCTAATGCTAACTATGAGGAAAAATAGGAACTGCTTTCTCTAAATATGTTGCTATTGTGATGCTGTAGCCTTTTATTTCAACGGCGTAATGTGTCTACAATTGTGTTTGAAAGTTACAGAAGATAGTGGTTAATATTCTAGACGTGTCGGATTTCTATCTCGCATCTGTTGTTGTATTCTACACTTGAAGAGGAAACATAAGAAACAGATAGGTATATGATAATTATATATTGCAAATATTGCATTTGAGCTTTGTTATCCTTTTGTGGTCAAATATTAATTTTTCTCAAAAATTGTAGTCTAATTTCATTCATCGTTCGATGTAGTTAAGTTTCTAAAAAAATCAATTGTACATTAAATTTATATTATTGTACTCTATACTTAGCTGGTTCTTGATATATCGGAGATTATATGTAGTATGTATTGTGTTGTTTAAATTTTACTTCATATTAAGTTTTAGTTTGGAGTATATATTTATTTGGGTACAGAATAACTATAATTCTTACATTTATTTACAAACACACATGCATATATATATATATATATATATATATATATATATATATATATATATACTCGCAGGGCGCCTGGTATTAGCCGGTCGTAAAATACGCTCAAATATGATATTCTAGTTGATTTGTATTTAGGATTATATAAGCAGGACCCGTTAACTGTCGTGTCCCAGTGTAAGCATGACAGATACAGAGCAAAGTTATAGGACCCCCTCTAAAACGGATTAAACAATGGTTGTTGTAAGTGGCCACTGCTGTCCCTGGAAATTAGCGGACATTATAGCCGTTGCACAAATGAAATAATCTGGCTTCCACTGTCGGGCATTTTTCACAGTGATAGCAAGTGGTAGCCAAAGAGACGCGATCGAGCAGACCGGCAAAAATTGGAAGAAGAAAACATCGATGTATAAAGGTTTTGATGAACACCACGAAAGAAAGAAAGAAAGCAAAAAGAATAAAAGAGAGTAAAAGAACGGATGTCGGAATAGACACTCCCAACCTCCGAAGCCGTTCTTAACATGAGGATGTGACAGGGTAAATACTTCGCTGTGTTATACCGTAAAATAGTTTTTGTAAAGCCAGTTTAAACGTAATAGCCCCCCCCCCAAAAAAAAAAGAAAAATTAGCATTTATTGCTAGTGGGTAAACCACGCCGTGACACGGCGTAAAAAAATAGCAAACTAACTTTTAAAACACACATAAAACCCAAAATGTATGTGTTCACTAAAACAAAAAAGAATAAAACAGTTGAGAATAAAAAGAAATAAATAAAACCAGTAAACTTTATGAATTTAATGGACGCCATAATTTATCGTTTTGGAGTATTTGATTAGAATGAAGAAATACCGGAATCAGAGAATTAGCAGACAACCAATTAGAGGAAGCCGATTTTCCCGAGGGAGACTTTATTATTTTTTTTCTAATACGGCTAAGTTAATGTTATATATGTGTTTGTATGAGTCAGTAAAGGCCAGTGAAAACCTAGAATATGTGGACAGTGTTAACTTCCTTAAGGTGTTTACTGGTGGTGGTGGGAGGACTAAATATTTAGAGGGGAAATAGAAACTCCTTCCTCTAAAAATGTTGCGATTGTGATGGTGTCACTCATAGGATGCAATGTAGCATTTTATTCTAACGACTTAAAAGTTCGAAACTTACAGAAGATAGTGGTTAACAGTCTAGACGTATTGGATTTATATGAGGCATCTATTGTTGCAAATCTATAATACTTTGGTCCAGAGAGGAATTTCTTTATTGTATAGAAGATTATATTGGACCCAATATATATTGAATATTATATTGGACCCAATATATAGTAATAATTTACAAAGTTTTAAAAATATGACTCGTGTGGCACCCTCGAAAATCGAAACCAAAACGATTTGCTTGCGATTTATTTTTTCCTTTGATGTTAATGCTTAAACTATTAAGAAATGTTTACTGTGAGGCTAAATATTAAAACATGAACCAATAGTTATTATGTTACGCATGCATATTCGTAATGCCGTCGTTCGCCCTTCACCTGACAAAAAAAAAGGAAAAGATAGCGAAGATAGACGAGAAAGTGGAGAAATGGCAGAAAGAAAATAGAAACAGTAAATAAGGAATACGGAAATACATATATAAATAAATAAAAAATGAGAAGATCTTAAAGTGAAGAAAAATGGAGTTAGAAAAGTATTTAAACGTTCAAAAATAAAATTTAATACAAAATAATATAAAATAAAAATATATTTATACAAGTTTTTATGAAGTCTTTAGTTAAGGGCTATGTAAAGCAAAAAATATGGTAACTGTTTTCAAATCTAATGAAACAAAATGTATGAAGAATAAGGTTTTAGTACTATCCTCCTAATTCCTTAAAGTATTTGTACAGATTAGGAACATCCTTAGAATTCTGGGTTCTGGAGTTACCACTTATCAAGGCCCGGAGCTACTCAGGGATAAGGGTTATTGCGTGTACAGTAATCAATGAGATAGTATTGTAGTAATCATTAGTATTGGAGATTTGATAGAGTGTCTTACTTAAGTCAGGAATTTGTTTATGTTGGATCTGAAGACATCCAAGTTGTAGTTAGGTAGGAAACAGGCAAATAAAAGAGAGTTCCACAGCCGTGCACTTCTGAGAAAGAAGCTCTGCTTTTGCAATCTACGTTTGGATTTAGGCACAGATAAATGGTGGGGAAAATCATTGACGGTAGTTTCAGCCAGACGGGTGTTTCTCGTGAAAGATTTGCGAGGTGGACGAGAGATTGGGGCTCAGACGAGCACCTGCCATGGAAATAACGATAAAACAAAGACAGGCTTGCAACGTATCTTCTATGGGAGAGAGGTTGTAAGGAAGAGAAAAGGGCATCCCCCACTAAACCACGAAGTCTATTTTGTACTCTGTCAATGCAAGATAGGTTGTTTTTAGCAGCTTCTGCCCAGATGTGGCAACAGTGATCCATCCTTGGACTTATCTGGCTTTTAAATAGATAGATAAATTCATTAGTGAGATATCTTCTGCGACCACAAAAGTACATTCAACAATAAAAAAAAACACCATATGAAAACAACACTAGCGAACAAATACTGGGAACTAAAAGAAAGCGGACATTCGCCCGTAGTTGAATGGAACATAATAAGACAAGCTACCACGTGTAGGGACCTAGATGACTCATGTAGATTATGCCTTCATGAAATATTTGCTATCCTGTACTTTAAAGAACCCCAACATCTATTAAACTGTTGGAGATAAATATCAAACAACTGTATTCACAGATAAAATTTACTCAAGGATAGCGATACAAAATAGTTTTAAAACTAACAAAAACAATAGAAAATAAACAAATAACTAAATTAAATAAACATTAATATACATAAACGATCACACATATATGTATGCATATATATATATGTGCATATATGTATGTACACATATATATATATATATAGTCATATATAAACTAATATTAAAAAAAACTAACCTAGTTTTTTAAACAGATCAAGAAACTAAATATCCAGGCTAAATAGAGCACACACAAAGGACCACGTCAACCAGAGGTCAAATTGGCTTTTGTCCGATAAATGCATGCCCATTGGCTTATAGGAAGGGCGCGCTGGATACTAGAAAGCTGATTTGCTTACTAAAATCTCAATAGAAGATGCGCATATAAAAAAACGACAAACAACCACGGAATTCGCACATAAGCCTGAAGAGTCCTAGAGTGGATGAAACGCGGAATATTCAGTGTAGCTTAATCACCCTATATATTTTATAAATTACTAACTAGCTAGCTCTACCTACGTATTGAGCACCTCTGAAGTAAATACTTTAAGTTTACGCATACATTTATATTTTCGTATATTAATTTTATGTGAGTAAATTAAGTAGTTATATATATACATATATATATATATATATTATCGTCGATTTTGGTGTATGTGACATAATAATAGAAGGCAACACATACACATTCAGAAACCCAGCACAAACATTCAAAATAAAAAAGGATCTAAATTGCACCTCCAGAAATGTAGTATATGCACTAAGATGCACAACATGCAACTAATCCTACATAGGCGCCACCAAAAATTTCAGCAATAGAGTGGCCTTACATAAGAGCAACATCAAGATTGAAGATAACAGACACCTCTATGTTTCAAAACACATACACACATGCAGTGGAAACAGCTTCAAAATAATGCCAATCTTCCAAACAGACAATTGTTTTTATTTACTTACACAGGAAAAAAACTTCATCTCCAAATTCACTCCTGAACTGAACAGAACCTAATACCATCACACAAAAACATGAAATGCAAGGTACACTCGCATACACACCCATACACATACACACACCCACACATAAATCAGAACCGACACATTAAAACACACACACGTGCGCGCATACAACCACACACAGACATAACACCCCTATCTCTAATACAACACACTGAACAATACCAACCCTACTTAACCTCGAAACCAACAACACTAGGAGACACCTAGAACTGTAGTATAATATCTGTTCCAACACATCGCTCCCTCCTCAGTCAGGGGAGGAGAACCCCCTCATGACTGAAACGACTATCTTCCCTTCTATCATCCCCCTCCCATACCTACACCCCCAATGCCCCCCCCTCTGGGGAAAAATATTGCCCACACTAGGAACCGATCCTGGGTCTGCCCATACCCACATGGGGAGACAAATAAATAGAAACATTAAAAAATCCCCTATTTTAAATACACCTCTCTTTCTAAACAAACATAATATAAGACTAAAACGAAAAATGACAATACTAAAATCCAAGAATCCAAAAAATAAATATCAAAATAGAATGAAAGCACCCCTACCCTTACTTAAGAAGAGGCAGTCCCCCCTCCCCACACATACACATTAGTAACGACCTCGGACCACAGCCGCCTTCCTAAGAAAGCAAATAACCCCAAAATACTATAAAACAATATACCCAATAAAAGCAAACACACACACGCACACACACGCGCACACACACACATAAACACACACGCACACACACACACACTCTACCCCACCCTAAATGAAAAACACATTAGCAGAAAGAGATAACGACTCACTACAGCCAGGTCAAAATCTCTCTGGACAAACCAAATAAAAAAGCCATAAAAAGCCATAAAAAAGCAATAAAAATTCAGCATACCAATGTATAATAAACACTTACAAGCCTCCACCTCTTGGAAAAACTTCAAACTAACGAAAATCGCCATTTTTACACATTTGAAAATAATTTTTGATGAGGACGCATCAGACCGTCTGAAACGTACGTAAACGATTCCAATGACTTAAAAACATTATTACAATGATCCAAACATAATTCTCAATGAAAAACCAAGACACGGAATAATAAAATAATGTTAAAAAATACACATTGTTGGTGACTACTCCCTTATTTAAATATATATATATATATATATATATATATATATATATATATATATATATATATATATATATATATATATATATACACTTGTGCCCGATATTATTCATACCCCTCGGATCTTTGAGATTTCTATAAGAATATTGCTCAAACCAGAAGGTAGACAATATTAAAGGGATTTCAAACAATAAATCAAGCATAAGCATTTAATTTAAACTCAACAAATAAATAAATTATGCAAGTTTGAAACATTATACAAAGAAAAACAATAATGGCACTAGTTCAAAATTATTCATACCTCTCTTACTAATAGTCAATAGCATGCCCTTTATTCTTAATAACTGCCTGTAACCGTTTTGGATATTTATCAACAAGGTTTTTACAAGCATCAACACTGATTTTTGACCATTCTTCAATGCAGTAGTTCTCCAAATCCCTCAAATGTCTAGGTTTCCGCTTTTTAACCTCAGTTTTCAATATGTGCCAGAGGTTTTCGATAGGGTTCAGGTCGGGACTCTGGCTAGGCCATTTCAAAACATTAATTTGATTATCCTCAAACCATTTCTTGACTATTTTGGCAGTATGTTTTGGATCATTATCCTGTTGAAGGACCCAGTTTGGTCCTAAATGGAGCTTCTCCGCATCCTGTCTAATGTTTTTCTTGAGTATCTCCAAATATTGCTCCTTCTTCATGGTTCCATCTATCTTGACCAAACTACCTGGACCACTAGCCGAAAAGGAGCCCCAAAACATTAGGCTACCACCACCATGTTTCACCGTGGGTATGGTGTTCTTTGGGTTGTAAGCTTCTCCTTTCTTCCTTCAAACGTAAGAAGCATCCATATGGCCAAACAATTCAATTTTTGTTTCGTCAGTCCACAAAATACTTGAGAAAACGGACTCTGGAGAATTCACATGGGTCCTAGCAAACTTTAGACGTGCTGCAAGGTGTTTTCCGGTGTGCAATGGAGTCCTTCTTGGTCTTCTTCCTTTCAGACCATTTTCATGCAGAGTCCTTTGCAATGTTTGCCTTGATATTTTTATGCCAGAAGATTCCAGATTTTCTAAAATGTCCTTATTAGTGGTGGTTGGATTTGCATTAACACTTCTTACAATATTCCTGGTGGCTCTAGCAGACAGTTTCCTTTTTCTTCCTCTACCAATCAAGTTGTTTGTTGTGTGGTGGCTCTGGAATTTTTTGATGATGCTCTGTACTGTTGCTGTAGGGACCTCAAATTTCTTGAAAATTGACTTGTAACCTAAACCATCCTCATGTGAATTCACAATTTTAGTCCTAAGATCATTACTAAGCTCTTTTTTCTTCCCCATTCTAATAATTTTTATTCTTTTATTGGTTTTCAGTTGATATCATTTTAATTTCTGAAAAATGCAAAAAACGAAATGAAATTAATCAAAGGTTGTATAAAAGCATTCAAAATAAGAATCAAACAGAAAACAAACAATCAGAAACTCGATTAATACTGAAAAAATAAGGGGGTATGATTATTTTTGAACATTGCAGATTTTATAAATAGCTGTATATTTCTTTTATTACAAGTATCCCGAGATTTTAAAATGACGAAAATGATCAGAAGAGGTTTATTAAGAATATGTATCAATATGGACGTAAACAATAAATTCTTACAAAAGTTACACCTAATAAACTCAATTTTCAAGGGGGGTATGAATAATATCGGGCACAACTGTATATATATATATATATATATATATATATATATATATATATATATATATATATATATATATATATATATATATATATATATATATATATATATATATATATATATATATATATATATATATATATATATATATATATATATATATATATATATATATATATATATATATATATATATATATATATATATATATATATATATATATATATATATATATATATATATATATATATATATATATATATATATATATATATATATATATATATATATATATAATGTTATCAGTAGCATAATCACGTTGACACACCGGTTCCTGTCAGACCACCGAAGTTAAGCAACGTTGAGCCTGGTCATTACTAAAATGGGTGACCAATTTGGGAAGTCCAAGTGGTGTATGTAGGAGGACGTCGACACCTCCCTGCAAAAGTTGCAAAAACCTAACGTCATTATCTCCCCTTACGGTGATATACATGCGACTGTGGACCGCTTGTTAATTCCATACTCCCATGAATCTTCCTCTGTCGGAGGAAGCCGGTCAAACCCGAATAGTATATATATAACCAAAATATCAAGGGAATAATTTTCTGCATTTTTCAATAGTGTTACAATAGTTTCGACATCATTCGGACAATTGTAAACTTGTTTTTAACATACCTCCAAATTCGTATTTCATCAGACATATTGAGAGAATTACAAAAAATATAATGCATCTGAATAGATTTTAATCCTGTTGTTACCGGTGCATACAGACTGAGAAAGAGAATATCTATGTATAATAATGACTATTATTGAGGGTTACATTTTTCGTTTCGCACTTGAAAGAAATCTATCACAGTGCGGTATGTGATACTTCTGTTTCCCCTTCCGTTTTCAGGCGTCGGAATTAGTATCTTGTGCTGTTGACGCCTGTAACGCAGTGTGTTAACACTCCAATCCTACTTTGAAAACACAACACGCCGTCGGTCTAACAATGATCACGTGTGCTAAAAACAGCAACTCAATCAGCAAATAAATCAACAAAAACTTCATATTTGAACAAAAACAAAGAAATATTGTTTCGAATCTACATTAACATACGTACAGTTAATAACAGCCGAAGACATTTTGGACTGTAAGTAATACGATAATAAAACTAATTATAGTCAATAATTTGTTTATCAAGTTAGTCAACTGTAGTATAAACGGTTTTTCATAAATCGTCCTTACCACAAAAAAGACACAAAAAAAAACAAAAAAACCACAGAAAGCGAGGTGGGTGCTTCTTGAGATGCGACTGTGTACTCTTTCATCAAGTCATCTGAGTCCAGCAACCTAAGGGACTCAGCAGGTAAAAAAAAGTCCAAACAGCCCTTTTCGGGATGAGCTTTAAAGAAACTACTTGAATGCGATAAAATTCTCACTCTCTTTTACTTTATGTCTTCTCAGAACCCCAGACAGTTACTCCTGCAATATACAATTAACTTTATAGGCTTTTCATCTTACTCCTGCAGGGTTCTAGTTTCTTAAAGCTCACCTCACAACTTCCAACCCTCAGCTCATGCGGACCTTGATATTCGACTAATAAATTCCGAAACCTACATACGTCCAGCTACCTGTTTCATTGTCCACTGACGTCCAGATATAGGTTTATAATCTCCACTTACGTCTAACTACCCATATCAGTACTCACTGATGTCCAGCCAGTAATTCTACTATATACTGGTGTCAGGGTACCGGTTTCCCCGTCCGTATGCCTCAAATCAACTTAAGCCACAATATTCTACCCCAGGGACGCAATAATTTAAAAACAGCGAATTGCCCGTCTCTGCCGCGGCTGATACTTATATACGATAAGCATCATCATGAATTTTTCCTTTTTTCTTCGTAAATAAAAAACAAAACCCGATGCCCATCTTTAACAAGTCATTTGAATTTGTACCTATCTGCTTCTTCCGACAAGAGACGCAATAAGCAAACTCTCACACGCATTCATCCAGCACTACAAAAGCTATGGATATCACCAACCAGAATAGAAGTTACACCAGTTCAACACGAGTTAAGCTGCAACACGTACACTGAAAATGTTAACAACTGGCCGTTAGATGATTTAATCAACGCACAAAGGACCCAATCACTTTGAACAACGCGCTCTGACACCAGTGAGGACTTACTTATACTTGCTACTGCAGACTCACTTGCAAGCCTTGCGCAACTGACTTCGACCATAGCGTATCACCAATCTTAACAATCGCCCCGCAAAATAAATGGCACCATTAAGAAAGGCAGACAATTAATACATGAATAAAAATTAGTATAAAAAAAATATAAGCAGATGCATCAGATATAAAACTAGGTATCCTTTTAATCCACAAAAGTGATAAAACATTCCTTCCAAAAATAAACAATGAAAAAAGTGAATTAAGTATAATTTTAAACTAGTCGATGATAGCAGTAAATGTGCGACTATCGGCTGTGAAAAATAAGAGCGACAATAACAAAAAAAATAGTACTTGACTAGCAATCTTAACAAACTGTGTATACAAAAATACAAGCATTAAAATAAATTCCATTTAACTGCCAGATGAATCTCTAGGTACAGGAAAAGCGGAAAATTTTGTGTGTGGCCTAAATGCCATATTAATTTTTATAACTCGCTTTCTTTCTCCCCCCCCCCTCTCTCTCTCTCTCTCTCTCTCTCTCTATATATATATATATATATATATATATATACATATGTGTGTATGTTACATAATATATATATATATATATATATATATATATATATATATATATATATATATATATAATTATTACTATATTTATTATTTTTCATATCTGCAGATATTAGTGTGTCATCCTTTAGGGAATCAACAAGGAAGGATAGTACCATTACCGCTAGTAATAATCTATTTTCATTTCTGAGCTAGAATGCACCCCCGTGAAGTTGGCCGTACATGAAATGCCACGGTCATGTAGGGCCGCCAGAGTTAAACGTGAAAACACAGAATTTAGTTTAATTGTACAGCCACGACAGTTTAATTTGCATTCAATAACAAACCTATTTCATTTGACTCTAGTTTACGAAACGTAAAATTTCCCTTTGAAAAACAGGTAATATGATATATATGTATATATATATATAAACTTATATATACATATAATTATATATATATATATATATATATATATATATATACATATATATACACACATATGTGATTTATATAAAGGATGCATATATATTTTTAAGATTTCAAGGATATGGTACCTGTACATAATTAATATTTTTGAAACTGAAGCATTTAAAATGGTTTCAAGTTTTAAGGCATAGCGCTGAAAAAAAACATTAAGGTACGAGGTGCCTCTAATATGTTTCCGGATATTTTTTGTGTGGGCACTTTTCTTGATATTACACACATTTAGCTCTTGACTTCTTCAAAGTAACTTCCTCCAATGTGAATGCACTTGTTGCCACGTTTCAACTACTTCTGGAAGGCCTCATAGAAATCCTCTTGTGTAAACGCGTCAATGATCCTCGTTAAACCTCTTTCATCTACTCAATCGTCTTATAACGACAATCTCTAAATTTCCATTGCGTTTAGGAAATAACCAAATGTAAAAGAGAGCATGGGCTGGATAGTAGGAAAGGTATCTTGATGCGCACAAAATTTTTCTTTCTGATCTACTCTAAGTCCCATTGAGATAACCTTTGCGAGAGTCTTCAGCATCTTCGGTTCCTCTAAAATAATTGTGTGTATAGTTCACACACTGACTTAAAACTGTACATTTATTGCACACGACGGTCATTATCTATTAAATTCTTTATTTGGCCAATCAACTCTATTGTTCTGATTTCCTTACTCCTCCCACACCTCTAATCATCCCTCGAAGACTCTCTGCCTTCCTTGAATATTTTTGCTGCTCAAATACTGATATTCGGTTCATACACAATTATCCAAAAGTTAGTCTGAAGTATTCCATACGTTTCTGTGATGACATTTTTCCAAGATTAAATTAATAAGATTTTATTGCATATCATTATTCTTAAATGTCGTTGAAATTCACCAACTGAGAAAATCAGGCTTATGTAGGGTGCATGCCAATTCTTGCTGTAACTGGTTATGTAAACCTGAAATCATAAAAAATGGTCAGTCATCCTATAAGATATATAGAAATAACATACAAAATTTTTCAAGTGTCTGCAACGATTTTATTACCTGTACAAAATGTTTGGAACTTTATTGAAGTAACCTCATATATTTTTTCCTTTTTCTTTTATTTCTGTAATTAAATTAATTGCAAGCGAGAAGGAACTATTATCCTAATTGTAACGAGTTATTATGTCGGACCTAACCGGAACTTAAGCGAGGTTTTCGAGAAAAGTATCATTTAAAGCATTGTAAAAATTATAAACAGAATGTTTAATACATAATTACGATAAACAATTAGTGTGTGACCTGACACATCACGGGTCAACCAGTAAGAAGATTAACTTCGAGTAAACGCCATTGACTAATAAAATTTTCATTTTATATTTGCATGCAATAAAAATTACTAGAAGACAGCAATTAAACCCTTAGAATTTGGTGTTGGATGTCACACAATAATTTGGGTTTTCCGATATTTACGATCCTTCTGCGACAGGTAATTCGCTTTAGTTCATCAGCGAAATTACAAAAGTTTCCTAAAACTACACTGTGTTTCAAATGTGTTCTTTTAAGAAAGAATGGGATACACCGTATCCTCGTGTGATAGTTGTCAAAATTCTTTTCTCTAGATTTAATATTATTCTAAACATTGAAAAAAAAATGGAAATTGATAATGTGTATTCTTCATTAATGTTGATTATTAAGTGCTAGAACAGATATTTAATCCAATCAGCTGTGGATAAATTATTTATTTTATAGTTCTGAATTGCTACTAAAGTTATAATTTAGTTATTTTTAACTGCTGTTATTATCTTGAATGGTATTCTACCAATGTCTTGACTGATTTAACTTGCGATCTTCATTGCGATTGGCGAACTCGAGAATCTGTATGTTATACCATCATAAAATCCAACGTTATGTAATATTATATAATGTCGTTATGTATTAATACAATGTCCCAGCCCTCTTTGCATATCCAGAGGAGTGAAATTAATATTTCATGTTTTTATTCCGCTCGAATGAATCAGAGGGATTGTAAATTACATTATTATAGTGATTGAACTTATGCATTCATAATATGAAAGGTATGTCTCTCTGTTACAGATATGAACGATGTAAGACTCTAAGAAACACAACATGTCTTAGGTACACTAGATGAAACATACGTCATTGACTTTTTGCACCGGTATATTGAGAATGGTAGTGACTATGCAAAAAATAAATTCTGGAGAACAGAAGCTCACTCGTTTCAATGGGGAAATTTACTTCTTTGTATCCCTTCAAAATTCTTTAGTTAAAATTTGATTCTTTAATTTTGGAATCTTCTTCGAATGTTCTTCGTAACACCATTTATGAAAATTCAATCTGCACAACTTAACACAACTTACATCTGATTAATACTTACCTGGTTGCATGTAATAATTTTCAAAATTATTTATTGCTAAATATATCAACGCTGTTTTAGGATAATTTATCCATTTTTTACTTCAATTCTCCACAAACAAGGCACACTGCGACAGTGACAATAGACACCACTGTAGTCCGGTGGCACATTCACAGTGCAAATATGGTGAGAAGTTGTGCAGAGGGAAACTTGGTTGTATTAAATGTAAAAGGAAAATAGAGTGGGGCTAAAATACAACAAAAAAACAAACGACTCGAGGAAAGTATGCATTAAAAACATCTTGCATTTAGGAAACTTTATAGAGAAGAAAAGTGACTTAGTTGCTTGCTTAGTTTTCGGGGCATTTACATTGAATATGTACAAATGCAGTAAGTTCGTCGCAGAATATTGCGTAGAAGTACTTTTAAACTATCACTGCGATGTGAAATTGTGGCGATTTGACTGAGTCCGGAATTTGGTAAACATGTAATATCTCAGAGCATAGATAAACATTTTTAACTCCGTTCAAGGGGGCAAGATTATATATATTGAGGGACATCTTGAATCTAGTTTTGTCTTCTATTTTGAAAAAGAGAGGTCCCTTTCTCTGGAAATTAATCAAAGTTCCATACCACCCACGGACTTTACATACACCGGACATACCAGCAACTTGGTTATAAATAATTATACATTGAGCTGAAGAATGATATACGAATAAACAGTTGGCACTCCTCTACTCAACCATACCTGTCTACATTTGTTTGTTTTCCAATTCTTTACTTTAATGATTCCGGTCTTTCTCCGCATTGTTTTTGGGTTTAAAAAAATTCTATGTGTATGTGTGTGTATTTAATCAATATGGTTTATATATTTTATTACACGAAAGTAGGAACATCAGACGTTTTTTTTAAAAAACGGCCACCGTGGTCGGCCATCAGTTATAAGCCGGACAACTGTGAGAATAATGGAAGTTCCTGGATATCTTTTTCGGGGCTGTTTGCTTTACGATTTAAAGGTGTGATTATCAGTATCTAAATTGAGTCCCCGCATATGTCAAACATTTGGGAATAATGTTGTGGGTGAACGTACTGTAAAGCGTTGTTTTCAATAATTAAAGTCGGGAAATCTGTCCCTAAATTATAAATCTCTCAGTGACCTACAGCAAGTCTTGCATCACGGGGCTTTAAAGTAGCCATAAGAGAGAGCAATAGTCATTTGTGTGGGGAACTTTTAAAGACAATCCAGATGAAACAGTTAGACTTCATTTACACAGCTTAAGTAAGACGTGCAAACTGAACAAGTGGATTCCATAAATGGTATGGAGGTTCACGATTTACAACGAGTAGCGGTCTGCATATTGTTGCTTTACCGTCAGCGTATTACATTCTTATTTAATCGAGTGCGTACTAGTGGTGAAAAGTGAGTTCTATTCAAAACTTATAATTATTTCAGACATTGATTGTCTCCTTATGAGACTCTCTGCAAACGAAGACCCCTACTACCATGTCTCCTTCTCCAACGTCAGGGGTCTACGTTCCAACCTTCCAGAGGTTGAAACCCAATTACAGGAGACCAAACCAGACATTTTTTCTAAGCGAAACTGGAGTAGGGCCGACCACCTCCCTAGATGAGTTCTTAATTAATGGATACTCTTACTTAACATCTCAATCCGACCCCCCCCCCCAAGATCGCTATGGGCATGGAATATGTGCCTACATTAAAGATGGCTTCCCGTGTGGCATGGATATATCTAGAAAAGACCCTAACTTATCTTATATCTGCTTCCGGGTTGCACGAGCTTACACAACCACATTTATATTTGTCCTCTATAGCCCCCACAACAGCGGAGTTACTATCTTTAAGAGTATATCGGAGAAGATTGGCCACATCCTGTCTGCTCATCCCGCGGCTAACATTCACATTTGCGGTGACTTCAACGTCCACAATGTTAAATGGCTGACCCACTCAAATAAGACTGACGATGAGGGGAGGTTCTATCATGATTTTGCCAGTGCCTATGACCTCACCCAGATTGTTCGCGAGCCCACCCGTGTGCCCGATACTACCGGTTAGTACGCAAGCATTCTAGACGTTTTTCTTTCCTCCTCCCCGGAGCTATGCTCATGTGCCGTTCTATCTCCTCTGGGATCCTCCGACCACTTCGTTGTATCAGTTAAGAGAAAAATGAAACATAATAATTCTACAGATGTACCTCTCCACCGTACTGTATACCGATACTCTGTGGCTGACTGGGATAGCTTCCTTACATTCATATCTGGTCTACCTCTCCATTCCATGTTTAAAAAGGATGTGGCCTCTATAGTATCAGACCTGACCCAATGGTTACTTGTTGACATAGACCAATTCATAGCATCCAAAAAATTCCAACAAAAACTTAACAGCCAGCCATGGTTCTCCCCTGAATGTGATGTTGCCATCGCACATAGAAAACACTTTTTCATAGCTACCAACGTAATAGATGCACTGAGACTAAATCTGCTTTTAGGACCTCCAGCAACCACTGTAAAAGAGTAATAAAAATGTAAGAGAGCTATATGCTCAATCCGTTAAATTCAAAGTAGCTGAGCAGCGGCTTTGTTCCCACCAGTTCTGGCAAATAGCAAATAGGATCCTGAACAGAAGCATGCGTTCTAGCCCAACCATTATCAATGGTCCAGAGGTCATCTCGTCAGCATCCGACAAGGCCAAACTATTTGCCAATAACTTTGCAGCAAATTCTACCCTATGCGACGAAGAAACAACACGCTAGGTAACATACAAATATCTATGCGTGAGGTCGCCAAGCTAATCAAGAACCTAAATTCCAGTAAAGATACTGGCCCTGACGTTATAGTATAAAAAAACTACAACCAGTAATTGCCCCCATACTTACAAACTGTTTAAACGTTGCCTTAAGAAGAAGTGCTTTCCAACACATTGGGAAACCTCATTAGTATGCCCTGTATTTAAGAATTCAGGTGATAAGTCATCTCCCTTTCAGTACAGGCCAATAAATCTCCTGAGTGTCATGAGTAAGTTACTGGAATCCATATTAAATAGAGAAGTAGTAAACCACCTCAGCAGGAATAACCTTCTTAGTCACACGCAATATGGCTTCCGTTCTGCTAGATCTACAGCTGACGTGCTAACAGTTATATCACAGAATTAGCGAATCTCTCGACAAAGTCTTCATTTCTAGGGCAATTGCTCTTGACATATCAAAGGCTTTCGATAAGGTATGGCATAAAGGCCTATTTCACAAGATTTCCAGTTACGGTACTACTGGAAATGCTTTCTCTATCATTAAATGATTTCTCTCTGATAGGCTTATAAGAGTAGTGGTTGATGGGCAGAAATATGAGGCCCACAGTATTAATGGTGGAGTCCCTCAGGGGTCCATCCTGGGCCCAACTCTCTTCTTGATCTACATCAATGATCTCCCAACAATACTAAAATCATTCGTTGACATCTATACTGATGCCACGACTATCTATGGCAACACATCAAAGGCCGTAAATGGGAACGATCTCTCTGATTCTCTCTCCTTAGATCGTGAGCGCGTGGTTCAGTGGGGGAAGAGGTGGCTAGTTACCTTTAATGTATCTAAGACCAAGCTCCTATCATTACATCATAAACGCTCTGATCCCCACCTGTCATCGATTGAAATGAATGGGTCTCGTCTAGGGTAGGCCCCATGTTTTGATAAGCTTTTGGGTTTGACCTTTACTCCTGATCTGAAATGGAACACATACATCAAGTCTGTGGTCAAGGTCGCTGGGAAAATGGTGGGATCCTTCTACCGCTTCAGAAGATATCTTACTAATTATGCAATTCTCTATCTGTATAAACGCCAAGTACGTCCAAGGATGGAATATTGCTGCCACATCTGGGTAGGAGTTGCTAAAAACAGTCTATCCTGCCTTGGCAGAGTACAAAATAGACCTCGTGGCTTGGTGGGGGATGACCTTTTCTCTTCCTTGCAACCTCTCTCCCACAGAAGAGACGTTGCGAGCCTGCCTCTGTTTTATCGTTATTTCCATGGCAAGTGCTCCATTCTCTGGTCCCCCCAAGCCAATCTTTCACGAAAAACACCCGACTAGCTGAAACCACTGTAAATAATTTTCCCCACTCTTTATCTGTGCCTTAATAAAAACGTAGATTTCATGAACAAAGCTTCTTTCTCAGAACTGCACCGCTGTGGAACTCTCTGACGCTGCCCCCCCCCCCGAATTCAACTTGGATGTCTTCAAGTCCAACACAAACAAATTCCTGATGAACCACCCCCTTAAGTAATGACACCTATCAAATCTCCAATACTAACTATTACTACGATACTATCCCACTGATTCGTGTACACGCAATAACCCTTATCCCCGAGTGGCTCCTGGGCCTTGATAAGTGGTGCCTCCATGTAAAAAAAAATCCACGTAAGATCATGCTTCGTGTCTGGTGGGCATATGGTCAAATAGTCTATTATGAACTGCAATTAACAAGTCAACCGGTCACTAGAGATCTATACACACAGTAATTGAAAAGTGTGAAATAGACATTGATCCAGAAGGTGACAGCACAGGTTAAATGTAAAGATGTATTTTCCTCCATGGCAACGCCAAACCGCATTCGCGCGAGTGACGATGGATATCATACGGCAAATTGGTCGCGGATACCTTTTCCCATGATATTGCGCCATCCGATTACCACATCTTCTACTCCCTGGATAATCATTTTAGTGAGAAACCAGTCACCAATGAAACCATTGGCATCTTTGCGTCCAACCCTGCCTGAGAGTTCTACCGAGTTTAAACAACTGGACACAGTTGGTAGAAGTTGCTGGATGACGTTAGCAATTACTTCGACGACTAAATAGAAATTAGCATTTATATTTTATTTATCGATTATCACACCTCAGAAAGTTTCGCCGCATAGTTGAGAACAGATCAGAGCTCAGAGGTTGATCGTTCGCTTATATTATCATATGTGCAGTCTTACTAAAGGTCTCGTCAATGTTGTAGGCTTTGCAGCGAGACGCTACTGTCGTTTGGCATAGAGAGTCTTGTTCAGTCTCAGCGTCACTTAGCTTTCGTGATATAACAATTATTTGCATGTAGACGTAGATATGTAAAGTATTAAACATAGAAGATGATTCAGATCCGTTGTGTCCATCGAAACTATTATTTACA
This sequence comes from Euprymna scolopes, assembly GCF_053919585.1. NCBI lineage: Eukaryota > Metazoa > Mollusca > Cephalopoda > Sepiida > Sepiolidae > Euprymna > Euprymna scolopes. The sequence continues at coordinate 120,060,763 of NC_136488.1, forward strand.
GTACATTAAACCAATGCTGAATATCTAAAATGTCTAAAAAATAGTTCCAATACTATTGATTTAAACACTAATTTGAACTAAATGAATTATAAAATATTTGCTTCCATAAAATTTACCGATAGGTTATTTCTGCTGTGAAATATGAAAAGAAGATGATTAAAACGGATTAAGGTCATTGAATCTATTATTAAGCAGGTATTATCTATCTCAAAAACATGTCTATTATAAATAATTGATTTTCATTTATTAAAGAATAAAATTCCTTTTTTCGTTTTGTTTCATTTATTGTAAAGATTCTCAAACTTTATAATGCTCTACCCGTCTAATGTTATTCGCCTTGGCCTCTGATTCCTACTCATTCCATAAAAATACAAAAGACATTAATAATTTATATCCATTTTGAATTAAAAAAAAACGATCAACGCTCTTTAAATAGAAAATCGATTTGCTTTCAATTATGAAGTAATAATAAATCTTAGACAGTTTTAATTCCATTTAGATATTTTTTGTAGACTATCGAAGAATTACAGATTTCGAAAGAATCGTTTCTATTTTAAATCGACCTTTATTGTGTTAGATAAATATCTGTTTAATTTATGCTTGATTTCAGCATTCTTCTAGTATAAATACTAGTAAAAATCGGTGTCTTCCGAATGCATCCACTTAATAGTATTTTAATGAATGAATGAGAGGATAACATGAATAGATAATGACACGATTATTATTATTATTATTATTATTATTATTATTATTATTATTATTATTATTTACTAGTAGTAGTCACACATGCCATCATGAAATATTGCTCTTGTAGTGTTCCCTGGAGTCTGAGTGACAACAAGTCTCCTCAGATTTCCAGTACTCTTTCGATAACCTTTGCAAAAGAATTGGCATTATTGCAACAGCCGCTGACTATTGATTTCCCGTTCGCACGACCAGTGGTCTCTACTGGAATTTGGGTTACAATAAGCCTCCTCAATGTCCCAGTCCTCTTTGCATATCCAGAGGAGGGCTGGCTAGTGCTTGCTCTCCTCAGCCTTTCCATCCTGCTTGACCCTCATTGTTTGGTGTAGGGGTCGTTTATGGTAACAGTCACAAAAAATAGTGGGGACGCCATTTTTCAATTATACTGTTTCAATTTCGCGATTCCTTGTAAGGTTACTTTGTGTTTTGTATCTGTAGGCGTGTTATGTCCAGTTTGTGTGTAGTTTTGTGTGGTGATAGTCTCCACATTCAAGCGTTTTTTAATGTTTCTGCAGTTTTCATTATTGAAATTCGTTGTATCTTCTCTGCCATCCCGCTGATTCTAATCCCTCCCACTATTTTCTGAAAGTTGTTCCGTATCTTTCCTAGCACTCCCACTAGAAGTGGCGCAATCTTTACTTTCTTCATTTTCCAGATCCTTTTGAACTCTCTAGCTAGTTCCATGTATTTGCTCCACTTTTCAGTCTCCTAGATCTTCACTTTGTGGTCTGCTGGTACGGCAAAACCTACAATCTGGCGGGGCTTTGCCTTCTTGTTAGCTATAATGACATCTGGTCTTCTGCTTGGATTGGTTTATCCGTTTGTATATCCATGTCCCATAGGATCTTATGACTACCATTTTCCAGTACCGCTGCCGGGGTGTGTTTGTACCATTTATTTGTGTTCAAGATGCAATTGTTTGCATAATTGCCAAAGTACTGCCTTCCCCACTTAGTTGTGTTTATTTTTATATACTTTTTTGTTTGCTAGTCTGCTGTATTCACTTATTATGTTGTTTCTTGGTTCTTCTCTTTGTCAGCAGAGGCTGCATTTGCTGCTTTCTTGTGTCTTATCGATCTTAGTTTGATGTGGTTGGTTCTAATTGCGTTATATTGTGCAGCTGTCGTTAGTGATTCAGTTTCTATGTTAAGGTTTCCTTTTTGGAGCTATTTCTTCAACGGTAGGGCAGTTGCACACTGCCTCCTTGGCTGCGTGCCAATCTCTGACTCCGGCACCGGTACTCGTTTCCTGAAGTGACATCACCAAAGGATGTTACGTCATTAATCCCATGGAGGGGCGTCTCCGACAATATGCTAATCTGTTTTCGTGGATACGTGATTTGAGAAAACTATTGCATTCGTTTCAGTGCATTTCAAAACTGTTTACATCCTTGCCGGCTAATCTACTTCGACATCCATCATTTAATCGGGAGCATTCTTCATAGTTTTATTCTTTGAAATCAGCATCTCTTGTATTTTGCTTTCACTAAACACGTTAACTAAAATGTGTACAATGTAGGAATATTGTAAAGCTAAAAAATAGGATTCGCCATTTAATTACATGATATTCCTGCTTAGCTTTCTTATTTTCTATTCTTCTAGATTGCAGATTCATCAAATATAAGGATAGTAGTTCTGCATCGTTAAAATAGTTAGTTTCATGATTGATACTTATATACTCGCTATAATTTTTATATATATATATATATATATATATATATATATTAAGTTTTGAAAACATATGATTTACTACCTAGCGCTACTTACGTACTGAGCACTGTCGAAGTAAATACTGACAATAGAGAATATAATTTTATGCAGATAAATTAAATGATAATAATAATTATTGCAAACACATACACATAAATGAACATATGAAAACACATACACAAACACATACACAAACATATATATATATATATATATATATAAATGTATATATGAAGTTCTATTTTAAGTTCATATCTAATTGTTCACACTACAGAATTTATGTAACAACGATTATTGAATAATTGCAGTTATATGTTACCTTTTAGGAACATAGTTATTGGAGAAGCATGGTTCTTTCGGCAAATCTATTTTTGAAACCCACAATGCACTTCTGTAAAGGTAATTGACCGACTTTAACTCAATGAATAGTTTCTGATAGTAATTCCTATTCTATTTATACTTTTTCCTTTGTTTTAACAAAACTTTGCTAACGGACACATTTTTTTTTTATTTCTCCGAAAACAACGAGGAAACACTCGATTATGGAGGGGAGCGATTCTATAAAATTATTAAACACAGTTTACATAGTTCTCTTCATTTCAGGCTTTTCTCTTTTAATTACAGAACAACAAATATGTTTCTGTAAGCCATTATCTTTTACGGCCAGATATTAAAGTTAAAATGTTATAAATTTTAAAAGCGAAGTTTTCCTTCATTATAATCATAAGGGAACTTTTAAATATGTCCAATTTCGTGATCAGATCGATAAACACTTCCTATTTTTTTCTCAATTTAATATTCCACGTTCTTTCTTCCTAACTAAATCTAGGATAATCGCTTAAATGTCTCTATTACTTCTCTACTGCTAGACATATTGATATAACTTCTAAGATATTTTGTTAATCATAATAACGTCATTCTTCTTTTCATTACATTTCAAGGATACATGTCCAATTTCTTCTATTTTCTAAATATCATTTCTTTAAATTGTTTTTATTACATTTATTTTTATTTTGTTTCCCTTTATCTCTGCACTTTATTTCTCATTCATTAGCATTAATCGCTGTTTTCCTACTTCTTCCTTCCTTTGTCTATTATAAGCTCCTTTATTACGCAATTCATATATTTTCTCCCTGAGACTTTTTCTCCATTTGTTGATTTTATTTTTTCTCTCTTTCTCTCACTGTCTCCACTTCTCTCTCTCACACACTCTCTCTCTCTCTCTCTCTCTATATATATATATATATATATATATATATATATATATATATATATATATAACGTGTGTATATATATAAATATATATATACAAATATATATATATATATAAATATAAACATTTATAACATATAGATCATCATATAATGATTAGATCACGCTGACTGACGTAAAACATTTAAAAATAAAATGTTTCCATTTCAACGTTATTTCACGCGATTAAAGTTGCCGAATGGACACGTTTCTTGCTAATAGATGATGTGGTTTATTGGGTTCGAATCTATCGACTGGTATTAATCTTGACACTTTGCACTGCAGACTCCCGAAAGGATGAACCACTAGATTCTGTAAGTATTTAATTATTATAGTAATAACATATATATATATATATATATATATATATATATATATATATATATATATATATATATATATATATGATGAGAGCAACGTCTTGTCAGAAGAGTGCCACTCCCCCAGCCACTAAAAAGTCCATGAGCCCCAAAATGACTTCCATCGCCACAGGACTATTTAAATAGACAAATGCCTGAGGGAGTATATATACAAAGATGATGTTACAGAGTCTTAGTTTTGTACCACAGCTAAGTCTCTCTCCCTCGGTTCAAAATATTGAGATTCAGCAACAAGCGAGAGAAAGATAGCCAGCAACAAGTTAAACTGCAGACCAGCTTAATGCGGGTACTGGTGTCCCGCTATATGTTTTTTTTAAATCAGAGATGTGCTTCTCCTAGAAAGGTTGCCTTCACCACTGCTTACGAGAGCCCTCTCCACCTTAAAAAACACAGATATAAACACAAACACGTGGTGCTAGTTGGCCGTTGACCCCGAAAAAGTATTCATTCGCCCTTTAGAAGGTCTTGTTTTTAATCCTCCTGTGAGACTAGCCACTTTCCTCACCAAACAAGTCTGATGGGGGAACCAGTTTAGTCGTCGGTGATCCAACCATGAGGCAGGTTGTACTGGGTTACATGGTACCATTATCATATGACACGACCTGACATTAATACATATATATATATACATATACATATACATATACATATACATATATATATATATATATATATATATATATATATACATATTACCTTTTTATTATTCAGTGTTCCTATTTCTCGTATTTTTATATAATTGCTCCAACTGAGGTTTTGAGCATAATATAATTTAATATTATATCATCCGTTCATTTTTTTAAATATTTCATTTATCTTCTTATTCTCTATTTCTCTTTCGTTTTTCCTTTTTATTTTCCTATCAGTATATTTTACTTTGTTTTGTAATGCGCCTATATGTTTATTATCCCTCATATATTTTTTCGTTTGCTTTAATTCGTTAGACTGCCTTTTTAGATGTCTTGTTCATGCTTTCACTTGAAAATACCTCTGCCACGAGACCTTATTACTCAATCTTTGACGTCGTTGTGATTCGGATCTACCTCGCAGATCCTCGGATGAGCTATTGTTCAGTCAGTTTAACATCTTGGAGTTGTAAAGCTAATTTTTGTTCGCTCAGCTTTATGTTGTATGTATTATCTCTTGGATGTTTTCATACATTGGTTTATAAACGTGCGTCACTATCCAATTCTGGAAGCTGAATTGTTCAGCAGCAAGATATCTTTGAGGATACTCCGAATCCGGACTTTCATCTTTGTCTATTTACTTTCGATTCCCTAACTTCTGGGATACCCTTTGACTCACGAGATACGTCTGATAGAATTTTCTTTGCTAAATATCTAAAGATTGAACTACTGTTTTTTTTTTTACTTAATGTTTCTTTTTAATTTCTGGTCAATAATTTCTATTTTTACTTTGTATTTATTTTGTATTTCTATTGTATTTTAATACTGTCTTCTCCTATTTTTCTAGTATTTTAATACTGTCTTCTATTTTTCTGGTATTTTTATACTGTCTTCTCCTATTTTTATGGTATTTCAATACTATCTTCTTAAAAAATATATATTCCGAATAATATTTGTATTATATATATATATATATATATATATTCATATTTATATATATATATATATATATATATATATGCGTGGGTGTGTGTGTTTATATTAAATAACACCATGTTATTGTTTATATATTTTACAATTAATACATTCAATTATTGAAACTGTGTCAAGTATATAACAATCATCGATATGTTGTGAAAATGTATGCATAATAGGATATTTGTTGAAATCATTTTCCTTAACTTTCTTGTCGATAACTTCGGTATGTATATCCGCATTCGCTGGGAATGAAAAAAGAACCTTATGTATTTTTTGGTCCAAGTTCTAGATCCTACGCTTTGTTAAGTATATGGGTTGAGCAGTGTCCTCAGACACACACACACACACACACACACGTACACATACACACACACCAGGCACACTCACATTCTGACTTTTATAAATATACAAGACAATGTACTCGGCGTTTCCCAGGATTGAACATAACGTTTTATTCCTTAAAAAATAAAGTTATAAAATACGGAAAATGCATGCGTTTGTGTTATTTTCTAAACAAACAAACACACAAACTCCAGCTGAGATCGAAAGCAAAACCTAAAAACAATGAATCAAGTACGATAACCATTAAGCCAACATGCATCGATCTTTAAAAATTGATACTAAACCTACTTATTCCTAACAATGTAAATGATCCGCGCGTACGCAGTTGTGAAACACTTGAAAAGGAAATAAAAAATCCAATGACACCTAAACATTGCAATTTTTACTGCTTATCAGCCCGTTTTTTTTCGAATGAAAACCGATTAAAAAGTTATTTGCATGTCTGAATACCCTATATACCAACTTTCAATATGTACTTAAAAATCCGTGGAGCATATTACTTGAGAAATGTCCTCACACACATTCTACCTTATATATATATATATATATATATATATATATATATATATGTATATATATATAAGTTAACGTGTGTGTGTGTCTGTGTACATTTCCCTACGCAATAACTCTGTCAATTTTTAGTCTACAGACTCGAAATTTGATATACGGGGTACTGAAATTTGGGAAAATCGATGTGATCGGTTTTCTTTTTTTTTGTTGCAAACAATCTGTTAGTTGGCCAGTTGTGTACGAGAGCGATAGAAGCATTCTGTCACGTCTGACAGTGACACAATGTCCAACGAGCAGAATCAGAGATGCGCTGCTGTAAAATTCATGCTCTATACTTATCAAAGTTATGAAAACAGGACCGTTTCCAACACCATCAAAATGGAAATCCGGACAAATCACCGCTTGTGGGCACTACTCAACGAAGTTTCCGGTCACCGTTATCTTCTTTGGTGTAGTTTCAAGTGAGGTTCAAGTCATGCCATCTTACATCTTCGGAGTCGACTTGAAAATCAACACTAAAGTGTATCGGGATGTAGTGAAGAGTTTGGTGATCCCCTGATGCAATCAGGTAGCTGCTGGCAGGCCCTGAGTGTGGCAGTAGGACTCGACGCCGGCCCACAAATCCAAAGAGATTCAGGCTTGGCTACGCATTTGTACCTTTCTCAAACTCTCTCCCCAACACCGACCTGAACCCGACCTGAACTCGCTGGACTACTTCGTTTGGTTATGCGTTTAGAACATTATCAGGATGATCTCCCACAACACCAAAGCCAGCTTTATCTCCAACATCCGTTGAGTATTCGCCGAGCTCCACCGACGCTTGTGGAAAAAGCATACTCCCAGTTCCATACCCGTATCGAGGCGGTGATTGAGGCTAAATGCGGCTACATTGAGTAGATACCATCTCTTCTTACTAATCAAATTACCTGAATTGATTTAAAAAAATAAAAGTTCAAAAATAATGCTGCAGTTGCATTTGCTTTACGACGACAAATTTATCGTCTCTCTCTCTCTTTCTTTCTCTCTCTCTCTCTCTCTATATATATATATATATATATACACATCAAAGTGAAAATATCTGTGTGTGTAAGTGTCTGTGTGTCTGTGTACATCTTCCTACCAAATAACTCCGTCAATTTTTGGTCTACAGACCTCGATGTTGGTAACTTGGGCATGGATAATACTATTTATTTTGATTTGAGAGTGAAATAATAAATGTTAAGGGGTCAAGATTGGGGTTAAAGCTAAATAAACAATGACCTCTGCTGTCTCTACGAAATTACTTAGACAAATATTGGTAATAAACATTTGAAATCTTCTATGAAGTGGATGCACACATAGTGCAAGTTATGAACAATACATTGGGTCTGCGTAAAGCTGAATTGCTGAAATGTGAAGTTGTTTGTGTGTGTGTTTATGTGAATGTGTATGCGTGCGTGCATGTGTATGTGTACATTTCCATACAAAATTACTCTGTCAATTTTCGATCTAGAGACTCGAGATTGGACATAAGGATTATTGAGATTTAGGAAAATATTTTTAATTGGTTTTCAGCCAAAAATCTGTCAAGGGGTCAAAGTACAACGATTTAACCTTCAAAACTCTACCAAACTCCCTGGCCAATTTTGGTCTAAACACTTGAAATTTTAAATGTAAGTTACTTGGACATGGATCTAACTTTATTTAATTTTTGCCCAAAACAATAAATGTTAATGGCTCAAAATTGGAATCAAAGTTTAAAAAAATGACCTCTTCGGTCACTACCAAATTACTCAGCCAATTTCTGATCTAAACATTTGAAGTTATACGTAAAGTGCATTCAGAGATAAAGCAAACTTTTTAATCGGTTTGGGTCGAAAATTTGAGCTGCTAAGAGGTCAAAGTTAAAAAGATTTGAACTTTGCGGTGTCTAGCAATCTACTCAGCCAATTTTAGGTCTAAACATTTGAAAATAATGCATAACGGTTATTCAGATATGCAGAAAGCATATTTATCAGTTTTATGGCGACAATTGTGCTGCGAAAGGTCAAAGTTGAAAGAGTTGACCGTTGCAGATTCTACCAAATTCCTCCGCCAATTTTGGGTCTAAAGATTTGAAATTTAAGATGCAGGTCACTTCGACATGGATAAAACTTTGTATTTTGATTTGAGACCAAAATAATAGAGATTAAGGGGTCAAAATCGGTGCCAAAGTTTAAAAAGAATTACCTCTGCGGTCTCTATGAAATTACTTAAACAAATTTTGGTCTATCATTTGAAATCTCTCTCTCTCTATATATATATATATATATAAAAGCAAAAATGTGTGTATGTATGTTCGCTTTTTGTGTATGTCCAAGAAAGGCTTTTTTCCGAGAAGCGATCGGTCGACTCACTTCTTCTTAAAACTTTTTATATCACACCTAAATGATAATATCTACGAGTTAACAACGGGGGTCGCCTGTCTATTTAATTTGCTCGATTTCAAAAATCCTGTCTATTTAATTTGCTCGATTTCAAGATTTTTCGATCGCCGCATGTGCATTAAGCCTTTTCGTATAAAAAAGAAGCGAACAGACTAGCAGTAAATAAAATATAGTCCCGCACTCAAAGTTGACGTCATTAAGTCGTCAAAAACGGGCACCTGCCGTTAAACGTCGCACGTTTTTTCACACTTTTCCAACTGCGCGTCAAGGCTTCGGGTTTTTTTAAAACAAACACCCGTCCAACGATTTTGTTTTCATTTACCCGAAAACACACACGCCTAAAAACACCCGGGCAACGCCGGGTACCTCCCTCTAGTCTTACATAAAGTGTATTCAAACGGGAGGAACTGCTAGTATATCGTATATAATACATAAACGAGACTTTTGCGTATTTGATTTACGGACTGAGATTAAATTTATTCACCGGGATTCCTATAATGAATAGCTACCTACTGAAAACTGTTTTGTTACTTATGTGCTCCCTATGTTTTTTTTTGTTTTTTTTTTGTGTGTGTGTGACACACACCCAAAATTCTTTTTTGATTTTAGCGTGTTTGCTCTGAGTATTGATATCAAGAAAACGGTCATCGGAAAGAATTACCCCACCTCTATATCTTCTTTCCTTTATCTCTCTCTCTCTCTCTCTCTCTCTCTCTCAATCACATCTACTCTTACCAGGATTGTTTACACTATAAAAACACAGAAGAAATTATTGTCAATTGTTTTTTTTATATTGTATTTTATCATCAATAGTCATTACATTTAATAAATACGACAAATAAATACACAAAACAACATTTCGTGTTTAAATTATTTAATATTGCTAAAACATAAAGTGACAGCCCAAACTAAGGGACAACATTTTAACACCTAATATTTGTTAGAAATAACAACTGTGAAAAGCTGAAATTTTGACAACTAGTAGTCGTTATCATCCATAATAACAAACAAAAATTTGAATCATTTGCAAAGAATAGAAAAAGAATTATAACAATTATTTATTTCTTTTCAAAATAGGAACGCCAAAAAGTAAGGGACAAAATTGAGAAAAACAATGTAAACAGCCAAAAACAATAAAAATACATGTAGAATCTTAGTTTTGGATGCTACTGTATTTTTCAATGATGTTCATTAAATATACACGAAAAGCACTCCTGCATTACATATATTAAATGGAAGGGCCTATCGGGTTGATGCGATCAGTCAATTTCATTTATGCATATGTTATTATCGCATAGAGATTTCAATGGTGTTCTGTCGGTTTCTTTCCTTCGTTTTTCTTACTTTTTAAGCTACTCACCTACAGCATTTAATTGTATTATTATTAAATATGTGTTTGATTTCTTCATGATATATTGGTTTGCTACATGACAATGACCATGCGTAGTAGACAATATGTGCGTTACATTAGTTTTTAGAATGTGGCATTATTTAATACCCTAATGAATTTTCATGGCGATTTATACGCTTGAAAAACTACATTCTATTCATCATATATTCACTAGAGTTTCTCATACAGATCATTATTAGTAGTTTTTTATTGATAATATTTCGTGTTCCCTAGTTTTGAATGACAATAGGTTGACCTAGATTTGTAGTGGTTTTCAATTATTTCGATAATCACTATAAATGAGTTTTTATTATGATAACACACGCTAACGATTTTTTTTTTCTTAATGACAATGAGCAAATATCTTTTCTGAGATTTGGTTTGAAATATGTATTATCAAATCCCAAGTATTATCTGCACCCCTCTAATAAAATATATTTTAGTTATCTCCTCCTTCGCTCTTTTTCATTTCTCTTGAAACTTGACCACTATTTAGTGTGTCCTAATTTATTTGTGGATGAGGGTATCAAAATTTTTGCAGTTAAAGATCCGATGTTTTTTTTCTTTTATTTCTATTACAGTTCCCATATTATTAGTTAGCCTTCGAATTTTATGTCGGTTTATTTCCGCATTCGATGATTTCATTAAGGTTTCAGTTGTTAGCATCTTTTCGGGACACTATATATTCTCAGTTTTGGTTTAGATTCCAACTTCCTGTATCTTTGTCCCAGCGATGTTTTTTATCTATTTCTGGCACTCTTGCGATAATTTGTATTATATTGAAATTACTTTCACGTAATATATTTTTAAGTACACAGGTTCGGTTTGTTTGCAAAGTTTTTCCCGTTTTCTTAATATTTACCACGTAATTGCTGGAACGGCAAAATTTACGATTTAGCGTTTTTCTCTTTTTGCTAAGTGTTATTCAGTTTCTAGTAGTAGTTCAGGTTTACTCTTGCACTATTTTTTTGCATGTTCAACATGCATTTTATTGCATAGTTTCATGTACAGATGACTAAGTCTGGTGATTCTACGTTTTAGTTTTTATACCATCTGATGGGGTACAAGTCAGTTTTTTTACTTTTGAAACTTTTACTATATATTAAGTAAAATATAATAATCAATAGGAAATTGCTTCTATAACAGTTAATAAAAAATCTGCATGAATTAAAATATACAGAGGCAAACGATAAAATTGTCTCCCTAGAAAAGACGATATAATTCCATTTCCGTTTGATGAAGACCGTTTTTTCTTTTCTTTCTTTTTTTTTTTGTTGTTGCAAACTTTCTACTAGTCGGCCAGTGGTGTACAACTCCCAAGAGCGATAAAGGCCTTCTATATTGTCTGAAAATGATACAATGTTCACCAAGCGAGATCGGGGATGCACCGCTGTACAACTGATGCCCTCTGCCGATCCAAGTTATGGCAGTAGGACCATTGTCACTACACTCAAAATCCATCGCTGAATATCATCACGAATAACAGAGACGTTACAGGGTGATGAACAGTTTCTCGTCACAGTTGTGTTCTTTAGTGTGGTTTCAAGTGAGAGCTATATCATATTACCTCACATCTTTGAAGTCGGTTTCAAAGTAAACACGGAAGTGTACATGGAGGTGCTGAAGAGTGCGGTAATCCCCTGGTTCAATAAGGTGACCGCTGATAGACCGTGGGTGTGGCAGCGAGACTTGGCAAGTTCTAATCAACAACGGATTCCCAAATTATATTGTGGACCAATACATAAACTCCACGCCCCAGAAGTTAAACAATATCTCCACTCACAGTAATACACCACAAAATCATAACTCTAATACAATCAACCTAGTTTACTGCAATCAGATGCATCTGGGCTTGAAGTTAGACGAAATCGCTATAAAAAAACATCATTCATAGATACATCTCCCCCGTTAATAATAATAACATTAGATTCATCATTTACTGGAAAAGAATTAAAACCAAAAACATAGTTATTAAAAACAACCCCTCCCCCTCCAACTAAAACAGCTTGAACGCACCAATGACAGCTATCAGTTGAAATGTCTATTGGGAAGTGTAACTCCTATAACAACAATGCAACTAATAGTTACCTCGCACATACCACTACCACATTAACCCGCCGCCTTATCTTCCATAATGTTGAATCTAGTTCCATATTCTAACACTTACATAAAAACATTAATGGTCCGCTCGACTTTTAGTGAAATATTAATCAACAACAAAAAGATACTACAACACGAAACAAATATTATGAAGCTAAAAATCCTTGAAGCTATTTATATTAAAACGCAAAAAACTACCCTTTACCGGGTCGCATTTCGAAATAGTACCAACACATTTAAATGCCTCGCATAACTCCCCCACCCCCGCATACCAAACCCATTTGTGCCACTGATCCTAGAACTGGAACACTTTCTCGTTTTCCATGGTACTGACGCTTCAACACCTCGCTCCCTCCTCAGTCAGGGGAGGAGAACCCCCTCATGACTGAAACGAATATCATCCCTTCTATCATCCCCATCCCATACCTACACCACCTCTGGGGAACAAAATCTTCCCCACACTAGGAACCGATCCTGAGTCTGGCCATACCCACATGGGGAGACAAATAAAAAGAAACATTAAAAAATCCCCTATTTTAAATACACCCCTCTTTCTAAACAAACATAATATAAGACTAAAACGAAAAATCACAATACTAAAATCCAAGAATCCAAAAAATAAATATCAAAATAGAATGAAAGAACCCCTACCCTTACTTCAGAAGAGCCAGTCCCCCCTCCCCACACATACACATTAGTAACGACCTCGGACCACATCCGCCTTCCTACGGAAGCACATAACCCCAAAATACTATAAAACAATATACCCATTCCCAAACCAATAAAAGCAAGCACACACACGCGCACACACACACACATAAACACACACGCACGCACACACACACACACACACGCACAGACACATACACACACCCCACCCCACCCTAAAGGAAAAGAAAAAAAACATTAGCAGGAAGAGATAGCGACTACAGCGAGGTCAACTGTCTCTGGACAAACCAAATAAAAAAGCAATAAAAATTCAGCATACCAATGTATAATAAACACTTACAAGCCTCCACCCTTTGGAAAAACTTTAAACTAACTACGAAAATCGCCATTTTTACACATTTAAAAATAATTTCTGACGAGGACGCATCACAGACCGTCTGAAACGCGCGTAAACGATTTCAATGACTTAAAAACATTATTTCAATGATTCAAGCATAATTCTCAATGAAAAACCAAGACACGGAATAATAAAATAATGTTAAAAAATACACATTGTTGGTAACTACTCCCTTATTTAAATATATATATATATATATATATACATATATATATATATATATATATATATATATACACACACATATATATATATATATATATATATATATATATATACACACACACACATATATATATATATATATATATATATATATATATATATATATATATATATATATATATATATATACTTTAAATCCCGCTCGAAACTGGAGCACTACACACTTGAAACAACCGGATTAACACGTAAATTCTCGTCACTTCGCCATAACACCAAAATGAAGAAAAAGAAACAAAAATCCACGAACCGGACTTTCGACCCTGATGAGGCTATGTATTAGCGAAATATAGGACTTACAAAAAAATAAAAAAATAAACAAAAATCATTATATTCGACACTTCAAAGTTTTCAAAAATTTCTCAGTTAAATTTTACTTTAAAAAAGTTTCTTCAAAAATCTGACCATCTTTTACTGTATATATATATATATATATATATATATATATATATATATATATATATGTTTGTTTACTATTTCATGCGAAAAAATTTCGAACAAAATGCTCGATTGCAAAGGAAAAAAAATAATATAGGAGCTTAATATATGTTGATTTAAAGCTATACAGATGCTCAGAAAAACATTAGTACCGTCAGTTTCAAGCCTAACATAAGGAGGACCAGTTAATGGTAATTAATGATGGGCTCTCGTCAGTTTATATAAGATCTCTTAGAACCTGAAAGCCATTAAACATACCCAGATACATACTAACCATAAGATAAAATAAAATAATAGCATGTGGAATACTGATTTAATTAATCAAAATTAAAAGCATATAAAAATATGATAATATATATATAAAGAAATATAAACGATAAAATATTGTAACTTATAAAAGCAAAGATTCACGAGTTACCCTCCTTTAATTAAAATAAAGGAAAGGCCAAGAGTTTAAAGGGTTAATAAGATAGAGTAATTACCTCTCTATGATCGGTGAAGAATAACTGATTAAGAGCGGAAATTTTGTTAATTAGGAACAGAATAAAACAAAATAAATTTAAACATATATTTACTATAACATATATTAAATAAAAAATTGCAAAGTTGATATAAAAATAAAATAAAATATATAGAAATAGAGACAGGAAATCTATAGTGAAATGAAAAGTAACATCATTATATACAATATGTGCGGTCCTTATTTTTCTCCAACAGAAAACAATATGGCTGACGAAAGCTTAACATTATTTACCATTAACTGGTCTCTCTTATGTTAGACTTGAAACCGACGGTACCAATGTTTTTCTGACTTTTTTTTACAATTTTAAATCTCTCTCTCTCTCTATATATATATATATATATATATACGATTGTTTACATATACGAATATATATATATATATGTTTATATAATGTACATATATGCTTATATGTGTATACATTAATGTTTTTATATAATATATATATATATATATATATGTATATATATATATATATATATATATATTTATATATATATATCGGATGGAAAGAGAGAGATAGATTGTAGGAAGATATATAAAGATAAAAAAACTACGAGAACTACATTTAACCTTGTCGTAAGCTCCGTTAAAAAAGGTTGTTCGATGTAAAATTACATAAAACACCTTGGGAAACTCGATTTATACCGAAAATTTTATGTTGTCATAAAGAAATAATACTTTTTTTAAAGTTCAGAAAACATAAAACTGTATTTATTAAAAGTAGAGCTCATGCTAAAATGAAACATTAGGCATTGTTGTTGCAGTTCATTGATTTGAAAGACTACAATTTTTTTTTTTTTTTATTGTGAACATTCGCATACAATTTTCTCTGCAGTAATTGCATACGATTTTCTCTACAGTAAATTAGGGAAATTCAAGACGTAAGGATGACGATAAGGTTATTTCTTTAGGAAAAAACATTCATGGATATATACATTTCTTATTGTCTTTTTCTTCTTACAATTTTATAAATAAATTAATAAATTTTAGAATGGAAATTAAATCATAGCGGAGTTTTATTAAGGGAAACTCTACCTGAGAAAACAAACTTGGCTGCTGACTTTCTTTTAAACTGGTTAGTTCAATATTCCAATTTGCCATTTATAACTATGCTTTAAATACCGTTTGAACACTATTTTACACAAGTCATTCAATATCGTTACATTAGTATCTACTCCACCCCTCCCAAAGAAATAAAAACAAAGCGTTCCTGATCTAATCACGGGCGAATCTGTGTTTTCCTGTTTTAAAATAAAACAAAAAATATAACGATCAAGTTTTTAGCATAAAAAACAATTAAATTAACGAAAATGATACTTAAAAGTTTAAATAATTGAAAATAAAAAAAAAATGTTTAATTTAAATATAAAATCAGAAATTACGGTTATGTCTTCCCGTCGATCCACCGAAGTTATTTCGCAAATATTTAAAGATAATTTGACGTCGGAAATAAACGCTGGATTCGAATTTTGAATCGACATCAAACAAATATTTAAACAGCCGACCCGCTTTGCATACCCGACTGAAGGGTGCCTATCTTGCATTCATTCAAATATTGATGGCTCCATTTTGCAATTGAGGCGTAGTGCTTCAACAGAAATCATCCAAAAACGAAACAAAGAGAAACATTCGAGCAAACATTTGAACGTTCACGTAATCCTCAATTAATGATCGCCAGTGGATGATGCTATTTTTCCCCTCTTAAGAAAATATTCGTCGCCATCTATTCATGCTAAAGTGTATTTTTTCAAGCTGTAATCTTCTTCGAAATCAAGCGTGGGTGTACCAAGAATGTATTTGATTAAAACTAGGTCGATAACGATTAAAATTGTCATTTTCATTACTACGATTATTAAATCTATTGCTATTCTCGTAACGTCTCGGCCGATGTAATCTTCAAATATCTTCGAGAACGTCTTGTCGAATTCGGAAATGTTATATTGAACGTAGGAATCTGTAGGGAATTTGTAACGAAAATTTATTAATTCACGGCTTTAATACTTTAACAAGAAGTTTTGCAATGTTCCGATATTCTTCATTACTAATTTTTAAATAAGGACCATGCTTCTATACCCTATGTCTAGAATCTTTATTCCAATATCTATTAACACAGTTTGAGCATGGAAAGTATGTGCAATTATTATAAATAAAATTTTATTCAAATTTGAAAATTTTTTATAAAAGGTCAAGTCATATATGCTACTCCTAATTACTTTTAAATACTCCGAAGACATTTAATTTGGGAAATATTTGATGTCTGTTGTAGAATTCCACTATAAATCGGAGGTTTACTCATTTTTACGACGGGGTTCCATCTTTGTGTTTATTATTTATATTAAACAAAATTAAGATATAACCTACATAATAAACATAGTGCCTAGTATTATCTTCCTGAATTCCTTATGATCAGTTAATTATTTTAGAAGTATATCCTTCACACACACACATACACACACACATACACACACACATATATATATATATATATATATATATATAATAAAAATTACAATTAAATGTACCAAAATGATCCAAGATGACAAAATTTAAGTATAATATTAATATTAAAGAATTAATATTTATAAAGTTATCTCAGCCAGATGTAAAAGCTCGATAAAACCAAATAGGAGATAGAGCTTATAATACGAGCAAACAGTTAATAAAACATGTTAAAACACACTTTGAAAAAGAGTTAAAAACATATGTAATCTGAAAAGGAAACACTTGATAAGTGGATAGTCCTTAATCCGCCGAGTTTCGGAGAAATACTTTCTTTCTCATCAAAGGGTAGGAATTAGCAAAATGCAGAATCGGATTTTGCATACAGAAGTATTTGATGAAACAAAAAGTAAGTCAAAGATCTTACTAGATAACAAAAAAGTTAAGCAGAGGGAATATGGTGAAGAAAAAGGTGATTACACCTGAATGGATAGTCTGGTGGAAGATACATTTGTTATCAAGTAAGATCTTTGACTTACTTGTTGTTTCATCAAATGCTTTTACATGCAAAGTCCGATCCTGCATTTTGCTAATTCCTACCTTTGATGGGAAGGAAAGTATTTCTTCGAAACTCCGCGGATTAAGGACTATCCACTTATCAAGTGTTTCCTTTTCAGATTAAATATGTTTTTAACTCTTTTTCAAAGTGTTTTAACATGTTTTATTAACTGTTTGCTCGTATATATACATATATATATATATATATATATATATATATATATATATAAACATCTTTATTTTTGTTGAGAAATTAGAATTAACGGTGTATAATACGATTAGAACGTAATTGTAATGTCTTCTAATTGGTAGATAGAGAGTAATCTACATATCTATAAAACTGAGAATGTGCGTGTGAGGACAGTTCTCAACTTATATATTCAACGAATTTTTTATCTACAAACTTGAAATTCGATATATAGAGTATTCTGACATGTGAGAAACTTTTGATCTGCCTCCAACTGGAAAAAAGAGCTATTAAGAGGGGGAAATATGTTTAAAAAATGGTAGGTAGGGGTAATCGGATTTTTATCTGTTTATTAGATGTCTCACGAAAGCACATGCGTGCATCGTTCACATGACAGATTTCTTATGTTAAGCATAAGTAGGCTTGAAAACACTTTTTAAATATCGTACTACGCTAGCATAATGGTTATCAAACTTGCTTCACTGTCTTTAGTTTTTTGGTTTCGATCTCATCTCAATTATTGTTTTTATTTACAAGCAATGAACTGTTTAGAAAAAAAAAAACATAATAATCGCATGCACATGGTTTAGTTTCTGCATGAATTAAAGTATAATATTTATACGTATTGTACAACCGGGCGACGCCGGGCAGCCTGCTAGTTTGTGAATAAAGTTAAAGACTTTAAGAGGGAGTTCGAGTATTAAATAAATAAATTCTAAATTCAGAAATGAAAATACTTATTCGGGAATCTTATCTATAATACTTTTCAAAAAGTCTTAGAATGTAAGAACAAGGATGAAAGAAATAATACAGTTTTGTAATTACTGAATAGCATGTAGAAGGAAACGTTAACATATTCCGAAACTTGCATTATTTTCTGTTTTCTGCAGAACAAGCAAATATCGATCCTCATATTTCTTTTAATATCGTATTAGTCAATCGCACTTTGTTAACTGCACGGCTCACCATTATTAGAACCACTTGTCTCTTTCCGACAATCAACTCAGATATTCTTTTTTTTTAACATTTCTAAGAATAATGCATAAGATTTTCTAAGAGCTGAACTGCACTCACTTAAATAACTCGCACACTTATCAGACTTAAAGCTAACCTTTACAGCTAGAAGATTTAATGCAATGTATATTACACACGATAGATTAATCTAAATGCAATTGCTGACAAAGATTTCTGATCTTGAACCAACCTATACTAATTCCAGTGTTACTTTATCTACCGTGTTATGTTCATTCTTACAGTAAAGTTCCTATTTACAATGCCTCCCCACGGGACAGAGTTAGACACCAGGGTCGTTTTTTAATGTGGAGAAAAGAAACAAAAATAAAAATTGTCCCAGTTGTGAAGAAACTGAAGTGTAGATCTGAAGACCAGATACTACACTTTGATCTTGACCCGAAGGCCAAGAAAGTTGAGATTAATAGTATTAATAAATTAAACAACTGCTTTATATTTGCATATATTTATTTATTGTAACAATTTTAATGAATAAAAATAAATATTTTAGTGTAAGTATAATAGTTTTCTTTATAAAGGAAACCGAATTTAACTGAAGTTGATATTTATTGCGTATCTTCGAACCGCATTTTGTCTCACATTTTTACGCAATCTTTGCTTTATTATTGTTCTCTGCACTATGAAAGAAGTTGCCGTGGTTAGAGAGCGGGGGGGCAGCCAGTGTTGCATCATATAGTTTTCCGCTTTTCTTTCCTAGGTAACTGCGTCGCTTTTTGTAGCACATATTCCAAAAGAAACTGTTAATCGACTCGCATTAGTTTCAGACGTTTGAGTGTTTCCACTTGACCCAGGATTTTTTTTCTTATTACAAAGTAGTCATCACTTATCAAGGCACAGATGCCACTCGAGGATAAGGGTTAATCAGTGTACGGTGGTCAATGGGACAGTGACGTGGTAATTGTTAGTAGTGGGAATTTGTAAATTGGATTACTTAAGAGAAACGGCTCATCAAGAACTTGTTTACATGTGACTTGAAGACGACCATATTATAGGCAGCCAGAAAGCTAGCAAATGTAAGAGAGTTCTACGGGTGTGCAGTTCTAAGAAAAAAGCTTTGTTCATGCAATCTACGTTTAGGTTTAGGCACGGATATACAATGGGGGTAATTATAGATAATGTTTTCATCCAGACGAGTATTTCTCGTGAATGTTTGGCGAGGGGGGAGCCATGGATTGGAGCTCAGACTAGCACTTTCCATGGAAATAACGATAAAGCAGACAGGCTCGCAACGTCTCTTCTGTCAACGTAGGATAAGTTCTTTCTAGCAGATCCTGTCCAGATGTCGCAACAGTACTCCATCCTTGGACGTACCCAGCTCTTATATAGATAGAGAATTGCATTAGAAGTGAGATATCTACTGGATCGATAAAAGAATCCAACCATTTTCCCAGCGATCTTGGCAACAGATTTGATGTACGTGTTCCATTTCATATCAGGTATTATGGTCAAGCCCAGGAGCTTGTCAAACATGGATCTTCCCTAAGACGAAAGCCATGCATTTCAATGGATGTCAGATGGGGATCAGAGCGTTGATGATGCAAAGACAGAAGATTGGCTTTAGATGCATTAAAAGTAACCAGGGACCTCTTTCCCTATTGTACCACATGCTCAAGATGAGAAGGAAGAGAATCAGATAGAACTTGGTCGTTTATGGTCTTTGATGTACTGTCATAGATGGTAGTGCCGTCAGTGTAAATATCTACGAAGGAAATAAGGATCTGAATTGGAAGATCATTGATGTAGATTAGGAAAAAGGTTGGGCTCAGGACTGACACCTAAGGGACTCCAGCATACATACTGTGAGCTTCTAATTTCTGCCCATAAACCATTACTCTTATGAACCTATCAGAGAGAAATGATTTAATAATTGAGAAGGCATTTCCAGTTATACCGTAACTGGAGATCTTGTGAAGTAGACCTTTATGCCATACTCTATCAGATGCCTTTGGTATGTCAAGAGCAACTGCCCTAGAAAGGAGCCTCTGTCAAGAGATTCACTAATCCTATGAGATATAACCGTTAGTTCATCTGCTGTAGTTCTAGCAGAACGGAAACCATATTGTATGTCACTAAGAAGTTAACTTTTTAGAGATGGTTTACTACTTCTCTATTTAACACAGCTTCCAGCAACTTAATCATGACGCACAGGAGACTTATAAATCTATACTCCGAAGGGGATGACCGATCCTCTTAATTTCTATATATTGGGCATACTGAGGAGATTTCCGAGCTGTTGGGAAGCATTTCTCCTTATGACAACGCTTAAACAGCTTTGTAAGTATGGGAGCTAGTTCTGGTTGAAGCTTTCTTAGCATTATAATTGGAATGCGGTTGTGGCCTTACTGGAATCAAGGTTTTTGATTAGCTTGGCAACATCACGCACAGGTATTTGTATGTCGAATAGTGTTTTCTGATACAAGAGGAAATACTGGGGGTTGGCGGCTTTCGTCACATAGTGTAGAATTAGCTGCAAAGTTCTTGGTAAAGAGTTTGGCTTTATGTGATGCTGAAGAGATTACCTCAGGTCAATTGATGATAGTTTGGATAGAGCACACGCTTTTGTTCAGGATCGTTTTCGATATTTGCCAAAATTGATGGGAACCAAGCTGCTGCTCAGCTACTTTGGACTTGCGAACTCCTGCGTTCTTTTTTACTCTTTTTACGGTGGTTGCTGCAGTCCTAACAGCGGCTTTAGTCTCAGTACATTTATTACGTTGAAAGCAATGGGAAAAAGTTATTTCTGCGCGTAATGGCAGGAGCACATTGTTGAGAGAACCATGGCTGGGTGTTAGGTTTTTGCTGGAATTTTTCGAGGGAATAAAACGGTCTATACAGACAATTAACCATTCCGTCAGGTCTGATACAATAGAGGATACATTTTTTTTAAACATGGAATGTAGAGGTAGGTCTGATATAAATGTACGGAAGCTATCCCAGTCAGCCATAGTGTATCGAAATACCGTACGATGGAGAGGTACATCTGAGGACTTATTACATTCCGTTTTTATCTTAACTGATACAACCGAGTGGTGGGAAGGTCCTAGTGGAGACAGAACGGAAAATGAACATAGATCAGGGCAAGTTGTGAGAAAAAGGTCTAGGAGACTTGCATATTGGCCATCAGTATCGGGCACACGGGTGGGTTTATGAACAATTTGATAGAGGTCATAAGCAATGGAGAAATCATAACAGAACCTCCCCTCATCATCTGTATTGTTTGAGTGGGTTAACCATTCCACGTTCTTAACATTGATGTCTCCACAGACGTGAATATTAGCTGAAGGATGAGCAGGTAGGACGTGGTCAATTTTCTCATATATTCTTTTAAGGATAGTAACTCCGCTGTAGTTGGGGCGATAGAGAGCAAATATAAATGCAAGTGCAAGCCGCAAACACATATAAGGGAATCCAGGGTCTTCTATGGAGATGTCTCTACCACATGGAAAACCATCTTTAATGTAAACACAAATTCTATGCCCATGACGATCTTGGGGGTCAGAATTGGATGTTAAGTTAGAGTATTCTTTAACTACGAACTCATCTAGGGAAATAGTCGGTCCAATGCCAGTTTCGCTTATAAATAATAGGTCTGGTTTGATCTCCTGTAGTTGGGTTTCAACCTCTGGAAGGTTGGAATGTAGATCCCTGATGTTGGAGAAGGAGACATAGTAGTGGGTGTCTACGTTGAATATTGGAGATCCGAGTTTAATTGCGTATATTTTCTGAAAACTTTTTATAAACTTTAAAACTTTTATAGTGATTTGGGATTTGTTGAATAGGTCGACAGACTTGCTTATAGCGGGACAGAGAGGGAAATTATGAGATAAATAGAAATGAAGAAATATATCTTTTGTAGCACATGAAAAGGTAAAACCCAAACAATTACCCACTAATATGGCATCAAGAGGCATCACAAGAAGCATGTTCCAGAATCCATTCAACAAATGGCAATACAACAGCCCTGGTACTTTGCACCTGCTGATTGGACATCCTCATTAGATGTTAATCCACGGTTCGGGTCCCTGACTATCAAGCGGATAACGTCAGTCCAGACAAAACGTTTACCTCCAGCACCCTTAGTAGTGACATGGCCACAAGGATAGACATAGAAACAGAAAATTTCCGACAACTCTGGCGACTGTTCACGCAAAATACTTCCAACCTATAATACAGCTTTTTCTTCTCCCTTTTTCAGAAAATTCACTCATTAAAATGAGAACTAAGGGACAAATTAGGAGAAGCGAGAGAAACAGGAGCTGCCGATAATGCATCCACAATGTATTGTCTACTCTATATTTAAAAAAATATGATAATATTAAGTATTATACTTAATTTAAGTCCAATTCACGTGTTTAAATGAAAGTATGGCGATAAATACCCCTATCACTAACTGAAAATATAAAGAATTATCAAAAGTTGAGCAATGTTTAAAATCAACTTGCTAGATATCTGTACATCCTTGGACGAGAGGATTTATTATTAAAGAAAACAAAGCAAATACAAATTAAAAACTGAAATAAATATTTCATATTAGCATTTGCAGTTAATAAAAAATAACAATAAGTAATGCAAAAAAAAAAATTAACTAACAAAGCAACCCGTCATCCTTTCAGCTATTGAAGACTCGTCGCTTTAAATAGGTTCAGCGCTCTACGATTATTAAAAAAATTTAACCGTCGGAACGTAATTTTATTCCAAGAGGTAGATTTGTAACGTATAAGGAATTAGAGAAAAAAAAGGGAGGGGTGTAAAGAGAATAGAATCTTTATGCAATGTTTAAAATCGACTTGCTAAATATCTTTACATCCTTGGACGAGAAAATCTATTATTACAGTAAACAAAGCAAATATAAATTAAAAACTAAAAGAAATATTTCATATTAGCATTTGCAATCAAAGATAAAATGCCTATACCAGTAAGAAGGGAATTTTCCTTATCATTTTGTCAACAAATGTAATTCTTTCTGAGATTTTATTAGGGGCGCATCATGGCTGAACAAGCTTCCTGACTACACTTATCAAGCAATTAGTTTCTTCCATAAAGGAGATGGGGTTCAACAGTGGTGACATTTGTGATCTCTATTCAGCCGGATCGTGTCGTATCACATCCACAGATGAAGACAACATTATATGTTTATAAGGTTTCATTCGAGTGTTGAACAATGTATTTTTAAATTAATATCGTCTACGTATTTGTAATAACTAAATAATTACTCAATTAGATTTTTAGCATTACATTTTCGTCAGTTTAAAGATTTCATTTTGTAAATCGTGTGAAATATAGTAATGATCTAAGATCGAATGATCTAAGAATGTGATTTGGGAGATCCTTGATGAAAATCAGTTAAGAGTTGGGTCTAGGAATGAACCCTGAGGGACATCAGCATTAATACTATCAGATTCTAATTTCTATTCATCACCTACTACTCTTATAAACTTTTCACAGAGGAATGATCTAATAATTGAGAAGACATTTCCAGCCATTCCGTAGCGGGAGATCTTGTGTAGTAAATTTTCTACCATATTTTATCAAAAGCCTTTGGAATGGCAAAAACAAGTTCTTTAGAAACAAGCTCATATCGATAGATTTCTTAAGCCCATTAAATATTCTTTAAATGGTATTTTCTGTAACCACAACGCTAAGGATTCCCCCCGTCGGCCTTTTTTTCTTTCTATTCAAAAATGCTACATTGCCTAATGTGTGTTTATTCATAAATTCTGACGAAATGCTGGTTTTTGAAAACTTTAAAACGATATAATGCTTGAAATTGTCGAACTAGACATTGAAACAATTGTAACGTAAAATGAAATACACTTGTCTTGAAGTCTTGATTTTGCACTTCTCATCAGACGGAAGAGGTTTGCAAAATATGAAATAACTATTGCAGATTTATGCATTAGAAGAAACAAAATATGAAGTTATCATATTTGCATAAAAAGTCGTTTAATAGTTTATTGGGATTCAATTTGATTGATACAGCAAAAACAGGAAAAGGGAGAAAACGGATATGAGAAAAGTTCAATTAGAAAGATGATAAATTCCAGACCAGAAAAAATCCAAGCTGCAACTATTGAAAATGTATCGGTAATCCATGTGGAATCAGAAATATTAATATAGATCTACAAGTCAGCGTAAAATTTGGAGCTGCAAGAAAAGTTGGCAATATGCAGAAACGTACATAAATATATGAGATGTTATTAAAAAAAACGGATCAAAGAAAACGAGGGTGTTAAAATATATATGGTAACTTCGATGAGAAAAAAAGATGTGGTGGGAGAAAAGAGAGAATCAAAAAGGGAGAAAAAAGAGTAAAAGTAAGAAAAATAAATAAAAGGAGGAAAAAGAGGATATAAAAAAACGAGAGCAAAGAGAAGAGAGTTGTTTAAAGGGGATAAAGAGAGGAAAGAGTTTATATAGAACGTCGTATTTCTAAAACTATTTTAAGAACAGGTAAATACAGGTCAGAAAGGGTCAATTTAACCCAGACCGGAATGTAATTAAGGTAAATAAATTTTAATGCAGAGTTATAAATATAACTGTATGCATACACATATATACATATATGAATGTATAAATGCATGCACACATGTTTGAAAAATAGAATAAAGATAACATAATTTGAAACAGTATGGGAAAAAAGTGAGACTATATATATATATATATATATATGTATATATATATATATGTACTAACAAAAGTACCCGTCGTTGACTGGGTTCAAAAACAGCCTACAGAAAATGGACTCTGATTTATGAAAGTATGATAGGTAATCAAAAGGAAGGGTTGTAAAGAGATAGCTTCGAATTTGGGGGTATCAAAACCAAAGCAAAATATGATGAAAGTAAAAATAAAATAGATAAACCCCATAATCTATTATACTATACCTGTTCACACTGAAACACTTATCACAATATTCTGTGGATCTATATAAAAATACACTTGTAAAACTTTGTGATATATTTACATTCTATGGAGGTCAGGTGCGAACGAACACCCCATAATTTTATTATATCATATTTCTTCAAACTGAAACATAATTATCAAAATATACGTAAGCAGATAGATATGACAAGTCTTTATTAAAGTTTGTGCCTATTTCCATTCTATGGAGGCCAGGCGCGAACGCAGACCCCACAATTTTATTATATCATCCCTATTTAAGATAAAACATACTTATCAAAGTATTCTTATGTCCATCTATATCAAAAACATATGTAAACTTTTTTTTAATTTTTTAATTTTTTATTTCTATATTTTGTGTACCAGGCGCGAACGCAGACCCCATAATTTTAATGACCCACCGTTCTGCAAGATCAAACATATCCATCCCTGTGTCTTGATACATCTTCTATCATTATATGTAATCAGCTTTTTAAAATAGTCAACCATTCGTGACCAGACCAGACATACACATACATTCAGCTTTATATATATATTCCTTTTATTTGTTTTACATAAGCTTTAATATGTCGCTACACATTCATGAGCATGTTTCTATCAGCCAATTATAAGTAATTAAGGACCTCTCTCGCTTATACAAAAGTTTATTCCGTGATGAAAATTACTTAGGGATTCAGCAAGCACAACAAGCTACCAGAACGCCACATAAGGTGTCATTAAGAATAAAAAAAAATGTAACAATCTTTTATATATATGACGAATATATATATATATATATATATATATATATATATATATATATACATATAATAAAAAGTGAAAAATAAAAGTTCTATAGAACTGTATTATATAATCAGATCACTATAGACAGAAGAAGAGAATACCGAACGAAACCATCTTTAGGTCACGAAATCAGAAGCGTAGAAAAGCCAGCTAATATAAAATTATATAAAAAAACAACTTTAAACAGTTAGACTTGTAATGAAAAATATAAAAAAAAAATATAAAATAAAAGTTTATTAAAAATAATTATATTAAATAAATAATTGTATATATAAGTGAACAGGAAAAATGTAAAATAAAAGATAAATGAAAAATGAGTATATATGAAGGACAAAAAGAGCGACATACAACACAATTAAGAACAAAAACAATTGCTACAGTCAATAAAAAGACAACTGTTACACCACCGCATGCTAAGGAGAAGCGATACAGCAAATATCTAAACATGTGTCATTTGTTTATGTGGCGAAAATTTGTACGCTACGTTACAATCCGAATCTATTTCGTCTTAAATATTTTTTTAAAACCTCAAACATTTGGTCTGCAACTTTCTATCATTTAAATTTATTGGACAATTGTTTCTGGGTGTTACTTGCACAACGTTACGATTGATGTAGCCTCCAACCTTCGTCAGGTGAAAAAGTCGCCATGTTTTGCCAGAAAAAAGAAGGTAGCTATTCGCTGTAAGAGTTTGAAGTTTTTGGATCCAGTTAGAAGTAAGTTTACAAGAATTATAAAAATTGTGCAGACAACACTCAAGATAGGAACAGTTGTCCGATTAATCTAAATAATACCAGCATTCATATATTATATCCAAAATTCAAGAACTCTAACACAATGTAATAATGTTGATAACTGCGAGCTGAAACATTCGCGTCCCTTTTTGTTTTTTGTAGGTTAAATAATTTTGCTTCGGATTTCTTTGTTATCAACTGTAACGTGGTAACCCGTGCATGTAAATAATCTGAGTAAATATAATTAAAGAGTTTAGAAACTAAGAAAACTGAATATCTATAATCAATAATCAAGGAATTAAAACTGAGTTTTTTTTTATTATAACAGTAATATAGGGAGTGTCATTGAACGCCGACTTCTTTACGAAGGACGACTCACACTTTAAGGCCAGGCACGAAAATACGGACGACAGAAATTAATTAAATAAGAGTTCCTCTTGATTGTTTGTCCCGATACATAAACTAATCTCATTTTAGTGCAACATTGAAGTTAAGAGAAAATCAATGCCTCTTTGTTTTTGTGGAAGATATTCTGTTTGATCTTTACAAGTCATTATCTTGAATTTACTCAACGGAACTTCATTAAATTAATGTTACAACTATGGAGGGAAAATCTAATCGAAACAAAATCACCCCTATCACTAATGCAGACATGGACACAGAGTTTGGTTTTGTAAGCTAATAAATGTAAATGGGTATATCAATGCGGAAAGCCTCATTGATTCCTAGCATTTGAAGCCCTATGGACGAGAAGTACATCCTCAGTCATATTTTATCCTCTCTGTCCCTGCGGATACACCCCCCTAAATATATATATATATATATATACATATATATATATATATATATATATATATATATACAGAGAGAGAGAGAGCTAGAGAGAGAGAGAGAGAGAGAGAGAGAGAGAGAGCTCTGTTAATTGTCGGATATACAGTGAGCTTGTTTTTTTTAGGAATTTCAATTTAAGGTGCCTAAGGAAAACTCTTTGGAATTATCGCTATCTAAAAGCGTTTTCCTAATACAGCCTTTAACGATCTTTATACGCGTACACACACACACACACACACACACACACACACACACACACACACACACACACACACACACATATATATATTCTTTATTAAAAGAATTATTTAAATAAACCCTTTTAGATAACGATTACTTCTAAGAGTATTTTAGCCGTCATAGACTGGACATCTACATCTATATCTATATATGTTTAATAATTAAAGTAAACTTATGTTTTTAATTAAAATACATACAAATATATTTAAGTTAAGAATTTGAAACAAGGAATATATGGAGAAGAATTATATTTATTTCTTTAATCCATGGATTTTCAATAATGATTCAAATCATCAGTGGAAATGAAATGCAATTAGCAAAATGTTCAGCTATGAATAAAAAAACATTTTGCTTTTCAGCACATATTTTAAAAATGTTATTTAAAAGTTATTTAGATGGTGCTTAAAAGTAATAGCAAAAGGATATCATGCAAACTGGGCAGTCTAATATTAGAATGAATTCAATAGTTTCCGGGATATTACTGCCAGGTCGGACGAGTAGTGATCCAAGAGGAAAATCAGAGGTGATCGAGTAATCCGATATATCCCGAATATTTGGTTGTCCCATACCGTGATTTTGGAGGGCATATGAGATGGTCGTCTTCTTGGCGATATAAAGATCCGTTGGTAGAAAAATCCAGAGTCATCCAGGGTGCCGAGATATTGCACCAAATAGTGAGTCAGTGTACAAATTCATTGTATATATTTCCATCGATAATGACAATACGTATATAGGTGTGTACATTTCCAAAGCTTTCTACGTTGAGTCATAAGTGCAAATTTTGAGTGCGAGAATCCCCGAATTCAGCAGGTCTTGGATTGGTACATATTCGGAAACATCTTTTTCCTGTCCGATATCCATAAGCGTGGGCTACTTCTGGTTTATTCACAGCTGGACATTTTGCTAATGTATATACGTTAATCTAGAGAATTTAACTTCAATAATTAAACTTACATATTGCTCTATTTTTTATATATTATTATCTTTTTGGCTAGGTTGTTTGGTTGTTTTTGTTTTACGGCATATCAACCCTTTTCAGGTAATTTAATGCCGAATCGAAAGATTTTGAAGAAAACTTTTTTAATTAGAATATATTTGTTGTTTTCAAGTCGGTTTATATTTAACCCATAGTTGGGGCCCTAACAGGTACTGCCACTTCGGGTCAGAGTGGACCTGGGAGCAATGTCAATTAAAGGGTGGCTCCACACTCCCCAAAGCCCGCAAGCTGGGACCCCACCACTGGATATAGTTTAAGGTCATATCCAGGGCCCTTTTTGGCTAGGATCGTCCTGCAAGTATAACCTAAATGTCATATCTGACAGGAAAATTCGCTTGATATCTAATCTGTGACTTATCTCGTCTATATCTATATATCTATCCATCTATCTTTTTATCTATCAATCTATTTATATATGCATGTAAATATATGTTTCGTCTATGTGGATTTTACCAATATAGATGTCTACACAATTTGGTAGAGTTCTACTTTTAAATATTTGTTTAGGGAGTAGTTTTGGAAAATATAATTCCTCGAGAACTTTTATTGAAAAATATGTATAATTGTAATGTATAATATTTATGACAGAAATTAATCCTAGGGACCAAATGCAATCAAATCGAAAACATATTTGAATTGCATACATGGTAAGATATTAAAATTGCACTTGAAACAAACATTTCATCAGTAAACTTCAACGAAATCATTTAACGATCTTTTTGTCAAAAAAATATAGTTATCATTGTTGTTATAAAACATTAAGATGCCATTTGTTAACACACTCGCCATACCATATAGTGGTTTTAGTTGCCATCTATCATTGGTCCGGTTTTGGCCCGAGGTGTGTGTCTGTCTTGCTGCATATGGTACACTGAAATAGTCTATATGAGACAGCTCTTTAGTTGTCACACGACTCATCAGTGCGGCGAGATATAGCGAGCTCATTGACTTCAATATTCGAAACACGGGCGTTAGTAACTAGCTATTATGAATATTCGCGTCAAACTAACTTTTACCGGATCTAACTAATCTGCTATTGGTATTTGTTTTGCAAAGGAGTCAGCGCTTTTCAAGGTAGGTAGGTCACTCGAGGATAAGGGTTATGAGTGTACAGTAGTCAATCGGGCAATATCATAATAATAGTAGTTGGAATTTGGTAAGTTGGGTTACTGAAGACAACGGCTCATCAACATATTGTTTATGTTGTACTTGAATACGACCATTGTGTAGTTAGCTTTAAAGGAGGGGAACAGAATCGAGATCCACAGGCGTGCAGTTCTAAGAAAGAATCTTTGTTCATTGATCTACGTTAAGATTTAAACACAGATAAAGAGATATTATTGATAGTGGCTTAAGATAGACAAGTAATTTTCACGAAAGTTTGGGAGGAGGGGACTAGATATTGAAGCTCAAACGAGCACTTGCTATGAGAATAACGATAAAGTAGATATTGTCGCACAACGTCTCTTCTATAGGAAAGAATGAAATGAATATGCCGTTTTTTAAATATATATTTATATTGATTTGCTTATATATTATGATATTTATAACTAAGAAGTTGCAATCATTTTATCGCGTTAGGTAGCTTTAAATGATTCTGTCCTGAACCAATTTTTTTTTGTATCTATAATACCATACTCACACACATTACTTCTCCATTTTCGAACTAGTTTAGTATTTCGTCTGTGGTCATATGTTTCCTTCCATTAATTAGGAGAGAAAATTTAATCTCGATATGCATATGTCCTTCATCATGAAGGCATTATGCCAGACATCATAGTGGTGTATATGTTCTTTTGTAATGATAAAATCCTCTTATACTACAAAAAGTATGCAACTGGAGAGATACAAATTTGCTAACGTAAATGATTTACGCGATTTTATTTAATACTAGCTTTTAGACGGAAAAATGGTTCAGTAGATAGAGATAAAAATGGTTCAAAATATGTAGACGCCTACTGGGTACTTTTTCAATATGCTCATTCAACTATAAGACTTTCTTTGTCTTTAGTGCGACTTATGTCTCGTTTTATTTCCTTATATAATTGCACAAAACAAATCATTGTCTTCTACACATGGTTTAACTGCCATCAAAATCAAAATATAAGTATCTGATGCTTTAATAAATCAACCTTCCGTATTAGTAAAATAAAAGTAGGGGGTTATAAACTTTCGGCGCCTAAGGGGAAACCTTCAGATTGCAGACGACTTATATTGTCGTCTCCGGAGATATGTATACATATAATACATATTTGATCAAAATAAGATATATTTGTTGTTTTAAAGGACGTTTGACTTCCATAGATAATTTTGGATTGATTTTCGACCAGTGTAATTTTCATACATATTACATGAATTTCATAATAATTACTGGATATAAACACACACACACACACACACACACACACACACACACACACACACACACATATATATATATATATATATATATATATGTGTGTGTGTGTGTGTGTGTGTGTCTTGATAGTATAATATAATATGGAAATATGATAGCGGCATAAACGCATTTATTTTTGTCCCTGTGGCATCCATGTTAAAATTTTTTTCTGTGAAATCTATAAGTAACTGATAATAAGTATGTTTTTTTATATTGTTTTATGAATTTGAAAAAAAACTCCATTTCCTTTTGATATCATTTTATCGTTTTTCATTGCAAAAAAATATTTTTCTGATGGCTTTATATGAGTCTTTGATGAGTTGTTTGCAGTGTATGCAATTCAATGAAACACATGCAAGAAGTACTATATTAAAATAAAATAACATGGGTATTAATAAATATATTTGTTGTTTTAGAATGTTTACGTATGATATATATATATATATATATATATATATATATATATATATACAATATTTATATATATATATACATTAGGGTAGGTCGATTTTTAACTTTTTTCTAAAAAGCAAAAACGTTAATGGACCGAAAGTTGTGTCTATACCTATTGAATACTCATACCAAAAATTAGATCTGAGTCTTCAATGGTTTTTTTGCGAATTTTACATAAAATATTTTAAATAAACACGGGCGGAAAAACCCTCGATTTTGGTGGATTTACCCTCATTATTGATCTCAAAACTAAATAATTTCAGCATTTAAGCCAATAAATCTTATTTTATTTGATGGGAATATAATTTGAAACAAAATTATAAAGAAATTTCAAATTGAAATTTAAGCCCCCCCCCCACTTAACTGCGCCGAGTTTGAAATGCTATTATTTTAACAGAAATTGTTGAATGTATTGACAAAAATTTTTTCCTGATATGAAAATACAACAAGCAATTATGGAAAAACAAATAATTATTTATTTTTAATATAAAGAATCAAAGTGTTCTAAATAAGAGCCCTTCGATGAAAAAGCGGGTCTTAATTGTTGGCACAAAACTTTCCCAAGTATGTGCCGGTGCCTTGCTTCAAAGCCGTATACACATTGAGAAGCCTCTGTCACCAACTTAACTGCTCGTTCAACACCTTGGGAATGTGAAGGGAAATCTGGCAAGTCAAGCTTTTCGCCTGTTTACAATGAACTCTCTAATTCACTGTCAGAAAAGTCTTGTGTAAGTGGTGGCTCACAGACTGCATTTACTGATAAATCTATTAAATTTGTCCAGTGTAGAGCCTTAAAGTTGACCATCGGGATCTTTTTAAATAATTTGAGTTTAATCTTTAAATGCAATTTATACTGCTTTAATAAGATTTGATTAAATTAAATGTAATCTTTAAAATGTCACAATAAATTGATGTAAGGTTTATATGAAGAAATATTAACTTACCTAATGGTAAAAATTCTTTTTATTCCCTCTTCTCTTACTTCAAGTTCATCTGATTTTACCAAAGAAAATAAAATATTTTCTGGCAGTAATGCAAAAGCATTATACTGAATGTTTTTAAGTGTATTTTTTTTAAATTTCAGTTGGTTGCTTCTGTATTCTTTGAATCATATTATCAATGTACATTTGTTGGTGGTGGAATTTGTTATTTTTTTTAATGTCAAACCAACAAATCGCATAAACATTTACAATAAAATTGATCAAACTATGCAATTTGGTTGAAAGATTATGCGGATATGTCCCACGAGTCCATAGGCACATGTGCCTGATAGCCAACGTAAACCATCTAGCCTGGTTCAATTGTCCAATTTTCTGAGATACAAATCTAGGGTCTACCTTACCTCTCGAAATCCCAACTGTATACTCGTAGAGCAGTCTTTGGTCACTACTTAGGCTATCCTTGTCTTCAAATTCACACTCCAAGGGATTCCCAACAGCGGAAAATGCTATTTGTGGTAAATTATGGCAATCATTTGCACATAATTTACCCAATGGACCACTGAATGCTGTGGGGCTTTTTGTGGTGCCATCTAAATGTTTGAACAAAGCCCTAAATGGAAGTTCATTCTGGTGTAAGAAGCAAGCAATAGTATGAAGATGTTTTTTGATTTTTTTTTCTAAAAGTGTAACCAGGCCACCTTCACAGCCTGGGTTCGCATTTGTGTTGTCAACAAGGACAGCCTTAATGGTGCTTAAACTTTTGAATTTCTCTAAAACATCAGCCACTTGCTCTGCAAGAACATTACCAGTTGCTCTAGTATCCGGAAGAATTCGGTGAGTCAAATATAGACTCTCATTTGCTGTTTCATTTGTTATTTGAGGTGACGTTCAGAAGCTTTGGTTTTTTTTCACAATTTGAAATCCATTTACATCCACTGATTCTTTGTAGAGCAGTGTATCTTTGTCTGTCCTCCCATCAACACCTATACAAATAAGATTTTCCATATTTTGCTGTGGTTTTGATAGGCATCTGCGTTTACTTTAGCTTTTGCCCTATCAATTTTACATTTATCCATATAGATATTCTTTATATCTATATTAGGGATAAGAAGCCCCATGACCCTCAAATCCAAGAGCAGGACATTGCCAAGACTGGCTCCAAGATTAGAGGATATATCACCCCTGAGTAATTCAAGGGCAAACCTTGGAATGTTTGTAAGGTTATAGGGCACTTTGAGAGGACTATCTGGCTGTATGTAATCTGCTTCATCACTTAAAGAAGATGAGTGGCTTAGAGATGTACTTGAAGAAACATGATCTTGAATAGATGATGTTGATGCTATGGGAGATGTTTTTTATTGGATTTCTCTTTCTCCTTTTCTTTTACTTTTTTATTGCGGTTTTATCTATTGGACCAAGTTGGAATGTGCCTTTAGGTCCTATTTTACTCCTTTGGTCTTTAAATATTCTCGGCCTTCCGTAGGAACCTGGAATATCAGATTAAAATGAAATTTACTAAGATTAAAAATACAGTTTAACATATTAAATTAAAAATATTTTACATGCAAAATAAAATGAAAAAATTGATTTAAATATTTATTTCCACTATGGAAATGTTTTTCTCAAAATTTACATAATTTAGACATTAAGTTATCCCTTTCATAATAAATTCAAAAATAAAAATAGAAAATAACTTACTTTTCGCTTCAGAGGGCAAGTGCAGATGATGTGCTTGGTCTGGCAATTTTCTTTGTCGCATTTGACATTAATATTGTCACAACTTAAAATGGGAAGCTTGCACAAACATGATGAAATATCAAATAATGTATCTATTTTTTCCTTCCAGAATTTTGTTTGGGCAGCAGGTAGATGTTTCCTATTTATTTGCTTTGCCTTCTGAAAGCATAGCATATTCACCTTGACGACAACACTATTTTCATTTAACAAAGGCAAACGAGGGTTGACAGCCTTCCAAATATTAATCACGTCATTTGCTATTAATTTCGAAATACCATAACAAGAAAGATGGGGATAAGTGTTCATTAAAAAATAGCTATATTGAATTATTTGTCTAAAGGTTGGTGGCTCTGTTTTATCCAAAGGTGATTGTAAACCTGAAAATTTAATTGCTCCTTTACTTCGTGTGGAAACTCCAGTGTTTTTTCCAGCCATTTTTAAAATATCTGTAAAAAGAAACACACACACACACATATATATATAATATTATCAGATAACACACGAAAATATTTTTTTTAAATTGGAAATAAATTTCAAAATTTATTTTTAAAAATGTTTTACTTACCAATCAATACAGTTTAGTTCAAAAACTAATTCGTAAACCAAAACCAGCCTTTAAAAAACACTGAATTTTGAAATATAAATAAATGACAATAATTATAAAAAGTTTAAATATTTTAATAGTTGTGTTTAATTTGTTAAATTAAATATTTTAATAGTATGTTTAATTTGTTAAATGAACTATTTTAATAGTATGTTTAATTTCTTAAATTAATTCGTGTGAATTCGAAGGTTAAATAATGTAAACAAGGGGCAGATAAATACTACCGGTGAAAGTCGAAAAAATATCCAATAAATAAAACTTCTTTTACTAAGTCGTCATTTGTATTTGAAACTATATATTTTAATATATTTTATTTTTGTTTTTGGTCATTAATATGAAAATAAATAAAATTAATATGAAAATAGATAATAAAATTTAAAAAATAAATTATTTAATAGATTTTATTATTTTACTCTAGTTTAACCTCGGATTTAATTTTATGGATACATATTTCCGGTGTCACCGAAATTACGACTAAGATTGCGATTATTGATGTCTTTAAATTCAATTTCGCAAAAAAATACAAAATTTTGGAAAAAAATATTTTGTCAGGTGATTTAGGGTGTTATTTCAGAACTTTCCATCTATTGACCTATTTAAAGTTCCAAAATCGACCTACCCTAATATACATATATGTAGGTATTTAATTATTACAGTAAATAATTATGTCAGATGTGCTAACGGTTATATGTTATAGGATTAGTGAATCTCTTGAAAAAGGCTTCCTTTCTAGGGCAGTTGCTCCTGACATATCAAAGGCCTTCGAGAAGGTATGGCGTAAGGGCCTACTTCACAAGATTTCCAGCTACGGTATAACTAGAAATGTTTTCTCGATCATTAAATCATTTCTCTGTGATAGGCTCATAAAAGTAGTAGTTGATGGGCAGAAATCAGAGGCCTTCAGTATTAATGCTGGAGTCCCTCAGCGGTCCATCCTTAGCCCAACTCTCTTCCTGATCTACATGAATGATCTTCCAAAACACACACTTAAATCATTCGTTGCCATCTATGCTGATGCCACGGCCATCTATGGCAACACATTAAAGGCTGTAAATGACAAAGTTCTCTCGGATTCTCTCTCCTCTGATCTCTAGCGTGTGGTACAGTGGGGACAGAGGTGGCTGGTTACTTTTAATGCATCAAAAACCAAGCTTCTGTCTGTACATCATCAACGCCCTGATCCCCATCTGGCATCAATTGAAATGCATGGCTCTCGTCTAGGGGAGGCCTCATGTTTTGACAAGCTTCTGGGCGTGACCTTTACTCCTGACCTGAAATAGAAGCGTACATCAAGTCTGTTACCAAGGTCGCTGGAAAAATGGTATTATCCTTCTACCGCTCCAGAAGATATCTCACTGCTGATGCAATTCTCTATCTATATAAAAGCTAAGTACGTCCAAAGATGAAGTACTGCTACCACATCTGGGCAGGAGCTGCTAAAAACAGCCTATACTGCCTTGACAGAGTACAAAATATGCTTCATGGCTTAGTGGAGGCTGCCCTTTTCTCTTCCCTGCAACCTCTCTCCCACAGGAGAGACGTTGCGAGTCTGTCTTTGTTTTATCGTTACTTCCTTGGCAAGTGCTGGTCTGAGCTCCAATCTCTGCCCCCTTCACCAATATTTCATGATAAACACCCGTTTAGCTGAAACCACTGTATAAAATTTCCCCCAGGCTTTTCTGTGTCAACACCAAAATATAGATTCCATGAACAAAGCTTCTTTCTGAGAAGTGAACGCCTGTATAACTCTGTGTTTCCCGCCTGACTCCAACCTGGATGTCTTCAAGTCCAACATAAACGAATTCCTGATGAACTGCCCCCTTAAGTAAGACATTTTATCAACTCTCCAATACTAACTTACTGTACACGCAATAACCCTTATCCCTGAGTGGCCTTCGTGTCTTTATAAGTGGTGCCTACCTCGTAAAAATTACTTTAAGAAACTCGTTTGTTATCGTCGAGTACTTTCAATTTAATTAAAGTCGGTTAATTTAGCACTTCTGCGCAGATTGTCATATAATGATTGGAGCACGCTTACAGACGTCAAAAAGCATTTAAAAAAGTAAATGTTTAAAATTCAATAGCATTTGCGGTTAACGGTTGCCGAATGGATTAGATCCTTGCTACTGAAGCCAGGGATGGCGTCGACGGGTTCGAATCTATCGACTTTATATATATATATATATATATATATATATATATATATATATATATATATATATGTGTGTGTGTGTGTGTGTGTGTGTGTGTGTGTGTGTGAAGTTTTTAAAGAGTTATGTTCTCAAAAGCGTTGAGGATTACACTTAGAAATTTGAGATCACTTTTATTGTCTCATCCGGTAAGTATTGCAGGATACGACATTTGCACAGTTTATGAAAATTCCTTTATGTTTAATAAAACTCACACATATTAAATACAGCCATAATATACATATACTTTTATGCAGAGAAATTTAGAAAAAAATAAAACTAGCTTAATTACAAATGCAGATCCACATTAAATAATCACTTTATCGCTTATGAATAAACGACCACAAGAGTTGCGTATAAAAATAAAATTACTACTTTATTCAATGTATTTAAAACATTAAGAAGTAGATTTTTTTCTTTTCACCCTCAAATTATTAATTTTTGTCGCTATATGTATTTATGCATTGCGAGAGAAACATTTGACTCGGACTGGGTTAACGTTATGTGCGCATTTGTGAATGACACAAAAACTTATTCACTAACATCTTGCGTCTGGAGTTTACAAACTTTTATTTCTTTTTGTATGAACTAGATGCACTCTCGGTCAATGCATGACCATTACGATTCCTGTATCCTTATATTTTATTAGCAATATTTTATATTTTTTGTTTTCAGCGTCTATTAACTCGGTGGATAATTAGATTTGGGACTGCTTGACTTTCGAATTAACATCCATAGATTCAATTGAAATATATCGATTTGCCGGGAAGTATTTACCGAAAACATTAAACAAAAAGATTTGAGTCTTATTTTTGGATCTGGGCGGATGTAAGTAATTCCGTTTTGTCGACCGTTACTTACGTGATTGACTCTTGCACCGTTTGATCTTTTGTTCATATTAAACATATGATTAGATGATTCTCTCACTTAAACATTTTTTTTTCTGGTTGAATCATTATCGTCATCTTCAAATATTAATCATTCGTGCCCGAAATTTTTATAAGTTAACAAACTGTAACTCCAAATGGGAGTTATCTTTTTCAGTGATGCCAATAGAGATTTAATGTGTGAATCGTTTTGAAATATATAAATACAATAAGTCGATAAGCCGCTATCGACGAGGCTAAGAAGAGGTCTAGGAAAAATATATGATCTTACACTCCCAAAATGTGTAAGTAAACAATGCAAGTGAACGATCATGTTTTGTTTTTTTTGCTTGCTTTCCCTCACTTTTCCACGTAAATAATTGTTGTTTATTTTCATTCATTAATTAATGCGACCAAAAGCAAAAAAAAAAGAAAAAAAAGAAAAGAAAAACGGTTAACTTTTAAAAAAAGAAACACGGTTAACGTTTTTTCCAGATGGACATGCAACATCAGTAAGAATCATATATAACTGCACAACTTGTTTATAAAAATATACACAACACAAAGCTTTTGTTTTTGTCAGATGTCGGC
The DNA here is from genome assembly GCF_053919585.1 of Euprymna scolopes. Classification (NCBI taxonomy): domain Eukaryota; kingdom Metazoa; phylum Mollusca; class Cephalopoda; order Sepiida; family Sepiolidae; genus Euprymna; species Euprymna scolopes. The sequence goes on from NC_136488.1 coordinate 120,099,927, forward strand.
TCGAGGCTTAAAATCTTTGCTGATTAGACATGATGTTGTAACATTATCTCCATACACAGGGTGACCCCCCCCCAAAAAAAGCAAAAGCTAAATGGAGGCCATCTAGAACATATGCTTTAGAACGGAGAAAAAAAAGGGCAAAGACCCTAGTGTTTTGATGTAATGTTTAGAATATAATAAACTAGTTATGACCAAAGTGTCATTTCATTCGGACAAAACAATAAGAAACGAAACCTAATTAGTGTCGGGCCCGTTCTTTTTGGGTCACCCTGTATAATAAAAATGACTACAGAAATTCCCCTCTGGACCAATGTATCGTATGTTTGAAAGAACAGATGCCAGACACAAATTCAATACACCTACACTGCGTGTCATATTATTAACGAAATAACATTTTTACCAGTTTCAGAAACTTACAGGTAGTTTCGTATCGAAAGCTTCGGAAACGTTGGCAATGGCACGTGCTGTGAAATTTTCGTACTGTTTCGCGCAATGTAAAGAACTTGCCATCGTAATCGCTGAATCAACGGTATTTAACGTGTGTCAAATTATTAACAAGACAGTTTGTTTCGTTAATAAAATGAGTCATAAAGGTGGTTTGATTAGTTCTGAAAAGCGTACTATTACTGAACAGATAGGAAAAGGTGAAACTACCATCGAAATATCGAAAATGATAAGAAGGTACCATCAAACTGAAGAACCTTGTCAAGGACCCTACAAAGGTACGTAAAAGAGCTGAGAAAGATAAATCTAGAGGTTTTGCACGCTGTTCTCTACTCCAAATAAAACGTGAAGTTGTTAAGGACCCTGTCCAGACAAGCTGAGAAATCTTTGACCAAGCCAGATTAAAGAATGTCTCAAAAAGTACTCGATGTTAAACCTGTGACAAAGCCTCCATTAAAGCAACATCACATACAAAACCGATTGAAATGGACAGAGGACAACATGAAAACGGATTTTTCCAAAGTTTTGTTCACGGATGAAATGCGTGTCACTCTTGATGGCCCAGATGGCTGGAGCAAGGAATGGGTCATAGATAGATGGCATCGTCATCAGCGTTTAAGGCGCCAACAAGGTGGTAGTGGCATGGATTATCGGACGTACTATAGTTGGCCCTCGGAGAGTTTCAGAAGGCGTAAAAATGACGTCAAATGCTTATATATCTTTTGTGAAGGAGCACTTTGGTTGGTTTGGTTACTCTTGTTTTACGGCATATCAACCCTTTTCAGGTTATTTAATGCCAAATCCAGTGATTTTGAAGAAGAATTTTTTAATAGAATTTGTTTTTTCACGTCGGTTTCTATTTAACCCATAGTTGGAACCCTAACAGGTACTACTACTCCGGGTCAGAGTGGACCTGGGAGCAATGTCAATTAAAGGGTGGCTCCAAAATTCCAAAGCCTTACCATCGGATATAGTTTAAGGTCATATCAAGGACCGAAGGAGCACTTTGAACCAAGATGAAGAAGCAAAGGTTGATGATCAGAAGGACCATTATTTTTAGGTTAATGCTCTCTCGCATGCAGCAAACAAACGCAAAGAGTGTTTGCAACAACGGGGGTTCTCTGGGCTACGGAAGATGGAGTGGCCTGCGAATTCACAAGATTTGAACCAAATTGAGAACCTTTGGTGTATCATGAAGCGACGTCTCTATGCAAGTGGACGCCAATTTAAGAGCAAAGATGAGTTGTTGGATGCTCTCCAAGAGGTACTTCGAGTTGTGGGATGCTCTCCAAGAGGTATCGCGAGGAATAACTGTTGACGAAATCACAAATTCGACTAATTCTGTGGACCAACCTCTTTTACAAGTAATTCATAAAAAAAGATCGCATATCCCCTACTAATTATATCAACGTAGAAATTGCTATGTAGTTATTGTGTTCTAAGTATTAGTCCTCGTTCATTAAATGTTTTAAAATTATTTCATTAAACAAGTTATGGGAATATTGCGTTTTTGTCTCAACCTCGTTAATAACTTGACACACTGAAATCAGATATGTCTGTCTTCTGCCACAATTTCGCTAATACCGCTTTGAATATTTTATTTTCTGACTGGAGTAGCTGAATAGTATTGCAAGCACTTTCGCAAAGTTTCATTGATTTTTATTCCCTCGTTCCTTAAATATTAAGAAAAATGTAAACTCGTTAATAATTGTGTACGCAGTGTAGGCTGATAGCAGTATATTATGAAGCTTTCGAATACCATTTCAGACACATTCAGTCGTAATAAAAATGCTACATTTCATTCTACAAGCAACACCATCACAATCGCTACATTATTTAGAGGAACTAGTCCCTATTTTTCTCTTTAAATATTTAGTCCTACCATTGCTACCAGTTATTACTAGCATGAATTCTACACGTTCCACAGATTTATTGATTACATCAGTCGTTTAATGGTTTCGGTGGTGCTGAAAACGAATATTACGTTTAAATTTGGGGCACATAAGTAGTTTTCATTATATAAAGCAATTACTTTTTAAAAGGTTGAGGAACACTTTCTTATATAAATTTAACGTAAAATGAGTACCCACTTTCTGGTCACCTAGTAATTTCTTCATATCATAAAACAAATTTAACTGTGATATTCGTTTTTAGCACCCCGGAAAATTGGCGCCTTTTTTTTACTAAAAGATGCGTTCATATTTTCATCTCATAATTTAGGCGCTAATTTTGCTGTTAGTAAGTTTACTTTTGTTTTTCGTTCTATTTTTTCATTATACAACTTATATAGTTGTGAAAGGTGTCTTTGCATTTTAACATTTTACAAAAACTCTGCTTACATTAGGGGGGCGGTAACTTAAACTACAGAAGAACCTGGTAAAAACTATACAAATTCTATAATTGAATATCCACCTCAAAAAAAAAAAAAATGAAAAGCAAAAATATATTTTTGTAAACCACCGCTCGTGTAAGCTTACAGACAGCATTATTTACGTCCTAAATTATGAAAAAATAAACGAATCTCTTTGTAAAAAACGGCGCCGGTTTTCGGTAGTGCTGAAAACGAATATCACAGTTAAATTTATTTTATGATATGAAGAAATTATGAGGTGGTTATAGAGTGGGTGCCTATTTTACGTTAAATGTATATAGGAAAGTGATCCCCCACTTTTTGAAAAAGTAATTTTTCATATTATGAAAACTACTTATCCGCCCCAAATTTAAATGTGATATTCGTTTTCAGCACCATCGAAAATAATTAAAAGTCGTCATTGACCATTTTTTTACGGGTTAAACGACACTGGGTCACGTCGTAAAAAATGCCCATTTTTAATATAAGATATCAAATAAATTATAAAGAAAATCTGTTTCATAGGCAATTAAACACACTTGCTATGGTATAATTATTATAATAAATTCTGGGCAACACCGATTAAATTTTATAAACAAAAAAAAAGAGTAGGGATGATGGATTTTATTCACATGCGTCTCTGACTAACTCTACCCTCGTGAGGATGCAAGTAAATGAGGACATTAGTTTCATTTATCTCACACATATAAAAAAGGTTACTTAAAAATAAAGAATAAGCGAAAAAATGTATTCCGTCATAACAAGACCACAATGACTGCAATTTATATGATACTTTGTTATCCTATGATGAAGTAGACTAAATATTATAGTGTCTGCTCGATACAGAGTTATGGATTATAAGATATTAATCGTGATTTAGGCTTCACAGTATTGATTTTACTTTAGAAGTTTTTATAGTAACATGTTAGGTCAGTCAGGCTAAACGTTTGTGTGGGTATTTGTTATTATAAGATATGACATCCTTCGATACACCGTAATAGTTTAATAAAATTATTATTTAATGCCAAAATAAGCGCATATTTAACCTTATTCAACCATTGATTTGCATGAAAACAGCAACATTCGTAACACATACCACAAAGATGTCGTAAACATAACAAGTTTTTACCACTCTTCCACCGTGACAGATGTGGCACAAATTCGGAACGTGCAAACATGGACAAGCGACCTAATAGGACGAACATTTTGGCCCTTCAAAAAATAAATCTAAGTAGCTTTGTCGGTATTCCCTCATGAGTGCGCCTCAGATAAGTAGCGAAAAAATTGATTCTCCTGAAAGCCGGAAGGAAAGGCTTGGAAGGGGGGATCACTATGGCTACAAAGAACATTTTGCATTGTTCCGACAGCAAAAAAAGACATCGAAATGGTCCAGTTTCTGTCGAACTAATTGTCGAGTTTGAAAATTCGAGTTACGTTAACTTCGAAGTACACATAAGATCAAAGTGTAGTATCTGCTCCGGCAGATACTACACTTAAGATAATTTGTACCAGTCAATGGAGGGGAAACCCTCTATACTGGGACAATTATTATTTTTGGTAACCAGAGTGACCCCTTTTAGGGGAGCTGGTTTTTACCTCACATTAAAAACGGCCTTGTGCCTAATTTGCTCAGTGGGGGAGCAAATAAACACCATCTGCTCCGGCAGATACTGCAGGCTATGACTGGCTATGACTAGCTATGACTAGCAAAGACCGGATGTGGGGGCAACCCCACATGCCTGACCATTAACCAGCTCCCATTTCCCACCTCTCGGGAGCTGGTCCCCTTTTTCCCTTCCCCCTCCCTTCACTCCTCACATTAAAAATCGGCCTTGTGCCTAATTTGCTCGGTGGGGGAGCAAATAAATACCATCTGTTCCGGTAGATGCTGCAAGCTATGACTAGCTATGACTAGCAAAGACCAGATGTGGGGGCAACCCCACATGCCTGACCATTAACCAGCTCCCATTTCCCACCTCTCGGGAGCTGGCCCCCTTTTTCCCTTCCCCCTCCCTTCACTCATCACATTAAAAATCGGCCTTGTGCCTAATTTGCTCGGTGGGGGAGCAAATAAATACCATCTGTTCCGGCAGATGCAACACTTAAGATAATTTGTACCAGTCAATGGAGGGGAAACCCTCTATACTGGGACAATTATTATTTTTGGTAACCAGAGTGCCCCCTTTTTGCCTACTTTTAGGGGAGCTGGTTTTTACCTCACATTAAAAACGGCCTTGTGCCTAATTTGCTCAGTGGGGGAGCAAATAAATACCATCTGTCCCGGCAGATACTGCAAGCTATGACTAGCTATGACTAGCAAAGACCAGATGTGGGGGCAACCCCACATGCCTGACCTTTAACCAGCTCCCATTTCCCACCTCTCGGGAGCTGGTCCCCTTTTTCCCTTCCCCCTCCCTTCACTCCTCACATTAAAAATTGGCCTTGTGCCTAATTTGCTCGGTGGGGGAGCAAATAAATACCATCTGTCCCGGCAGATACTGCAAGCTATGACTAGCTATGACTAGCTATGACTAGCAAAGACCAGATGTGGGGGCAACCCCACATGCCTGACCTTTAACCAGCTCCCATTTCCCACCTCTCGGGAGCTGGTCCCCTTTTTCCCTTCCCCCTCCCTTCACTCCTCACATTAAAAATTGGCCTTGTGTCTAATTTGCTCGGTGGGGGAGCAAATAAATACCATCTGTCCCGGCAGATACTGCAAGCAAAGACCATATGTGGGGGCGACCCCACATGTGAGACCTTGGTCAATGTAGGGGCAACCCTTCATACAAATTGTCACTATCCAGCTCCCCTACTCCCCGAGGAGCTGGTCCCCATTTCCCCTTCACTCCTCACATTAAAAATCGGCCTTGTGCCTCATTTGCTCGGTGGGGGAGCAAATAAATACCATCTGTTCCGGCAGATGCTGCAAGCTATGACTAGCAAAGACCAGATGTGGGGACAACCCCACATACCTGACCTTTAACCAGCTCCCATTTCCCACCTCTCGGGAGCTGGTCCCCTTTTTCCCTTCCCCCTCCCTTCACTCCTCACATTAAAAATCGGCCTTGTGCCTAATTTGCTCGGTGGGGGAGCAAATAAATACCATCTGTTCCGGCAGATACTGCAAGCTATGACTAGCAAAGACCAGATGTGGGGGCAACCCCACATGCCTGACCTTTAACCAGCTCCCATTTCCCTCCGCTCGGGAGCTGGTCTCCTTTTTCCCTTCCCCCTCCCTTCACTCCTCACATTAAAAATCGGCCTTGTGCCTAATTTGCTCGGTGGAGGAGCAAATAAATACCATCTGTTCCGGCAGATACTGCAAGCTATGACTAGCTAGGACTAGCTATGACTAGCAAAGACCAGATGTGGGGGCAACCCCACATGTCTGACCTTTAACCAGCTTCCATTTCCCACCTCTCGGGAGCTGGTCCCCTTTTTCCCTTCCCCCTCCCTTCACTCCTCACATTAAAAATCGGCCTTGTGCCTAATTTGCTTGGTGGGGGAGCAAATAAATACCATCTGTTCGTCAGATACTGCAAGCTAGGACTAGCTATGACTAGCAAAGACCAGATGTGGGGGCAACCCCACATGTCTGACCTTTAACCAGCTCCCATTTCCCACCTCTCGGGAGCTGGTCCCCATTTTTCCCTTCCCCCTCCCTTCACTCCTCACATTAAAAATCGGCCTTGTGCCTAATTTTCTCGGTGGGGGAGCAAATAAATACCATCTGTTCGTCAGATGCTGTATTTCCATTTCTTGTTCTCTTTCGGTGGGGAAGCAGTCCTTCACGATTGATAACTGTTTTGTACCTTTTATCCACGTTAAAAAACGACCCTGGTGCCTAACTCTGTCGCGTAGGGAGGCATAGTAAATAGGTACACATCTCAAAATCAGACTCGTACTTCTTGGTCTATTTCTACAATTTAAAAAAATGTTCATCATTTGTGGGTGGGTGAGTACTCACAACAATATATATATATATATATATATATATATATATATATATATATATATATATATATGCCAGAGGCGCCCGGCGTGGCTCGTTCGTATAACATGCTTAACTATGATTTTGGAATTTACGCAAGTTTCGTATTTATTATTAGAGTCAATTCTCTATCGATTACTCCATTTTATATTGTACCATATATATATATATATATATATATATATATATATGTATATATATATATATATATATATATATATAGTCACAATTTGGAAACTATAAAAAGTATGTTATATGAGAGCCACTAGGTACAATCGAAACCGAAACTAAAATTAATCATGGGAGTCGTTAAAATATGGCCATCTTCTATAATATAAATCACATCTGTCTGTTTATATGTATGTATGTAGGTGGGCGATTTTCATAAGATCGATATCATTCTGAAACCCGACCGTTCGGGCGACAAACATCGAAAAATGTGTCAAAATCTTAAACTTCTTCATCCTCTTTCTTTTCCTCCTTCGCGGTACGGGTTCGAGCCTGCCTACCTATTACAACTTTTTTTTGCGCTCGCATTATTCCTTCTCTTTTTTTTGGGGGGGGGGGCTCAACCAACACCCTTACACACACACACACCTCCACTTTCTTTTCCGCCTTCGAGCTTGCCTGCCTAACGCAACTTTTTTTGTTGTTGTTAAACATCTTCTTCAAAAACCCGGGCAACGCCGGCAACCCAGGCTAGTAACCTATAATATAAATCTCACCTGTTTGTTTTAATGTATGTATGTATGTATGTATGTATGTATGTATGCCTAAAACTTTCGACAGATGCGACGGATTTTCACGAAATCGGTAGCGTTTGGAAGCTCAACTTTTCGGACGACAAATATCGAAAAATTTGCTGAGAAATATCAATTTCTTCACCCTCAACTGACCACTTTTCTACAGGAAGGGGGCGTTTTTTTCGCCGATATTTTCGAAAGTTATCCCCTCCTTTCGATATACCAGCCTTAATTTAAACCGTCGTCACTCCGGTTTTGAGATAGGCGTAACAGCAAACACCTCACTTTTTTCCCGTTCTTTTCCATCGCGGTCCGGTTTCGGGCCTGCCCGCCTGCTCTCCTTTTTTCACTCAACACACCCGGGCAAAGCCGGGCTCCCAGGCTAGACTAAAATATAAATTTCCTATGTCAATTTAAATGTATGTATGTATGTATGTATGTATGTATGGTTGCCTAAAACTTGCGACAGAGGCGACGGATTTTTACAAGATTGATATTATTCTGAAGGTTGACCTTTCAGACGAAACATATCGAAAAAGTGGCTGAAAAACATTGATTCCTTCACCCTCAACTGGGCACTTTTCTAAAGAAAGGTGTCGCTTTTTTTCGCCGATATTTTCTAAAGTCATCCCAGCTTTTCAAGTGACTGGTCTTAATTTACACTTTCGTCTCTTTCGGTTTGGCGATGGACGTAACAGCATCGACATCACGTTTTTTTTATGTTCTTTTCCTCCTTCACGGCACAAGTTTAAGCACGCATTCCTACTACCACGTTTTTTTTTGTTTGTTTTTTTTGCTAACAACACATCTAAACACTCGGGCAACGCCGGGCATTCAGGCTAGTTAAAAGAGAAAGAAAATAATATAAAAATGGAAAAATGAAAAAGAAATACAAAAATAGGAAGGAGGGAATAAAAGAATAAGAAAATAAGAATACGGAGACACACATAAAGTGTATGTATATATATATATATATATATATATATATATATATATATATATATATATATATATATATATATATTGCTTTAACAAAAACCAAGACGTCAAAGAATAGGTTGATTGCAACAAATAGTGTATTTCATCGTTAGTTACAATTGTTTCAAGACTATCCAGGCAAATCCAAACATTATGTCGTTTGAAAATTTTCACAAGAGCTCTTCTTCAGATTTATTGAATAAAAACACTTTTACAATAAAACATTATGGAAGTCATTTCCCTCATAAGGGAAAGAAAACAAGCAAAAATAGTTTACCTATATCGCATCCTTGTAAAGTATTTTTTAAAAATGTATATATTTACCTATTTTCCCATATGTATATATATGAATTAACTTTTCATCCTGTTTCTTAAAAGATGGTATCTACCGATCGTTGAAGAGTAGATGCAAGAAATCAAGCAATGTTCACAGAGTCTTATCATATATATATATATATATATATATATATATATATATATATTGCCTAATGTGTTTATTTGTTATAAGACTTATTGCTGATAAAAATAAAATAAATTTTCCTTTTCATATCTGAAATAAAGTAATTGCTATTTTAGTTAAAAATAGGAACTTACACTCCCTTTGTCTTTCGTTTTCTCCCTCTCTATCTCTATTTTACTCTCTGTATCTCTTTCTACCTTTCTCTTTTCATAGAAGTAATTCAGTATAAAGTAATTATCTTTTAGTTTAAATGAATTATGGAACGTTTATCCCAAGTGATTCACGCAGATAACATTGTTTGTGGATCACAGATTTTATTACGAGCTACGCTTCCTGTCTATGTTTTAAAATAGCTTTTAAAAATATCGGTATCAATTCGGATGGATATACGTTGTAGTTATCCGCCAATGTTGTACGCTGTATGACCCTGTATGTGCGAGTAGGTGATCACGAAAACGCTTTACATTTATTCAATATTTAGGATGTGACAGTGTGTGACTGTGGGAGTTCGATATTATGCAACTTAAGTTATGAGTTAAAACAATTTATAATCTAGTATTAGGTGTAAAATTCATCAACATTTTTTGTTTTACTTAGAAGTCACTACTTTCTAAGGCTCGAAGATCACTCGAAGATTAGGATTAATGAGTGTAAGGTGTTAATGGTGTAAATTATGTAGAGTTTGATCTTCTCTAAGGACGGCTCAACACTAACTTGTTTACATTGGATTTTACGGCTACCACGATGTATTCGACGAGAAAGCAGGAAAACGGAACAGTGTTCTACACGCGGGCAATTCTGGGAGAAAAGCTTTATTCATGGAGTCTGCGTTTGGATTTAAACACAGATAGAGAGTGGAGGAAACCGTATATAATGGTTGTAGCTAATCGGGTGGTTTTTGTGAAAGTCTGGCAAGGTGGGACCATAGATAAGAGTTCAGTTTAGCACTTTTCATGAAAATAATAATAGAGAAGAAACAGCCTCCCAATGTCTATTTTGTGGGAAAGAGGTTGCAGGGAAATGATAATCGAATCTCGTGCTAGATTTCGAAGCCGGTTCTTGAATTTATCCAGGCTGGATAGTGCGCGCCGAACAATTATTGCGCAGATATGGCACCAGTACTCTTTTACTTTAAATACCGCTCGAAACTGGAGCATTATACACTTGAAATCACCGGAACAGCATGTACATTCTCTTCCCTTCGCCACAACACCAAAATGAAGAAAAGGAAAGAAAAAAACATTCATGGACCGGACGTTCTACCCTGATGAGGCAATCTATTAGCGAAATATCGAAAACACAATAATAATAAAATAAGAAATAAGTAAATAAAAATGATTTTATCATTATATTCGACACTTTAAAGTTTTCAAATTTCCCATTTAAATTTTACTTTTCAAAACGTGTGTGACCATCTTTTACTTTAAATCCCGCTCGAAACTGGAGAATTATATACTTGAAATCACGGAACAGCACGTGCATTCTCTTCTCTTCCCCATAGCACCGAAATGAAGAAAAAGAAAGAAAAAAAAATTCATGGACCGGACTTTCTACCCTGATAAGGCTATTTATTAGCGAGATATCGGACTTACAAAAAATAAATAAATAAGTAAATAAAAATGATTTTATCAATATATTTGACACGTCAAGGTTTTCAAATTTCCCATTTAAATTTTACTTTAAAATTTAAAATCTTTTCTTTAATTTACATCTGATTTTTTAAAAGAATTAATGATTATAAAAGAATAAGACGAAGGAGGTTAAAGTAAGTGCAATAACTTCCCAAATAATTTTCATTCCGTTCATTTTGTGAATGAATTAAAGAGCAATTTAAGATTACGTTCCAAATATTTTAGATAGTCAAATTAATTTGTACTTATTAGTTTTTAACGAAATGAATTTAGTAGAAATGTGTGTCCTCAATGGTACGGGGTTAAACAGAGATGATAGTCATAAGATAACAAAAATAGAAAGGTCTTATGTACAACGGAGAAAAAAACTAGTTAAATATTGTAGAGTCGAAGAAAATGAAGGGAGGAAGCGCCCACGTGTCTGCGCGTCATGTCTTACCTTGGAACGCTCCTACGGTGTGCGTACGTGCATGGCCGAAACATGAAAGAAATTCCAAAATGGCGCCGTCCTCATCTTGTAGATTGTGCGATCATCACTGGGCCCCACGTGACTGTTCTTTGGCTGCTGATTGGCCGAGGACGAACGCCGGAAGGATAAAGGGAGTGTGTTTGGAACATGGGGGTGTCTTTTCTAGGATCGACGTCAGTGTGATCGTATCGGTGAACTGCTGCAGCTTTAAGAGTACCTTAGTGTGTGTGTGATTTTTTGGGACTTGCTCGTCTGCTGACTTTACAGGACTTTCTTTTCTGCTGATTCTACAGGACCTGCCTTTCCGCAGAACTTGGAACAAAACTTCAAGCCTCTTCTTTCTTTTCACACGTAGTCGCCTAAAAAGGTAGAATCCGACTTACTTGTGAAACGGCTTTAAGCTATTTCGGCAAAATGGGGGAAAAATTGACCTCAAATTAATACCGGAGTTCGATGGATCAACCCCGGTACTTGACTGGGTGGAAAAGTTGGAGTTACATTGTGTTTTGTCTGGCGTAAAGAACTTCGAACGTGTTGTCCCTCTGCGCTTGTCCGGCGGCGCCTTTGCCGTGTATCAACAGCTCAGCCATGAGGGCAAACAGGACTACGAGACAATTAAGGCGGCGCTGTTTAAGGCGTTTGCGATTGACCCCGCCACTGCTTGGGAGCAACTTGAGGCAAGGACCCTACGTCCGGGCGAAACGGTCGATGTATACTTGGCAGAACTGACCAAGTTAACGGTCTTGTTTGGTGGACTGCCCGAGCGGGCCTTAGCATGCAAATTCCTAGCAGGACTCCCGACAGAAGCAAAGCGACTATTACGAGCCAGCTCAAGTGCGGATTCGTTGCCCCTTAATGACCTAGTGGATCGGGCCAGGACTGTAATGAAGAATTATTCCGAGATGAGGGTACCGGTAATTGCTGCTGCCCGGTCCACGCCGAATGATAAGAAACCGTATCAGGGACCCGGTCCACGTGGCGGAATCATATGCTACAAATGCAATGGGCAGGGCCATATTGCAAGGAACTGCCGGCAGCAACCAACGGCCGTTCGCTGCTACCGGTGTAAGGAAGCCGGCCATATAGCTCAAGACTGTCCGGGAAACGGAACCGGGGACAAGGTGTCAGCGTCAACCTCTTCCCCACGCAGAAATTAAATGAGACGCTGCCGATCGTTTCGATATATGTCAACGAAACACTGCGCTCAGCACTCCTCGACTCCGGGTGCTCCCGAATTATCATATGTGCAGATCTCTGCCACACTTGGAGAAAGAAGAACGTCCGAGTGACTACCATCAGTGGAGAGACGCGCACATGTTTCGGGGTGGGCAGCGTAAACATTCGGACGAAAAATGGAATCTCCGCTAACCTAGAGGCGCTGGTGGTACCAGAAAAACCCCTGAGTTTTTACCTGCTCCTAGGATATGATGCAATCAGAGCTCTTCGTGGCGTCTACATAACGGCGACGGGGGCGGTACATTTTCAGGAGAAAGCCCCAGTGTGTGCTGCACTAAAGATCGACCAACCGGACTTCAGCGTCGAATTGACGAGCAAAAGAGGGCCTGGACTGCCCCATGGAAGTGGTCGGAAGACCGAGAACCGGCCAAACTGCAAAATGGCATAACGGAATACCATGTGCCCGACCACATGAGGCCCGCGTACGAAGAAGAACTTCGCAGATGGATCGAGGATGGCTGGTTGATTCCCTACCCCTACAAAAAACTTGGACCCCCCAAGGGTCTGATCCCATTAATGGCAGTTGCTCAACAGAACAAAGCAAAAGTCAGGCCGGTGATGGATTACCGAGAACTGAACTCATATGTTGACTCGTTCACAGGCGAGGCCGACGTGTGTGCTAGAAAACTGCGAGAATGGCACCAGCTGGGTTCTAATGTGTCCCTGTTGGACCTTAGAAGGGCATATCTGCAGGTCCGGGTTAGCGAGACACTGTGGCCGTTTCAGACGGTAGTGTTTTCCGGTATGAGGTATTGCCTCACGCGACTGGGCTTTGGGCTGAACGTTGCGCCCCAAATCATGAAAACGATCGTCAATGCTGTATTGTCACAGGATAAGACCGTAAAAGAGGGGACATCAGCATACCTTGACGACATATACGTGAATGAAGACGTTGTGCCATCATCACGTGTGAGGGCTAAGCTTGCCGAACTTGGACTGATTTGTAAGGATCCAGAACGCTTGGAGGATGGCGCTCGTGTTTTGGGGTTGAGCGTTCAACAGGAGCGAGGGACCTTGAGGTGGGGGCGCGGAACTGCAGTCCCCGAAGTGCCCCATATCCTCACGAGGCGGGCCATATTTTCCCTGTGTGGAAAACTGGTAGGACACTTGCCAGTATGTGGATGGACCCGGGTCGCAACAGCCAGCATGAAGAGGAGGGCGAGTGCAGTTACCAAAGGCTGGGATGACGTGACGGTGGACAATCTGTTGCTTCGCATGGTAAAAGAAACCATCACAAGAGTCAAGCAGGAGGACCCCGCTAAAGGAGATTGGTGCGTCCAGGGAGACAGACTAAATGTGTGGGTGGATGCGAGCTCCCTCGCGATCGAGGCACTATTGGAGATGAACGGGTCTGTGATTGAGGACGCCTGCTGGTTGCGACCACTGGATGATGCCGCTCACATCAACCTAGCGGAGTTGGATGCGGCGATAAAGGGAGTAAATATGGCACTCCAGTGGAAGGTTAAAGAATTGTGCTTACACACAGATTCGCTGTGCGTGTACCACTGGATAGTTGACACACTAACAGGCAAAGCGAGAGTGCGCACCAAGGCGGCTACCGAAATGCTAATCAGACGAAGGTTGGAGACACTAAGGAAGTTGGTGGAAGAGTACAACCTATCGGTGAACGCGGTGCTTGTCGCTTCCACCCGCAATCTTGCAGATAAACTCACCCGTGTGCCACAGAGGTGGTTCGACGCAATGAAGAAAGAAGCCGAACCAGGATCGTTATGTGCTGCCTCTATTGAGGAGACGGATGAAATGAAGAGGGTACGCCACGACACTGGACACCCCGGAGTGAGACGGACATATTATTTCGCACACTTAACCAACCCGTCAGTGTCCAAAAACAGAGTAGAATCAGTGGTCAAGGAATGCCAAATATGCCAGTCAATCGACCCGGCTCCCACCAAATGGCAGAAAGGTCGGCTGGAAGTCGACGGGACTTGGAGCTGGCTGGGCATGGACATAACCCACTATGGTGGTCAGCACTTCCTCACACTAATCGATTGCGGACTGACGAGGTTTGCGATCTGGCGACTGCTAACAGGACAGGACTCGGCTAGTGTCATCCGCCAATTAGAGTCTATATTTTACGAGCAGGGGCCACCCGAAGAGATTCTCACGGACAACGACACAGCCTTTTGCAGCGGGGAATTCAGGCGTTTCATGGACGAGTGGGGGACCCGGCTAAGACACAGGTGTGCGTATGTGCCGAGTGGCAACGGTATAGCAGAGCGGTGCCACCGAAGTGTGAAACGGATAGCAGCAAGGAAGCAATGCACGATTGCGGAGGCGGTATATAGGTACAATACAACGCCAAATGATGACGCGACTGCTGAAAGTGCACCTGCTAATGCGATACATCGCTATCGAGTGCGTGTTAAGGGCATTGACGCCTGCCCACCTAATCAGAAGAAGACGCAAGGACGGTACAAGTCAGGGGACACCGTCTGGGTTAGGCCTCCCAATAACCGATGCACGACCAGGTTCAAACAGGGACGGATCACCGGCATAATCGGTGAGCAGGCTGTGCTGGGTGATGGTGTCCCACGCCATGTAAGGGATGTCCGGCCCGCCCTTGATATAAACCAAATGGAGAACAGTGAAAGTAATGAATCATCCAGTGATGAAATGTGGATCCGGCCTATGGCTGAGAACCTCAGCACGGATGGCGATAGCTCCAGCACCACTTCTGAGAGCTCGGATGAAGATGAAGATGAAGCGCAGCCGGATGGTAGGACTGTGGACACTGACCCAGGTAGCTCGGAGGAAGATGAAGTGCAGCCGGATGGTAGGACTGTGGACACTGACCCGGGTGGCACTGGTGGAGATGAAGAAGCCCAGCTAATCCCCCTCCGTAGGAGCGCCCGCATCAAACGACCGCGGCCGCAATGCCGCATGTGTGATCTTGAGACCAGGGGGGGTGTAGAGTCGAAGAAAATGAAGGGAGGAAGCGCCCACGTGTCTGCGCGTCATGCCTTACCTTGGAACGCTCCTACGGTGTGCGTACGTGCATGGCCGAAACATGAAAGAAATTCCAAAATGGCGCCGTCCTCAACTTGTAGATAGTGCGATCATCACTGGGCCCCATGTGACCGTTCTTTGGCTGCTGATTGGCCGAGGACGAACGCCGGAAGGATAAAGGGAGTGTGTTTGGAACATGGGGGTGTCTTTTCTAGGATCGACGTCAGTGTGATCGTATCGGTGAACTGCTGCAGCTTTAAGAGTACCTTAGTGTGTGTGTGTGATTTTTTGGGACTTGCTCGTCTGCTGACTTTACAGGACTTTCTTTTCTGCTGATTCTACAGGACCTGCCCTTCCGCAGAACTTGGAACAAAACTTCAAGCCTCTTCTTTCTTTTCACACGTAGTCGCCTAAAAAGGTAAAATCCGACTTACTTGTGAGATGGCTTTAAATATATACTTTGTGAACCAAGCACGAGAGAGATAAAAACAAATTGCACTTAAAAGTACTGTTTTGGTTTGAATAAGTTCTTTCAGCTCGAATTTTATGCATATGACAGTGAGTGAATGGCTGGCATCTGGCAGTATACCTAACCTTCATCTTGAAGAAAATGATAAAAAAGTCAGAAACGTTATTGTAAAATGAACTAGTAAAAGGGATCATATTAAAAATAATAATCTTACTTAGCAGAGCAACATATTTTACAGAAGCTTATAGAAAAGGTGCCTTAAGAGGGGCAGGGAGTCCGTTAATGTGTGGTGGTCTCAGAAAAATTCACTCACACACATACACACACACACACAAACACACACACCTACCCTACGCACCTAGTTGACCAAGTACCAACGTGCCCTCGCCGCCACTCAAGTAAGAGTAAAAAAGGAAAATGATGAGAAAAACAAAAAAAGATAAGCAGAAACACAAGAAGAGAGAAAGAGAGAGAGAGAAAGAGAGAGAGAGAAACATAAGACAGCAGTGACCACAGTCCGACCCCCAACGAACGAGTAATAACATTTGAACATACGAGTGAAGAGTAGAATCATTTACACATGTTTCCACCGCTTGGAAACATTTCAAATGAACTAGGAAAATGCTCTTTTACATTTTAAACACATTTTAATATATTCTAAATGTTTTACATTTCAAATACTTTCTGAAGATGACGCTTCACAGAGCGTCTGAAACGCGTTAAAAGCTATTTCAATGATTTAAAAACATTATTACAATGATCTAAACATAATTTTCAATGAAAAACCAAAACACGGAATTATAAAATAAAGTTAAAAAATACACATTGTTGATGTCCCCTTCATTTAATATATATATATATATATATATATATATATATATATATATATATAAAATTTATTTATACAAACATTGATGGCTACATATGTACATACATGTTTCTGTAATCACCCGCGTTGGGGGATTACGTTTTCAGGCCAAGAATTATCGTCGATAACTGATATTTCAAACAAAAAAATTTCTTATTTCGTTTACAAAGTTAGAATGTAACATGGGTAGGGGTTATGAGCCGGGACAGGATAAGTGAGGTCTTTGAAGATAATCAACGTCTTCTATTTTTTATATATTCACTTTTTAAGTTTATCTATCCCATCTTTCGGTTTTTACGGCATAAGGTACTTGAGAATTTAGTATATTTGTCTCCACAGTCCTGGTGGCCATTGAGTACTGATCGGTGTCTTTAAATCCACACACACACACACACACACACACACAAACACACACACGCGCGCGCGCACAAACACACACACACGCACACACACATACACACACACACTTGAAGCAAACCTACGCTTATACTTATACTCAGTTGATACACAGTGTTCGCTGTATTTTTCTCACACACACGCACTGAAAACAAACAATAACTATAACGACACACAAGAATAAAATTAAAATTAAAATAAATTAAATAAATAAATAAAATAAAAAATAAATAAGCAAATAAAGATACAAATAAAAAATAAAAATATAAGTATAAAAATAAAAATAAACATAAAATCCCGGGAGTTATCAACCTCATCATGCATAC
The DNA here is from genome assembly GCF_053919585.1 of Euprymna scolopes. Lineage (NCBI taxonomy): Eukaryota > Metazoa > Mollusca > Cephalopoda > Sepiida > Sepiolidae > Euprymna > Euprymna scolopes. Next base: position 120,117,258 of record NC_136488.1, read on the forward strand.
ATATATATATATATATATATATATATATATATATATATATATATATATATATATATATATAAATGCACGTATAAACACCTACACTTTGCTACATCCACATACATACACACATATACACACACACATATACACACATACACATACATAGATATATAATGCTCACATAGAGTTATAATCTGTTTATATTTATACTCACCTACGCAGTTATATCAATGCACCGACCCTCAAACACATACATCCATGCACACACCTGGATATCATATATTATGACTGTTATTATACCAAAACTAATAATGTTAATCCACCAACAATCCCAATAATAATATTTTCTATAATATTGATAATATTAATAACACCAACAATATCAATAATAACAACAATAATAAAACCTGTGGACCCTAACCGGATACACGTCTCGATAATATATATATATATATATATATATATATATATATATATATATATATATATACAAACAGAGACATACACATATATACATATATATATACATACATATACGTATAACATATACATGCACACGCATGCCAACATACATACAATATATACACACAGTAAGACTATCTGCAGGTTCAGACACACATCCCCATCTATACGTGTCCCCAAATCTCCACAGATATATACGAGGCACATATGCATATAGATATCAATATAGACTCACGTATATACTTACATATATATACACACATGGACACACATATACCCGATGGCTCACAACGTATAAAAGCACAGCAATACACGCACAAATACAAACACCTTTTTTAATGTGCCCTTTAACTTTCGTAGTGTGGTAACCATTTTATATGAAACAGCGTATTATTAGAGTGTACTCGGCCGTATATATACATACATAACGTACATACATATATACCCAGGCACTCATACATTCTTGTAATATACATCATTATAATCATCGTATACGAGATAGCCTATTTTAATATATACATATAAATACATATACATACATACACACATATATATACACATATATTTATACAAATACACACATACATATACATATAGACACACCCACATATATACATACACATACATACACACATGCATACATAGATACACATATGCATACATATTTACACAAAGTACAAACATATATATGTACACTGCCACCAAATGATACATCTAAAATAGAAATATGAATGAACTCATTCACTACATAATTCTTTTTATAATCCCTCACGCATAGTTATATTACCCGTCCTTGCCCGCTTGTTACTTTTTTCTAAGTTGTACGTTTTTCTTTTACAACGTAAAAAGTAATAGTGAATTCAGCTTGAAGTCTATAGGTATATCCTCAGATTTAGCAAGTACTCCTTCGAGGTTTACACAGATATACATAATATATATAACGATGTAATAATAATATATAATCAAATATGACAAAAAATTAGAGCATTTAGGTTATACAAACGGAGTATAAAGGCTTATATATTGTAGTACTTACCTTTGTCTTTATTCATTTCCCTTTGTTTCTTTCTTTCTTTATTTTTCTTACCCACGTATATATATATACACACACACACACACACACACATATATATATATATATATATATATATATACATACAGATCATATAAACATACATGCACACACCCAAAAATATTCACATGCATACATTATTTCGAGGTTCACCGAACAATCTATTTCCCGTTTGGTTCAAGTATACTATCATACAGGTTATTTAGGTTAGTAATGTTATAACTGCTTGAGAAAATAGGATATTAAGCGACTTATGTAATCGATACAGGTAGGATCATAGTTACGACCTCAGTAATCCTCTTTTGGAGAGGTTATTGGATGGGGGATAGTTGTAATCGTAGTTGTTCTGATCTTCTTAACTTACAGTTCTTTAAGTGCATGTATTCTGAAATGTTTGCATGATATAGTAGTTTACTATTTAATATTTAGCAGTTTATCCCTATCCTTAAACCTAGTTATCTCAAGTTTTTTCTGATACGCATAATGGACATGGTGAGTTTAATGAGTGGCAATTATTGGCCCTTCTAATAATCTTCCATTCTATTCTAGGTGTTTTATTTTCTCTAACTAATTTCCAGTAGTATAACGATAAGGAAGTGTCCTTTTCATACGTTTGATTATTCATCGAACGTGTATGTCCATAGAACCTATTTTTGAATGTAATTTGGGTACTACCTATGTAAAATCTTTCATCCCTTGGGTTCTCTTCTAAGAATATCCTAGCCTGGTATACCACTGATGAGGTTAGACATTCACTTTTATTGGGCATTCCTCAGGTTTTTGGCAGTTATATTTAATCAAAGCAGTGTTATCACTAATATTTACACTTTCTCTATTGGTCGTCCTTCAGATTCTCCCATTATGTTTTTTTATAATTTTTTCCAAGTTATCCCCACAGCTATAACTTAATTTTAATGTGTTTTTATTACAGATTTTATGCAATATATTATTTGGTGGGAAATGCTTGTTAATAAGTTGTAAAAATGTTGTACCGAGTATTGTTTTTAGCATAATATTAAAGGGGTGTGTGAACCAAATCACCTTCCTATTACGATTTCTAGATCTATTTGTGCTAGCATTAGTTACTTTATATTTTATATCTATGTCCTTATACCCACTATTTTTAAGTGCTGTATTATAAATAGCTTTGCAATACTTGAAAGTTACTTCAGCAGATGAGTTGTTACTTATTCTAGTTTCAATAGAAAACGGTATATGTTTAATAATGGATGGTGGATGGTTAGACTATGGATGTATATAAATAGGGTTAGCGTTTTCCTTCATATAGGGTTTATAAGTGTTTAAATCAAGATCTAAAGTAACGTCAAGGAAGTTTAAGTTAGCAATAACTTCTACTTTTAGGCCAAAATCTTCCATGTCCCTATGGATTGCTCTCCTAACTTGATCACATTTAACTCTTTGGTAGACACATGTTGTTTCATTGGATGCATTTCTAAGAAACTAAACTCTACTGGCTATATATATATATATATATATATATATATATATATATATGCATTAATCTGAGTACTTCGATAAGTATATTTAATTTTATTTTGATGTGACATCCAATTACCGCTGGGTTATTTAGTAAATATTCAATATATTCAAACGTTGTTTTTTTATTTAACATTTCGACGTTAACATTAAAAAGAGCTACTTTATTTAAATCAATAAGAGAACACGATATTTCAATTCGTGTATATATATTACAGAAGCAGTGCTTGATCATATTTTTGTAAATGCCAAATTTCCATACCTATTTTTAAATCTTCTTAATCAATTAAAGGTTTAGTTTCATGCATTTGTAAGTCTACTATCCCTTACGCGTCTATATATGCAATAGATTACTCGATATATTTTGTAATAAATAAGATTAAATCTACATATCACTAGAAGGAAAGTTATACTGTCGAGATATAAGCAAGAAATATTCAGGGAGAAACGGTGAAGTTGACTGTCTGGTTCATTTCCATCTCTATCTCTTTCTCTGTCGCTCTCCCTTTCTCCCTAACTCACTTTCCCCTGTAGTGACGCCATCTTTTCTGTTATTTTTCTTTAATCCGAAATTTGTGTTGACCCTGTGCTTACAAGTTTAACTTTTGGTTATAAATATGTTTTGTCGGTCGTTTTCTTTATAAGGTGTAATAAGCTTTTGATTATCTATTATATAAATCTCACCTGTCTGCTTAAGTGTATGTATGTATTATGTGTTCTCGCTAAAACTTTCGACTCACTCAACAGATACTGACAAGATTGGTATCATTTTGGAGCTCGTCGTCTCGGACGACAAATCTCGGAAAAATGTGACAAAAATATTAATTCCTTCACCCAACACTGGCCAGTTTTGTACAAGGAGGGGGTCGATTCTGGCGACCCATTTTTGCAAGTCACCGTATCGGTTAGATTTACTTGATTTAATTTCAGCGTCTCAAACTTCTAGTCGCGTCATGGAGTATCAGTAAAATGTCAGGCTCGAACCCGTGACGCGAATGTGGAAAAGAAAGTGAAAAAACACTTTCTTTTCCACATTCGCGTCACGGGTTCGAGCCTACCTGCCTATTACAACTTTTTTTTACATCTCCCCCCCATTCTGACTGCGTACTGTTGTTTTGATTCCCTCTCCCTGCTACTGCCTTTTTTAACACTTCTGCCCACAAAATACAAAGAACGAACATAGAATAATCAGGGAGAAATAGACACATTCGTAGATTTAAGAGCCAGGTACGTCAAAGGATGGCGTATTGTTGCCATATTTGGGCAAGAGCTGCTAAAAAGACTTATCCTGCCGAGACGAAGTCAAAATAGACTGTGTAGCCTAGAAGGGGGGCTTTTTCCCTTCCCTGCAACCTATTTCCAACAGAAGAGACACTACGAGTCTGTCTCTGCCTTCTCGTTATGTTCATGGCAAGCGTCCGTCAGAGCTCCAATCTATTGTCCCCCCTCGCCAAACTTTCACGAGAAACCACCGTCTAGCCGAAGCCCCTATCAATAATTTCCCCACTCTTTATCTGTGCATAAACCTAAATGTAGATTTCATGAACAAAGCCTCTTTCTTAGTACTTCGTACCTGTTGAACTCCCTTCCGTTTGCCTGCTATCCAGCTGACTACAATATGGTCGTCTTCAAGTCAAACGTAAACAAATTCTTCATGAGCCGTTCCCTTAAAGTAATCCAATTTACAAAATTTCTAATATTAACGATGAGTACGACAAATTCCTATTGGCTACTGTACACTCTTTAACCCTTATCCTCGAGTGGCATCTGGGTCTTCATAAGTGGTGACCCTTATGTCGAAAAATATATACTGAACAATTATTAACAACGACGGAGTAGGCGCATAGCGAATAAAAATATATAAAAATACAATGATAAAGCAAGTAGCACAAGAAGATAAAGAAAGGCAAAATTAGCGAGAAATACAGAAATTAAAAGTCTAACAAAAATCGAGATAAAGAAAAATCATGATAGATAAATGCATATTTAAATAATATGTGTAGAAATAAAATATATAAGCAGATAATGGCATAGACGGAGAAGTTATAGCGACATATACAAAGTGGGACTTGCTTTTACTTTCCGCAGTCTCATAACTCTTACTTCTCTTATTGTGTCTTACAGTGCTCACATTCCATGGACGATATTTCTGACAAAGGGGAAATAACTTCTTTTTTCTGAGTTCCTATCTATCTATATAGCAGTTACCATTGGCTAGTTGTTTTTTTTTTGTTTTTTACACTGAAGTGCATTTCCGGTTCCTTATGTCAAGTGGCTTCGTGTCCCGTCTAGGTGATTCCCATGAGAAAATACAGCAACGAGGATGAAAACATTAAACTAGTCCATTTTATCTTATTATTCTCCTGGTAAAATCAGTAACAATTAAATTGTCCCATGTGTTATTGATTTTCTTCTTTCCGTCCCTGTGTTCTCCTGAACTAGCTGCTAATATAAAAACGCCTATAGTAAACAATGTCGCTTATATTTTCACAAACTCAAGTTCACCTGTCTGACCTCTATTGGTATTTGCTTCCGGCTATGTCGCTTACTTTGCTAAATTTGTTAGAATGTGGAGAAAAAAAAAGCAACCAAATATCTTAAATAGCTTAATACATAATGATGATAGTGACGTTTCTAAACTATCACGGCTAAGTTACCTTAAAAGCATTTTTTTATTTGCATAAACGCGTTCTTTTATACGGATGTGGTATTTTGGCATATATTTACCTGCTAAGATGGCATCTATAGCATATATTTACATGGCTATTATATACTCTCAACGTGTTTGGTAGATAGCGTCTTACCCTGGGGTAATTGAAGATGTATGTCTCAAGCATAGTTATTCGATCGAGTTATGAAAGGCATTTGATATCGTAACAAGCAGCAAACAGTACAAGAAGCGATTGAAAGTCATCTAGATTCTTTATAACAGGAAAGCTATATCCTTTTTGTGGCCTATAATTATCTGGTCGAAAGACGTTCTGCTTCAGGAATAACACCAATAGTTGAATGAAATAGAATATTGAGTTAAGTATTTCATTGGTGTAGAAAATGTTCATATTCGTTCATGTTTCGGCTCTTTTAGAGCGACGAGCGTAAGGATTCTCCTATCCAACATCGGACAATTAAAGAAGGTGAGAAAAGCAAACTAAATAATATGTTCCCTGTCAGAAGAGTATGAAACAGAGTAGCATTGTTTATATTCTCATCACTGACACCATTTTAATACTGTTTTATTTGTATAGGAGCGGAAGGCATTATGTTTTTACAAAAGTTATATTTTGTTCTTGTTTAAAGATATTTTTTAAAAGCCAATTTCCTTTAACATCCGATGTATTTTTTAAGAACATCCGAAAACATTATGATGCTGTTCACAGTTTAACAATCAAACGATTTTTTATTTTTTTTAAATGTTATGCTGCGTGCGCGTTTTTTAAAATGTTGCTCTTATGAAATAAAAGCGGGAACTCTCTTTTATTTTCTTAAGAATACTTTGAGTGTTGTTGGTAACGAATTACACAAGGCAACGCACACATAAGTTAATTGTGAGACTACATAGTTCTATCCAATAAAATAAGTATAATCTAAATTATTATTAGGACATTACGTCTTCATATTGCACAACGTATTACCGAAGTGATCCCATACAAATTTTAATAACGGACATTATTGATTTGAACTGATTGCAACATTGCATGGTGATTACTCTTAAGCATAGGTATTAGACACACATATAACATTTAAAAAAAAAAACCTTACACTTAAAATATTGTAAAATTGTTGATTTAGACGTAATGTTTTAAATATTAAAGCGTAATAAGATGAGAAACTTTATTGGCTACACTATGGTTCAAGTAGTAAATCACTATAATGAACAGAACCAAAGTTATTGTCTACAGAGTAACTCATGTTTTCTATCTATCTGCGCTTCGCTTAAATATTCCCTAGATTTAATTATTCAAGTTAGACAAAACTTGGTACCGATTAGTTTAGCGATGTGAACGTTAGCCTTGACACTAACATAGATACAAATAAATCCGACCAAAAATATAACATTTGGCTTACAGGAAGTAATTACATACAACTTCTACAGAAAAAACGGATATGTTCTAAACTGAGCAATAGAAAGAAATTACACTTTCAGGTATCACACACAACATTTGTGGTCAGTTATATCTATAATGTAATAGTACTGAGCTGAAATCTATTTGGTTTTCTTACAAAATAATCAGGAAATATATCTCCATATTTAATTGTCAGAAATAGAAAACAACTGTTTACACCTGAAGTATGGAATATACTAGTTGATGATATAATGAACATACGAGCGTAGTCCTAGAAGGAACCTCAATTATTTTTACTAAAGAATAGAAGAATTTCAAAAACGTGATTAGTACCATTAAAACAAGTGACATTTTGTGCTGCAGAATTCATTTTTTACGTAGCTTCCACTATTGACCATGCACTTTTGTCAACGAATAACGATGGCTGTGAATGGGCGTACGGAGATTCGTTCCAAAAATAAATCCTCCTAATATTTTAATTCGAAAAGTTGAAGAGCTACGAAAACTTGAGCGTGACCATTATAACGAACAAACTTTTGTGCTCCAGAATGCATTTTAAACATAGCCAACCCTATTCTCAATGCATTTTTGAAAGGGCAATTGTCTGGATCGACTGCCATAAATAATGAATATGACCATGACAACAGAATATTCTTTTTATTGTTTTGACTCTCAAGTATATATCCGACACAGTTAGACACAGTTTATCAACCAAGAATCACATCACTGTATATAAAAGCATACAAGATATCAATGGATACACACTCGAGAGTCAAAACAATGACAAGAATATGCTGTTGTCACAGCTCTAATAATGAAATAAAATAAATAGATATACGCAAATTTAACTTAGAGTCATGAGTTAACGTTGTAGCAAATCATTTCAGGTATTATTATCATTTCAGTAGCAAATCATTTCAGGTAGTATTATCCATGTAAAGTAAGATGCGAAAGAAGCAAACGCTAGCGGGATATTCCGAAGACTACTTGTTATAACTGTTTCAGACTGCAATGTTTCAAATTTTAGGTAAATATTTGAAAATTATGTTTTCCCACCTAAAAGCGTAGTGACGTCTTTTGGTGTTTAATGTGTATTTGTTTTCAATATAGAATCATATTTAACTCTTATGCACGTGGAACAACGTTTCATGCAACAGAGATGATGTTAAAAACGAATTACGCAATGCATTTTGCTCGTCTGCTTTTGACGTAGATAATCTAACATTCCATTAAAAATCATATAGCGTTCTATAGAATATGAATTTGTTGTAAAAATGTAACGTTGATATATGATTGCCCGTTCAACTTCGCGCATTGTTATTATTTAATAACATGGTGTGTTTGGCGGATTATATTGATGAGTGGCTCTGAACACAAAAAAGAATCCATGAAATATTTAACCACAACCTATTAACGTCTGTGTCTAAATTAATCAATGATCAAAGCCCATCTTGTTTTGCTGATTATATTTCCAGCATTTCATAATCATTAACATCCAACAAAGAATTCTGCTCGTGATGGCTGGTTTCTGGTGTGCATTAATATGGCTTCCTATTAACTGTTATCTTCGTTCAAAGCTATAGAATGTTTTATCTCTATCGATCAAAATATCTTTTTTTTTCTTAACAATCATTTGAGATAGGGTAGTAGATATTTACACAGAGTTTGAATATAAATAAATATTATTACGTGCATAATAATGTCTTTATAATAAGGTTCGTAATCTATCAATATACTAAAATTCTAGATATGTTGGTATAACCACGTTGACACGCAATTCAATGTAGTTAAGCAAAATTGAGTGTGGTCAATACTAAAATGAGTGACTATTTGGCAAATCCAGATATGTAAGCTTATCTCGGCGTTGTTTCCAGCCAGTCATCAGCATCCACTTGTTACTGAACTAAAGCAGTACCTATTCAGGAGAGGTATGGTTTGCGATTGCACAACTGCTACTTACCAATTACACGCACAGCTGCCCTTACAGGGCTGTCAATTACCTCTTGAGACGGATCGGAGGCATGGTCATATGTTGTCATCTTGATTTTTGCTTTTCAAAGAGAATATATCATTTTTTGAAAAATGAGTTTGATCATATATGAAAAAGCGAGATAAACGGAACATGATAAAATAAGTGCGAAGGAAAATGAAATGATATGAACAATTAAAAGCGAACGAGAGCCAATGCGAAGAGGAGATAGATAAAGAAGAAAGTTGAAAGAGCTGAAAAGCAAAGTCAGAGAAAGAGAAAAGCAAAGTAAAAGGAATGGATGAAAAGGAATATATTGGGGAAGATTGCTAAGGTGGAAATACAGAGGAGAGGGGCACAGATGAGTCGAAAACAGAGGTCTTCCTTGGATATCACAGAGTGTGCTAAAATATGCCAGCTCTGTATATAGATATTGTACAGATGTAAAGTAAGGGAGAATAACGAAAACACAGGGCAAATTGTGTAAGAAATTATCATGGAAATTTGATGACGGAATAAATTATTAAATACAGGAAGATGACAAAGAACAGTGTCAATAACAATAAAGAAAAGATTACAGTAAACATGAGCAAAAAACTGCGAAGATAAAGTGGAAACTAAAGGATCTATTATGACATTACAATTTATCTTGAAACCATAAACTTAATAGAAATAGATGTCGAAATGCTGGCGTTTTCTCTATTGAGTTTCTTACAGTTGTAAAGTTTTTATTAATCTGGTTCATACCTTACGGATAACACTGAACTCTTCCACTTACTCCAATGACGGGGAGAATATAATCCTCTGCACTATGCACATGTTTTAGAGTTGGGAGTTGAACCGACGTAAAACAACACTTTATTTTTTTTATTTGCTTTTCTTTCTGATATATTTTGCTTTCATTAAGTACCGAGTTATTTCATCCTTCTAGACATTTTCGTTTTAAAACAATAAATATGTGTTGTATAAATTTAAACTGTTTATTCCATGAATAAATGATCATAATTAAAAAAAAATGTAACTACTTTACCTTCCCAATCGCTTAAGGGCACTAATCTATAATTTAATTAATAAAGTACACATGGTCACGAGTCATCTGATTAAATTATGATGTTTTCTATTATTTTTGTTAAATTTCTTTCACATACGTTTATCTCCTTCGTTAGTTTGTGTAATTGTGAAAATAAAATACTGACTTTAAATGATTTGAATCAAAACAGCTTTCGTTTGTTCCTATTTACAATGTGTAATTGGTGTATAAACATTTAAATTGGTGAGGTCTTCGCATCTGAAACACACTGGTAGAATCGATATAATGCTCTTATAGGACAATGTAAATTGAACCATGATATTATGAATAAGTGCATGAATATCTTGAAGATATTATAAGCTAGTATAGAATTTGCTGGGCGAAAGGTAAAACTTGAGCTACAAAATACCATTATTTGTGTACACATGCTATTAAGTAACGACCACTGTACATCTAAAGCGTTTGAATAAGAAAATATGGAAGTGCAATGATGAATGCACGTCTGTTTTAATATCCTGTCTGGTGGAAACTTATTTGTGGTGGTAGCAGTGGGAATATTGTTGTGGCCACTGTAATTTTGTTACAAACTCTGGTTAAAAACAGTATTTTGTAATATCACATGTTGTATGTAATATTTTATGTTTTATTTGTTTAACACTAAATATTAATCCATCGAAGCATCTTTATGTATCATACATCAAAATAATACGGGTAGTCTATGATATCGAGGCCACAAAACAAAAAAATGTTGTATTGTTGACTTCTACGCATATTTGCAATTGTTCACCATCGATTTTTGCCAATAACTGAACATGTATCCTATCACAGTGACCTTAAAATTCTTTCGTGGTCCTCAAACTTCAAGTGATGAGCTGGATAACCTCATAATTATATTTAAGTGTATTTTTAAGGGAACTAACTCCTCCAGATTGTTGTTACTAAGAACAATGGATGGGCAAGCCCCTACACGCAGCACCTTCATGTATGTTGAATCAGCATCGGATAGATGGTCTATGAAATGGCTTCCTTCAGTCTTGGCAGACTATGGATACCCACTGTAAAAGTGCCTGCGCGGGAAATGTTTGTGGCAAGAGTTGCGCAATAACCAACAACGCCTCTCCTGAGTCGACATTGTTGAATACCATTGGCAAGTGGAGGTTCAGGACGACCGGAAACAATGCCGAGATAAGCGGAAAGCACATACAGCGCCTACAATTCATAAATGGTCACCCATCTGGTACTATCCAGGATCAACGTTGCTTAACTCCGGTGATATTATGAGAACCGTTGTGTCAACGCGATTATGTCGTATATATGGCGTATGTGTAAGATAGACAAGTTGTACAATTCAGTTTATTATTATGAGAACATGTCGATTCGTTATTCCACGACGTTTTGATTGATGTAACTTCTAGTATTCTTCATATACGTCTCGACTGACTCAGAAATTTGTGCGTAAACCTATGGAATGTGTACATAAAGATATTGTATATTTAATCAACTTAATTGTTCCGTCAGCCACGGCCGGGTAAAAATATCGAATAATTTATAATTTTAATCTTAGTATATTTCATATTGAATTTTCAGCTTCCAGAAACTCACTTTCAGCAGATTACTACAATACATATATCCGTTACATCAATAGTCACAACAATAACATTATATAAATCATACATCTTTATTTTTCAAATATCCGATATATAAAAGAATTTATTTAAAAAAGACATCATTTAAATTCGTAAGTTTTTCGAATAATAAATTATGAGTGACTCAAAACAGACTTAAACTAATACAATGATTTACATGGAATACTAGTAAACGAGAGGTTATCATACAACTCTAAACAAAATTTCAGTATTGTTATAAAGGAAGAACGGCTGCTCTGTCTATGTATGTGCGTGAGAACGGAGCTGTAGATGTGTGCGTGTGTTACTCTTTATGAGCGTCTATAATTATAGAAAAGGAGTTTCTTTTGTTTATTATATTCCCATATAGTTTGGATATTTCGTTCGATTTCCTTTTCTTTCGCTTCATTTCTTGCTTATTCCTCGTCTTTTATGTTTGCCAAATTCGACAGACTTTCCTTTTTCATGTCTTATTACCCTGACTTCCAAACTTACGACATGAATAAAGTCTTTTTTTCTTTGTTTAATATTGTATTTTTATCATAACTGTCCGGCTAGATTCTTGTAGGAATACACATTGGTCATTTCACTGCCGTTAGTTGCAAGGATTTGGTAATTGGTCTCTTTCGCTCGATTTCACAGAATTGGTGCCGAGTTTACGATTTTATCGATAAATAAAAAAGAAGAAAAGCTCCGACAACGGAAAAAGAAAAAAAAAAGTCTCATTATTCCTGTATTCATTAGTTGCTATTTTTGGTTGTAACTGATGCACTTTTTTATTGATTGGCTGCACTATTGGAAATGACACATTGTTAAGAAAAGATCATATGTAGGATACGTAGGTAGTATGTGGTTTAACTCTTTACTGCAGCTATGATGTTATCTATATTTCTATACTGTGGCTTTATGGTTAGGGTTTGAAGATACTCATTATTTTTTTCCTGCTACATATATTTGATACGTCTCCTTCAATTAAGTGAATGTAACTTTTTAACTTACCTATTGTTTAATCATTTTATCTACACAGATTTCAGTTTACTTTTACCAACAATTTCCGCTTCGTGGACTACTACGACATAAGAGCCACACGCCCCTATCTATCCGAGTTATTCATCGCGAACTAACTTCACTGATCTCAAAACTAATATAATTAATTCCGCTAAGTTGCTTATGTTTTCGGTAGACTGTAACTATGTCAGTTTCTTTGTTGTTTGCGACTACATTGATTACGGAATCGTTACCAAACTTACTCAAAATATGAGTTTACCTTAAAAGTCATTTAATTTTCGAATATCTAGGTCAAGGATTAAGGTAATGATTATGGAGACCGTCACATTTTTGGCGATAACTTTGGTTCTCATTATATCGTAGGGTCTAGTTTACACGCATTGTAACTTCAATGTTCTTTAAATAAAATATGTTATTAAACGCTTATCAAGTTTTAAATCGTAACACATGCTTAAACAAACCAATCAATTCGATTTATATAGGAGAAAAGCTGACCAGAGGTCAAAATATTTAAACCGTTAAATAATATGCACATGTAACTTCAAAATATACTGATGAAAGTTGATCCATTGGATCAAATAAAGAAATAATTGAAAGAAGCGAAATAGCCGCACCTAAATGACATGAAAACCCATAGAGTCGCAGAATATAGTAACTCGTGATTTTTGGAAAATTGATATTAGTTTAGTAAATAAAAGGGAAGTCAGTAATTCCTTAACCTTCCAACAAACATTCGGTCGCCTACAGGGACACCAAAAAGAATGATTTTTGATTTTATCAAACTTTACCTTTGAACTCAAAAACCCTCCTTTCCAAATTTCCTTATGCGAATAGAAGCCACACTTGATCATCTGAAAATATTTCTTACTCATTTCCGCGATGTCATAAAAGATCAAACCCCAAAATGTGTTGATCTGATTTCCTCCCTGCCATATTAATAAAGAAATTATCTACTAAATGAGCCACTGTATCCTCCAGATTCTCTAAATATATTATGCTGAATCTTATTTCCCTGAGAGCTGAGAAACTGCCTTTGTGATACTAATGTACAAGAATTCTGATTATTTTTAATTAATAATTCCTCCATTGGTCCCATTCTTCTATTCGCTAAAATCTTTGAGTAATTAATCAATCAAGCGCTGATCCACTTACTCTTAAAAGCTAAACTTCTTTCCTTCGCTTACTGATAGTATTTATTTAGTAGAATAAATATATTATTTTAATCCTTTCTACTATTATTATAAATAGGCAAATATATATTGAAGAGTTATCTTATATCCCAAATTGTCTAAACTAGTTTGATCTTTTTCACTGAAAAACAAATTGTCTGGCAGACATCCGTGATTATCTTTTAGGTTGCTTTGTACAATGTAGTTCGTTGTTTAATTTTTAGACGTTAAGCTTCAACAAAGGTTATAAAGTATAAAATCGAATTTCTTTATAAAGCATATTCTTATTGTATTATTAATATTATTTTTCAAGTTATATTATTATTTACAGAAGTCGGTGAAAGCTTTATAATTGAAAGTTAAAATTCAGCCGCTATCCTCATCACTACCTCAGTTTCTCCTTGCAGTTCAGTAAGTCAGTAAGATTATCTTGCAAAACTTTAGATACGTGTACAGATCAAAAGCGATCTTTTGATGGAAGAGATCAACTTACAGAAATAGAAATACATAGACGTATATATATATATGTGTGTGTGTCTGTGTGTGTGCACGTGTGTGGGTATGTGTGTATACATATATTCAGGCAGACATTAGTAAATTTAAGAAAATGCTCCTCGTTCGCTATACGTATTTTCATCGTTTCAATTCTTCTACTCGTCTTTTCTATTTTGTTATATATATATATATATATATATATATATATATATATATATATAAAATCGAAAATGTGTGTATGTATGCATGTATATATTTTCGCTTTTTGTGTATGTCCGTGAAAAGCTTTTTTTCCGAGAAGTGATCGGTCGGCTCACTCCTGTAAACTTTTTATATCACGTCTAAATGATAATATCTAAGAGTTACGAACAGGGTTCGCGTGTGTATTTAATTTGCCCGACTTTTACCAGTTCGCTGCTTCGAAAAGCGAATGATCTGGCTTGCAGCGCAAAACTAGGTCAGCCACCACGCCACTTCCTGGCACCTGTTTATTTCGTTTCATAAACATTCACTTAACGTCATCAGTACGTTTCCCTCGTAGCCGAGACGGTAAGGGTGTGGTTTCCCCCCTTTCGTTTCCACCTTCGCATAAAGGCTTCGGGGTCCAATCCTTCCTTCCTACTAAAACATTTTTTTCTTTTACACCTCCAAACACCCGGGCAACGCTGGGCACCACCGCTAGTATATATATAAATACATGTTACAACGTCACTGCAAGGCCTTTCGATCCCCTTAGTAAACATGTTGAAACAACCTTATTCACGAGCCCATAATATTATGGAAAACAGAAAATAAATAAAATAACATAATACTGGGTACACTGTATGACTAGAAATTAATAACCGCTACGAGTTATAGTTTGGGTAGTGTGAAGTGAGATGAACTATCGTCGTGAGGAATAAATTGCACGTATGTTAAGCAATTTAAAATAGTTTTACTTATTAGTAAAATTATTATTATTATGATTGATTGGCAATTAATTAAAAAAACTTACCTCAATGAGATAAACAAGTAAGTACTGATAAATACTCATAAAGTAAAATTGAGCTACATAGTTCAATAGAAATAATAAAATCGCACTGTCAGAGACAATTCTTTTTATATAAATTTCGCTGATTTCTTTCTTCTGTGAAGAACGGCTACACATCGAAATTAGCAGAAATTAGTTCCTTTCTCACACAAATACAATAATGTTCATATATTATTATTGCCATGCTATTCAGAAAAAAAGCCAACATAAAACGCAGATCACTCTCATATTTTTGTTAAGGTTTGCAAAATTTGATATTTAAAGCAGAACTTTGCGAATTTCGCTTTTTTGAAGCAATTTGGCCTTAAAAATGTAATTGTCCTTTTTCAAAGTGCACGTACATACTAACTAAGAAGAAACAAGGATATTTTTTTTAAATATATGTAACTTCTAATTGCTTTATATTTGTAATTATTTTTGTTACGTTGTATTAATTTGTTGCTAATTTTAGGTTGTCGAAATTCCGGATGAGAAGTGTTATCTTATTCAAAACTTTGTGTTTAGTTTTATGACTTTGTTATTAAATGTTCAATATTATTCTATCTTCTGTAAACAACTTAATATTAAACTGTATGATTCTAGAACAGCAAAAAGCAAACTTTTCCAGCTAAATGTAATTCTGTAAATCTTTTATTAAGGTAATCGAAGTACTATGAAATTATTATTTTGATTATTTAATACGTGCCAAGGAAAGTAATAAAAACTAACTCTTATGTTCTAAGTTATAATACTCTCAGTGTAACGTTATTTCTAGTACTGAACGACGCTCGATTGTGTTGCTAAGCAAACTCAGTAAGTCAAATATAATCATGCTAAAGGTTGACACTTAGTAAAAAAAATCCCAGATGGCTCAAGAAACGATGAGGTATTTTCTTTTGGGAGATATTAGAAAAATGAATATCTCAAATGAAAAATAGAGATGACAGTTGTTAAACGAATCTATTAGTATCGGTGAGAGGAGTTGTCAACTGCTACCCATCTCTTTTAGTATTGTAGGAAATTGTAGCAACATATTAATAGATCTTCCCGAACGTTGATACGATAGAAAAGAAATACATTAAATGACGCTAGAAATAGATTTTCAAACTACAAAATAGCCGCTAACAAATTTGTGGCGAAATAAAAAAATAATTAAAGATAAGTCTCAGAATTGAAAACAGATAGTCAGAGAAAAATGTCATAGAGAGAGAGAGAGAAAGAGAGAGAGAGAGAAAGAGAGAGAGATTTCGGAAGAAAGAGGGAGGAGATGAACAGGATAGAGGGAAGAAAATGGTTATCTCAGAGAGATGGAAAAAGAAATAGCTGACTTCTTAAAAACTTGGTGCCCCAGGCAAATCAGTACCTTTTTTTATCTGGCCATCAGAATGATAAATGTCTCCGTCTCGTAAGCTATTAAGAAAAATAACTTGAAAATACCTTCTAAATTTCATGGTGAGAGATAGCTATTTGAAAGAAGTTGATTCAGTTAAAAATCAGGCATCCATAAAATAATTTGTTTTGGGTAAGTATTGAGAAGCCTCGTCTTATTTAATCTCCTTTCAGTATACGGACTCTATTGTTGAATTATTGTATGCAAATAATATTTTTATCAGTAAATGATCTCCGAAGTTTCAGTAATTATAATCATTAAATGATTGTTCATTTAAAACTCAGTTGTTTCACAACTTATCCAAACACCCAACATTCAGGCTGTAGTGAAGAGAAAAAGGAACATCAACTAACACATCTACGAAGAAAGAATTCAATCATGACGTCTGACATTTAACAGACAACAAGGACTACTCTGGTAGGGTCACAGACCAGCTAGTGCGTAAGCGATGTTGCCACACAGACTGAGGATCGTTGCGCGTTTTGATGACTTATGACATTACAGTCGTACGTTTCTGTGACTACTAGGTATCTGTTACATTTGCCGGAGTCCAAAGATATACAAGGTGAAAACCGTTAGTGTACAACTTTTTCCTTGGTTGTACAACTGCTCTTATTGGGTTACACGATAAAGTAATAATAATAATAATAATAATAATAATAATAATAATAATAATAATAATAATAATAATACAAAAGATGTTAATGATCCTAAAAGGATCTCTTAATAGTTATGTCGATATTTATGAATTTAAGAATGGTATCGAATAGAACAAATACATTACGTCCTATACACACCTACCCCCCCACATATATATATATATATATATATATATATATGCAGCATACATTTATTAAATCATACATATTTACTTATCCACGAAGGTTTACGTTTCGTTTTTGCAGAATGTTCAATATTCAAGCCTATTATATGATGCTAACCCTTGAACAGCAGTCACTTCTTACTCAAACCCAAACGCTTCAATTGGTGTGACCAGTGTCAACAACTATGCGAAAGAAGAGATATAAACTCTATCCATTCATTTCAAGCGTGCAACATAGTAAGGCGTTTCCACGGTTTTCAGTAAATCAAGTAAACAACACCTGCTGTTCCTTTTCCTTACAGTGCTGTGTCTTCTTCCTGTAAGTTATTTTCGTTAGAATACGGAATAGGTTGCTTAATAGTACTTTTCCCCAAAAGATTTTGGATTCTCAATGTGATACGATGTACATCACAAACGTACGGTTTTTGCTATCGTTTAGCAAGAAATTCGGGTCGAAGCTCTACTTTACTGTGTATACACTTACTGACTTTAAAAAAAATATTTTTTATACAATCAAGTTTTACGTTTTTGTATATATATATATATATATATATATATATATATATATATTATTTTTATGTGATTATCCACTGGCACGTGTTTCATCGTCTACGACTCATCAGAGTGGCTGTATCTAGCGAGATTCGAAATCGGGAACCAACGGTAATGAGCATAACTCCTTACCCCTGGACCATCTCGCCAACTATCTGGATATATAGCGATTTACTTAGATGTTTTTTTTTGTTTTGGTTTTAGCGATATGTTTTGAATGAATTCAATTATATAATAAAGGCTTCCTTTAGTCTTGAAAGGCTATGAATACCTACAGTAAGATTGCCTGTGCGTGTAATTCTTATGGCAATAGTTGCGCAATCTTCAAGCACACTTCTCCATGTTCGACATTCTTAAATACGAATTGCAAGTGAAAGTTAAGAATGGTTGGGAACAAATGCAGAGATAAGCGGAAAGTACATACAGCGTCTAGAAAACACAAATGATCACCCATTGGTACAAGCCAGGGGTAACGTTGCTTAACTTCGGTGATCTGACGAGAACCGGTCTGTCAACGTGATTATGCATATATATATATATATATATATATATATATATATATATATATATATATATATATATATATAAGTAGGTTGTAGTTTGCTTGAAGCATTGTTGAAGAAAATTATAAGGTAAAATTAAAAGCCAAGAACAATGCGAGATTTTTTTTTATATAGAGTAAAATTAAATGCAAACAAAAGAAATAAAGTTCTTTTTTTTTGTTGTTTGTTTTTTTCTTTTTCACACAAATTTTAACTCTAAACAACAGTAATTTTTTTTTCTGTTGTATTCAATGGTGATATAAATCTCAATATATTTCAGACTTATTAGTCCATTTTCAAGAGAAGACAGCGGAAGAGTGTTCAAAATTGGAAAAGTAGCCGCAGAGTTTGCCACGTGATACCGCGAAATATAGAACAAAAAATGACGTTAGGAGAACGTTAAAATAAATCAGTTGATGTTTGAAATACTTGTTGCGTTTGTGAATCAAGGGAGATGACTATTCAAGCAAGGTTTTTTTTTTTTTTAATTATTGTTTTTCTTATGTTTTAAACTTATATTATAAAAGCGGAGCTCAATTCCAGTCTATTGTTTAGTGTGGGAGTATTTTTTGAAATAATTAAAGATTCTAGGATACGAAGTTGACCTACGTTTCTTGAAGAAGCAAGAATGTTGATGTGAAAATCTGGTTCTGAATTAATGCAAGTGCGAATATATTTATAGAACGACGAAGCAGTAGTGTTTAAGTGCTCTTTAATGCGGTGATGAAGCAATCTGGTAGTGCTTCCGATGTAAGATGCACTGCATTTAGCGCATTGTAGGTCGTAAACAACGTGGTTCTTAAAGCATAAACCTGTGTGTGATATTGGGCAATTAGAGAGTGAACAAGGGGAAGGTGTATGCGATGGATGTTTTCGGTTGAGCTGTTGTCTTAAAGTAGATCCAGTGTGGATGAGTTGAATGTTGAGCCCCTCGCTGCGGATGGCTTTTCGGATTGAAGATGAGATTTTGTCACTGAGGAAGGGTAGTTTTAGAAAACAATTGTTAGAGAAGGGTCGGGTGTTGCGTTTTTTCTTTTTAAGTGAGGATAGGATCGTATTAGGGTAGCCGTTTAGTGAGAGGGTCTGTAGGAAATTGTTAGTGTGTGTATGTTTGTCGGAGATGTTAGTGCATTTGTCTTGTATGCGTGAGATTTCGGCATGTGCGTAGTTTAGTTTGTCCTTGAGAGGTAGCGCAGATTTGAAATGTACGAAGAGGCGTTTGCTGGCGGGTTTTCTGTAGAATTCAGTGCATATGGCACCATTTTTTTTTTATTTGTATTTTAAAATCAAGCAGAGAAAGGGATTCCGAAGAGTCTGGGTGTTCTATAGTAAATTTTAAGTTTGGGTCGGCGTTATTGAATTTGTGGAAAATGTTAATAGCTTCTTCGCGGGAGTATGTGATAATTAAAATGTCATCGATATATCTAGTAAAAAGGAGATAAGAATAGCAGGTACTAAGGGTGTGTCTTTCGAGTTTGTCCATATAAGCAATGGCAAGAATACCGGATAGACTGGAGCCCATGGGTAGTCCAGATACTTGTTTGAACGTGTTTTGTAGGAAAGTAAAGTAAGTGTTGTCTACTATAATACGGAGGAGTTGTAAGAGATCTCCTGGAGTAATTCCGAAGCATTGTGGGTTTTTAGATGCTATAATGTCTGCCATGAGATTAATGGCTGGATGTGCAGGAATGGAGGTGTATAAAGAAACGACGTCTAGGCTAAATGGGTATCTGTATAGTTTGAGTAGATGGTGTGGTAGATCGTTGAGTCTGTTAATTACTTGGTTGGAACTACTAACATGGGCTGGGAAGGTAGAGAGTAGAGGTTTAAGTAGGCGGGATATTAACCAAGAGATTTTATAAAGGGGAACGTTAACGCTTGAAACAATGGGTCTGATCTGTGTGTGTGTGCTATTTTTGTGGGTAACTGACCTCACTAACTCTCTTTCCACAACTCAAACGGATCTCCTTTCACTTGGCCCTAAGTTTATCACCACAATGAAACTGACGGATAAAGCTAAACTCAACATAGAAACGCAGTTCTGCAGAACTGCTTACCACCTTAAATGGCTGCACGCTTTTGCCCCGCACGATAACAAGGACACCCCCTCAACCTCTCAGGTAATCACAACACCTCTTTTCCTGTTTTTCAGCTTGATCACCCTTTATACCCACCTCCTAATAATATTCCACTAGATCTAAAACTTTCAAGATTAAAGCATAAAATCCTCAGAATACTTGAACGCGAACAACACCATATTACCCCCAATCTTACCAGGAACCAATACCTCACCCTTAAATCCCTTAAAGACAAAGATTTAGTTTACTTACCCTCTGATAAGGGCAGAGAATTTTGCGTTATATCACAGGAATCTTATAACAACCTTGCTATAGAGCATCTTTCCAATACCGACCTTTACACCCCAGCACATAATATCACTGCTGCTCGTATTGAGAACAACATTAACAAGACATGGTCTCAAATTTGTTTTAAAAGAAATCTCCCAAAACAACACAGACTAAATTTTATTACTAAATACAGCAAATTACCTACCTTTTATCACCTTATTAAAACCCACAAAAATAGCACACACACACAGATCAGACCCATTGTTTCAAGCGTTAACGGTCCCCTTTATAAAATCTCTTGGTTAATATCCCGCCTACTTAAACCTCTACTCTCTACCTTCCCAGCCCATGTTAGTAGTTCCAACCAAGTAATTAACAGACTCAACGATCTACCACACCATCTACTCAAACTATACAGATACCCATTTAGCCTAGACGTCGTTTCTTTATACACCTCCATTCCTGCACATCCAGCCATTAATCTCATGGCAGACATTATAGCATCTAAAAACCCACAATGCTTCGGAATTACTCCAGGAGATCTCTTACAACTCCTCCGTATTATAGTAGACAACACTTACTTTACTTTCCTACAAAACACGTTCAAACAAGTATCTGGACTACCCATGGGCTCCAGTCTATCCGGTATTCTTGCCATTGCTTATATGGACAAACTCGAAAGACACACCCTTAGTACCTGCTATTCTTATCTCCTTTTTACTAGATATATCGATGACATTTTAATTATCACATACTCCCGCGAAGAAGCTATTAACATTTTCCACAAATTCAATAACGCCGACCCAAACTTAAAATTTACTATAGAACACCCAGACTCTTCGGAATCCCTTTCTCTGCTTGATTTTAAAATACAAATAAAAAAAAATGGTGCCATATGCACTGAATTCTACAGAAAACCCGCCAGCAAACGCCTCTTCGTACATTTCAAATCTGCGCTACCTCTCAAGGACAAACTAAACTACGCACATGCCGAAATCTCACGCATACAAGACAAATGCACTAACATCTCCGACAAACATACACACACTAACAATTTCCTACAGACCCTCTCACTAAACGGCTACCCTAATACGATCCTATCCTCACTTAAAAAGAAAAAACGCAACACCCGACCCTTCTCTAACAATTGTTTTCTAAAACTACCCTTCCTCAGTGACAAAATCTCATCTTCAATCCGAAAAGCCATCCGCAGCGAGGGGCTCAACATTCAACTCATCCACACTGGATCTACTTTAAGACAACAGCTCAACCGAAAACATCCATCGCATACACCTTCCCCTTGTTCACTCTCTAATTGCCCAATATCACACACAGGTTTATGCTTTAAGAACCACGTTGTTTACGACCTACAATGCGCTAAATGCAGTGCATCTTACATCGGAAGCACTACCAGATTGCTTCATCACCGCATTAAAGAGCACTTAAACACTACTGCTTCGTCGTTCTATAAATATATTCGCACTTGCATTAATTCAGAACCAGATTTTCACATCAACATTCTTGCTTCTTCAAGAAACGTAGGTCAACTTCGTATCCTAGAATCTTTAATTATTTCAAAAAATACTCCCACACTAAACAATAGACTGGAATTGAGCTCCGCTTTTATAATATAAGTTTAAAACATAAGAAAAACAATAATTAAAAAAAAAAAAAAACCTTGCTTGAATAGTCATCTCCCTTGATTCACAAACGCAACAAGTATTTCAAACATCAACTGATTTATTTTAACGTTCTCCTAACGTCATTTTTTGTTCTATATTTCGCGGTATCACGTGGCAAACTCTGCGGCTACTTTTCCAATTTTGAACACTCTTCCGCTGTCTTCTCTTGAAAATGGACTAATAAGTCTGAAATATATTGAGATTTATATCACCATTGAATACAACAGAAAAAAAATTACTGTTGTTTAGAGTTAAAATTTGTGTGAAAAAGAAAAAAACAAACAACAAAAAAAAGAACTTTATTTCTTTTGTTTGCATTTAATTTTACTCTATATAAAAAAAAATCTCGCATTGTTCTTGGCTTTTAATTTTACCTTATATATATATGCGCATAATCACGTTGACACACCGGTTATATATATATATATATATATATATATATGTAAGAGCAAGTAGTTAAAAAAACATGTTAAAACACTTTGAAAAAGAGTTAAAAACATATTTAATTTGAAAAGGAAACATTAAATAAGCGGATAGTCCTTAATCCGCGAAGTTTTGAAGAAATACTTTCCTTCTTAGTATTTAGCAAAATGTGGGATCGGATTATGCTTGCAAAAGTATTTCATGAAACTTCAAGTAAAATAAATAAAATATACTACAAGTTATATATATATATATATATATATACATATATATATATATATATATATATATATATATATTCTTTTTATCTTACCTCGTTGCCACGTATAAAGTTACTGAGAGGGATCGCCGAACTTAACTGGAAAGAATATGTAGTATATTTCTATTAAAACCTTTGTCTGTCTACCTTTCTCTATATTTCTCTGTTCTCCCCTCCCTTTTGCCCCTCCTCATCAGTAAACCCCCTTTCACCTTGATTCCTTGATTTATTTTTAGCTGGAGATACGCTCTCACACACAGAAAACTTGTTCTTTATATAATAAATTGATCGTAGAATAAGTTTGCATTTTCTTTCAAAATTAGTACATAATTACACTAAAAAGTCACCTCCGTATTGATCCTCACAGAATGAGTATTTTCCTTCCTAACTTTTAAATATTATTCATTCAGAGCAACGCAGATAAATAATATACACGCTTTGCGGATCTTTGATTTGCATTTTTTTACTTTTAGCTAAACATACACGCATGCACATACACAAAGAAGGTATTAAATGCTTAATTGACACTGTTTTCGGGTGTTTAATGTGTTCAGGGGGTTGTCAAGAAAACTTGGCATGAGGATAATTTTCCCTTCAAGTAAAGTCTAACCCAATTCCAAATCACATAGTATTCGAAACCTAAATAAGATATCCTCGGTTTAGCTAACCCACATTAATTTTACAAGGAATGGTGCACCTATTTCATGTGATTAATCTTAAGGAACAGCGCTAAGTTGGATACTCCTACAGAAAAGAGGACAGCTTGTCCTGGAATAAAATAAGACTAATAGATTACGACAAAATTATACCATGATATATTCGAATGGTTAATGCGTGGTAGGAAAATTATGTTCTGGACTTCTTTACTGACCCAGTTTTGTAAAGGTAGATGAAAACTTAAAAATAGAATCTACGTTTAGGTTTAGGCACAGATAAAGAGTGGGGGGAATTATTCATAGTTTTTTCAGCTAAACGAGTATTTCTTGTGAAAGTTTGGCGAGGGAGCACCATAGACTGAAGCTTAGTCGAACACTTCCATGAAAATAACGATACATCAGAGACAAACTCGCAACATCTCTTCTGTGAGATAGAAGTTGCAAGGAAGAGAAAAGGACATCTCCTACGAGGCCACGAAGTCTATTTTGAACTCTATCAAGGCAGGACAAGTCCTTTCTAGCAGTTCCTGTCCAGATGTGACAACAGTACTCCATCCTTGGACGTACTTAACTGTTATATAGATAGAGAATTACATCAGCAGTGAGATATCTACTGGATCTATAGAATGATCTCACCATTTTTCCAGCGGCGTTGGCAATAGATTTGATGTACGTGTTCCGTTTAAGATCATGAGTAACGGGCAAGCCCAGAAGCTTGTCAAAATTTGAGGCCTCCTGAAGACGAGATCCATTCATTTCAATTGATGCGAGATGTGGATCAGAATGTTGATGATGTAAATAGAGAAGCTTGGTTTTAGATGCATTAAAAGTAACCAACTACTCTTTTCCCCATTGTACTACGTGCTCAAGATCAGAGGAGAGAGAATCAGAGAGAACTTGGTCGTTTACTGTCTTAGATGTGCTACCATAAATGGTAATGTCATCAGCATAAATGTCTATAAATGATGTAAGGATGTGATTTGGAAGATCATAAATGTAGATCAGGAAAAGAATTGGGCCCAGGATGGACCCCTGAGGGACTCCAGCATTAATACTGTGAGCTTCTGATTTTTCCCCTCAACTACTACTCTTATGAAGCTATCAGAAAGAAATGATTTAATAATTGAGAAGACATTTCCAGCTATACCATAGCTAGAGATCTTGTGAAGTAAACCTATCAAAGGACTTTGATATGTCAAGTGCAATTGCCCTAGAAAGGTTTCCTCCGTCGAGAGATTTGCTAATCCTATGAGATATAACTGTAAGCACATCTGCTGTAGATCTAGCAGCACGGAAACCATATTGAGTGTCACTAAGAAGGTTATTTTTGCTGAGATGGTTGATTACTTCTGCATTTAACACAGATTCCAGAGTGAAAGTTTTATCACCTCTATGCAAGCTTTGGTTCCTTGAACCTGCTGCTTTTTTATTAGTTATAAAAACAAGTTTTAAATATTTATTAGGGATGGGTAAAGATAAAAAGCAATAAAAGATTATTAAAAAATAATAGTATTGAAACCACTTTCCCAGGTGAGTCTGTCTTGGAAGGATAAGCCATACATATTTAAGATTGAAATTTTGCCAGCCACCATATATATGTAAGTTATATTTTCATGTAAATGTAGAATGCAAGTAGATATTTTTACTATACAAAACTACTACTAGTGCTAATACTACTACTACTAATTATTATTATTAGTAGTAGTATTAACATTATTAACATTATTATTATTGTTATTATTATTAATATTTTTTTATTTTTTATTTTTTTTGGTTTATAGTTAACATATTTATGTGTAAATAAAACTAACAGATCCGTCATATACGAAAAACTTATCCGAAGGATCGTTTTTCCTGTCTTTTCGTATTAATTCAAATATTGAAATTGTTCCAAACATTAGGTATTTTCCCCCGGCAATGATGACGGTGACAATGCACACATTTAAACATATTTATGAGTAAATAAAATAAACAAATTTTCACATATAAAAAACGACTTGTCCGGGGAGTCTTTCTTTCTGTCTTTTCGTATTAATACAAACATTGAGGCTGTTACAAACGCTACGTTTTTTTTTCAAAACGATGACGACGGTAAAAACACGCACATTTAAACATATTTATGAGTAAATAAAATAAAAAAAAATAAAATAATAATAATAATAATAATTATTATTATTATTATTATTATTATTATTATTATTATTATAATAACAGTTTCAGTTAGAAAAATATTTTTTTAGTCTGCTATATTACTTAAACTCCGTTGATGATGTTGCTGATGGCCGGAAAAAATGTACACTAGAACAAAAACTTGAAACATCCGAACATGTGCAAGGCAATTTCTCGTTTAACCGTGAAATTAAGGTTTAAATTATAATTTCAAGCAGAAACGCTTACATTTTTCGTCTGATATTTTATAACCTCCGCCACTGATATTGCTGGTGGCCGGGATAAATGTACACAAAAACGGAAACATGAAACATCCGAACACGTCTAAGACAATTCCTCGTTTAACCGTGAGATTAAGGTTTAAATTATAACTTCAGTTAGAAACGCTTACTTTTTTTTCGTCTGCTAGTTTTTGAACTCCGCCGCTGATGTTGCTGATGGCCGGGAAAATGTACACAAAACACAGAAACATGAAACATCCGAACATGTGCAAGACAATTCCTTGTTTAACTGTTAATTTAAGGTTTAAATAATAATTTCAGTTAGAAACACTTACTTTTTCGTTTGAAATTTTTTTAAACTCCGCCGCTGATGTTGCTGATGGCCGGGAAAATGTACACAAATGTACAGTCGGGAGATGTCATTGATGGGCTTGTTAAGGGAAGGAGAACATTAATTTGGAAAGATTCTGCAAAGGGAACAGATGCCAGGAATTATAGACCAATTACATGTCTACCACTAATGTGGAAACTTTTAAATGGAATCTTTGCGGAAAAAATTTATGGACATCTTGTGAATAATGTTTTTTTGCTGATGAACGAAAAGGTATCGGAAAGGCTCGAGGGGTACCAACGAGCAAGCACTGATTGATAAGGCAGTAATGAAGGATGCAAAGAGGAAGAAGAGGAATCTGAGTGCAGCATGGATCGATTACAGAAAGGCTTACGACATCGTCCCACATTCATGGATACGTGAAATACTATTGATGATGAAGGTTGCTAGGAATGTGGTAGGGCTTTTGGAGAGAAGAATGGCTCAATGAAAAAACGGTGCTGACAGCAAACAGAGAGGTGCTGGGGTAGGTTGGCATTTAACGTAGAATATTCCAAGGAGATTCGTTATCTCCACTTCTTTTTGTAATGATAATGATGCCACTGAGCATACTCCTAAAGAGAGAGAAAGTGGGGTATAATTTTTGATCTGGTGGAAGACACCTCAACCATCTACTGTTTATGGATGATTTGAAGATATTCGGTAGAGATGAAAAGGAAATGGAGAAAATGGTAGATCTCGTAGTGACATACGCGGAAGACATCGGGATGGAGTTAGGGATTAGTAAATGTACGGTGTTGGTGATGAAAAGAGGAGTAAAGGTTCATTCGAATGGAATAGTACTAGCAAATAGAGAAATTATGAAAGAAATATAAGATACAGGGTATACGTATTTTGGAGTGTTGGGGGGTGTATGCATCATGAACAGAGAAATGAAGGAGAAAGTAAGGAAGAAGTATCTTAGAAGAGTGAAACTAATTGCAAAGTCGAAATTGTATAGAGGAAACCCAATGGAAGCGGTGAATGCATGGGCAGTCAGTGTTTTGAGATACAGTGCAGGAATTTTAGAATGGGGCTAACAAGGAGTATGCCATTGATATCAAAACAAGAAAGGCAGCGTAGCGAGGCTGTATAAAAAGAGGAAAAATCGTGGGAGAGGATTGAAAAGTGTAAAAGATTGTGTTAGAACTGAGGAGATGTGGAAGGAGAATATGGTTAGAACTGAGGAGTGGATGCTTAAGGTGGTGGCCAATGAAATGAAGGTATGTGAGATCAAGGTTGATTATCTGATACATATGGATAGAGAAAAGGCAAAAGAACTGGCTAGGAAGAAAATGCACGGAGGATTCTTCCAGGATATAGCAGTAGTGACTGATGAAAGATCATGGAAATGGCTTAGAGCTGGATATCGGTCTAAGAGTACTGAAGCGTTTGTTTGTGAAGCATCAGAGCAGGCATTAGGAACACGATAGTTAAAAAAAAGTGGTTCTAGGAGAGGAAGTTGCTGCAGAATGCCGGATTTGTGTTAAGACCCCAGAGTCACTTGCGCACCTTGCAGCAGGGTGTAATGGATTAGCCCAGAAAGAGTACCGTAAAAGACACAATTGCATGGGACTCCGGATATATTGGGAGGTCTGTAAGAAGGTTGGGGTGAAGTGTGATGGAAAGTGGTTTGAGGAGGTGCCTGATGAAGTAAGAACAAGTGAAGATGGAAATATAGAGGTATGATTGGACAAAAGTGTCATAACGACCAAGCAATTGGAACATAAACGTTTTAAGGCGTATATACGGGGTATAAACACAATCCCGATCATAGTAGGTACGCAAGGAGTAGTATCAAGTCGTCTGGAAGACAATTAAAAAAAAATACGAATCCCCGATGTTTTAGCCGGCCTTCAGACTTCTGCTATTGTAGGTAACACCAACATCCTTAGGAAAACCCTTGATCTTTGAAGCTCCTGTTTTGAGCCGGGATTGAGGGAAATCCTCTGGAAATGAATTCAATCCCTTTCCAGGGAGACGTTGATAAACGAAATAAGAATTATTATTGGCCTACATGGAGCTTTCACATGAGTCAACAAAAGATCTGATTGGAAACCTGTGGTGTCCTTTGGAAGCTGAGTGACAACAAGTCTCCCCAGGCGTCCAGCTCTCTCCACCTTCTTCGCTAGCATTTGCAAATGAATTTGCATCATAACAACCTCTTACCATAGATTTCTCGCTGGTAGTGGTCATTGGTTTATACTGGAATTTAAGTGTCACTAAGCCTCCTTAAGGCCCCAGTTCTCTTTGCGCTGGTCCAGTTGACGGCTAGCTAGCGTTCTCTCCCCGGTGACCCTTCTCGGCTCTTTAGTATCACATTTTTACTGTGGGGAACGGTGATGAAACAGTCGGAGGGATGCATGATGGGGGTGTAGAACTTGTAGATATGCCGCTTTGGTGTTCTTCATTCCCTGTGACGCTTATTCGTGATATTGTCTTCTTGTATTAATCTCCGCATTCAAGGGGTGTCCTTGATATTTCAGTCGTTTTCTTTATCGTTAGTCGTTGTACTTTTGCAGTTATTCCTCTGATTCCAATTTCTGGCATTCTTTTTTCGAAGGTTTTCGGAATTGTTCCTATTGCTTCTACTATTATCGGTACTATTTTGATTTTCTTCATCATCCAAATCCCTTTTACCTCTCTGGCTAGCTCTGTATAATTGCGTCCTTTCTCCCTTTCTTTCATACTCACCCCGTCAGCTGGGACAGCAAAGTCTACGATTTGACAGGATTTTTCTTTCTTGTTAATTATTACGACATCTGGTCTTCTTGTTTGGATGGGTTTGTCCGTCTGTATATCCATGTCCATAGGATTTTGTGGTTCTCGTTTTCGAATGCTGTTGCAGGTTTATGCTTGTACCATTTGTCTGTACGCTCAAATGCAGTCGTTTGCACAAGCCCCTGTGCATCGCCCTCCCCATTTGGTCATGCCTGTTTTTGTATTCCTTTTGGGCGAGTTTGCTGCATTCACTTACTATATGGTTTATCGTTTCGTCCCTGTGTCCACATAGTCTGAATTTGCTGTTTTCTTGTGTTTTATCGTTTGTTGGGTGGGTTTCGTCCAGTGTTTGATTTATTTTTTTACACTATAATCGAGCCTAAGTTAAGAATGGCTTTCTAAATAATCTGCAGAACCTGAAGAGGGGAGTTTCGTAACTATTCTCTACTTTAACCTAACAATTTAATAAATAAATAAACTTGGGATAGGAAATTGATACTCTCACTAGAAGATATATACTAGTAAAGTCCAATATTAGGGACTGAATATTATAAAACATCGTTTGCTGCTAAATTGAATTGGGTACTTTTCTGGTTTGCCAATATTTATGAAAGTATTGGTGTTTTTGTTTTGTTTTTGTTTGTCTTTATTGGGATGGGCTTTGGCAAAAATATGCGCGCTTGCGCATATAACAATAACCACTAGTCATAATATGTAGAATTACATTACTTAATATCTGGAAAACTACATCAAATGTTGCTTATTCTTTTAATGCTATAAACTAATTAGATCTCAACACACTTTTTAGAATTGTTTATAACAGGATTTTCTGTATGAAAATATGTGTTGTACAAGAAAAAGTATGAAAATCATTCTAAAACAGTTTGACTTGACAACCAGAATTTGAATAAAATTTAACATGTCAAGAATTATTTTTAGAGCATTCATGTTTAAAGTTTTTTCATTGAAAAGTACTCATAAACAACATAAATTGCCTTTTTGTAGATTTAGAATATCAATCATAGAGAAAAAAATTGTTCACCATATAGATCACATATGTTTTATGTTATAATTTAATTAAATCTCAACACCTGTCAAAATTCTATTTTACTATATAACATTTTTCCATAACAAATTTGTGTTGCAGTAAATAAAAAACAAATGAAGAAAATTCAGTTTCATCAACATACATTTTTTAAATGGATTTTGTGTCCATGATTTTTATGTATATATTAATCAGCATTAAATAGCTTCACAAAGTTATTAGACATGACTATATTGTGAAATATCAAAATGTGTTTATATAAAGTAACAGGCACTACATTCTGCCATTTTGATTTTAACCTACTTCTTAAAACGCGTATAGGAATGGTTCTAGTGGAAAACCAATCATGAAAAATGGAATATAAACTGTCATAAGATAGACAAATCTTTTATCAAAATTACAAAAAAACGAAAATGACTTTTCTTGGGATAATTCAGGTAAAAGATTAAGGTCAATTTCAACGTTTTTTTTTAATTTGAGGTTCAAAAAATATTCCCCCATAAAATTGTAGGTATATCCAACTACTTGAGAATGATACATGAATGAACTTTGTAGGCCCACAAATAACAGAGATATCGTGTTTTAAAGCAGGTCACCTCCCATAAAAATTCAAATTTTTGTAAAAATTTCAAGGTTATATCTCAGAAACCCCTTGACCCTGAGATATTAAACAGGTGCCAGTCAATTCCTTTGATGGAGATCTATAAGTGTTGCAAATTTGAAAACATCCGTATCGGACATGGTTTGTGTCTCCCTCCCCAAATTTGCCGATTTGACGTGGAATGAGCTATCTTATGGATGGGGGCCCCTTACTTTCTGAGTACCTCGACTGAAGTACAATGAAACAAAAAAGCTAGAAATATAAAAGACAACAGTTCTTTATATGATAGATTTTGTTTTCGGTTCATATCCTTTCTCTGATATAAATGTATGTGATTTGAACTCGGCTTTCCAATTTAATACTGAATTCCATTTAATAATAAACCACGTGCACCTTCTGTGAACGTTTTGTAAATTGTTCAAAGTAAAGAGCGAATAAGGAAAGAAAGTAATAGCGAAAGAAGGAATGAGATGCGGCAGAAATAGATATGGCGGCCGACACGAATATAATGGCATTAGCGAACCCCACTGTTGCATTTGCACAGAAATTAGAGCCCGGCAGCGAATATTCCGATTTAGAAAATCTTCAAAGAATACACGCAAGCATATACGCACACACATGCACACACGCACACACTTACACACACACACACACAAACACACGTACATGCACACGCAGTAGAAATGTGGGAATTCACTTGGAGTACGAATTCTATTGCAGCTGTATTCATAGTTACTTTGAAGAGATAATACATGTTCCATTTTCGTTTTTTTTAATAGAATACTATTATATTGCATCAGCCATATTCAATTCCATCAGCACTTAATATTTTATTAGAAGGTGTAGAAAACGTAGCACAACAAATACAATGTTGTAAAGTCGGAAAGAACGAAAGAAGGAATTAAAAAGAATACACACATATTGCTACAAGACTGAATAGTAAAAATCGGTTAAAAATATGGAGCCATATTTCTGATGATGTGTGCAGAAGCAACAATAAAAAGAGATGCTCGCATCGATTGATCGACAGACTTGGGATTCTAATCAAATAAATACACTTTATTAAATGAAATGAATTATGTTATGTATCGAGGCTTACGTAAGGCTGTGGGTTGTCTAGGAAATGGCCTTTCGATCGTGGAATCAATTTATCGCCTTAGGGCAATAAAGAATAACGCTGAATTTGAAATATGTACTTTGGAGAATCGGCTTTTATGTAATTTAATAAGGGCACACACAACATGTTTCATGCAATAAATTGAACAAAAATTGCTATCTTATTAAGCTACAGTTCCTTAAGTTAATCTTTATAGTTGATGTTGAGAGTAGTCTCATGAGGAAAATGTAAGTTTCCAAATTCTTTCTGTCACGATTTATTTAGTGTTGAATAGAATCAAAGTAGAATACACTAAGTGACTACCACGGTCAATTATTTAAAGATATATACCGCTTATAATATCATACAAATTGTTTAAAATTACAAGTTCAATAAAGATACGCTTACGGTTTAGGCACATGTGCTGTTTAATTGCATTTCGGTATTAAAAGCAAACCATCGACAAAGAATAATAATTTTTATTGCTTTATTTCGTCGAATCTCTTTATTTTCTTAAATTACTGTTTCGCAACACACAACGAAAGGTATTGTGTTCAGTCTATTTGTCAGTGATGATCAAATATCTTCTTGATTTGATCTCTATATGAGATGTATAGATATTCAAATATTTCATTAAAGTTTTCTATTGAGTTAGTAAAGCATTCTATAACAAATTCTCCCGCATAAATTGACCAGTTAACTTTTTTTCTGGTTCGTTTTTCTTACTGGATGCCAGGAGAATTTTTTCGTCCGTTGGAGTATCTTGCTAATTGCATTTACTCGAGATAATCTCTTAGGGAGAACCTACACTATTCGTGATTTGAGCTACTGTATTGAGCTTCGAATATAATGGTATTTAGAATATGTAGTTAGAATGTACTTGCATGGTAAATCATTATCAGTTAGATTGTCCGGGCAGAAATTTGCACAGAAACCGATTAGCTGAATTTTTCTTGTGTTACTTTTATCATGAATATTAAAACAGTAAATCTCCATTTCATAATTGCGATAATTAAATTTTGTACTGCCTTGAGATCATATTATACACACACACGCACACACATAAACACACACACACATATATATATATGCATATATATACACATATCTATATACATATATACACCTCTACGTACATATAATGTGTAGTTCTAATTAACACCATGTTTCATTTAGATGCGAAATATGCATTGAAATAAGAATTGATACACAATGGAAAATTAATTACATTAAGCATGCCTCAGCGTGTTTCTTCACAGTTGTATGACTTTATGACTATTTCAGTTTGAAAAAGAATAATTACCTTGAAGGCATATACCATTTAATAAAACAATTAATTTTTTCCATTTATCAGTCAGTCTGAAAAAAGTATTGATGTTAATGCAAAGTTGCACGGTAGACAAATTAAAGTGACTTGACTAATTATTCCTTTATTCACACATTCACACAATAATAAATTGGCATTTTGTAAAAGACAAGTTTTTTTTTCTATCGTTATATCAATTTTGTTATCTCTGCTCACATATCCATTATTTATTGCTCCATATATTTTACTGTTCTCATTTTTTAAATATGGGAATTTGCTTTTCTCTTCCTTTTTGGTTGGTTGGTTGTTTTGTTTAACGGCATATCAACCCTTTTCAGGATATTTAATGCCGAATCTTGTGATTTTGAAGAACGATTTTTTAATATAGTGTATTTGTTTTTTAAGTCGTATTCTATTTAACCCACAGTTGGGACCCTAACAGGTACTACCACTCCGGGTCAGAGTGGACCTGGGAGCAACGGCAATTAAAGGGTGACTCCACACTCCCTAAGGCCTGCAAGCTGGGGCCTCACCATCGGATATAGTTTAAGGTCATATCCAGGACCTCTCTTTTTTAATATCAGATCCGATGTCACCACAGAAGTTCTGTACAGATTGTAATTCTCTGAAATATACTAAGAACTAGAAGCGTTTGCAGAAGTGCACTGTTGCTTACCGAGAGTACTTTTTGCTTTGACTTTTGGAAGCGTTATACTAGGAAAAAGACGAGACAATGAGAGATTCAATGATTCCAGACATCTATTTTATTTAATTAAAGATATGTATCCGTCTTTCTAATCCATAATTTAACTTTTAAAATTAAAGTTATTAAAAAACAAGTTGTATTTTACATATAAACAATTATATTTTCCTGTAGAAAAGTATATAAAAATAAATTTCATCTATTTTATAACATGTTATATAATTTTTGTGCATTCGAAAATTATTCATTTTAAACTTTTTTTTAAATAGAGACTATTAAAAAATGTTGGTCATATTGTAAACTTTAAACAATTTAAATGAATTCAATAAGTTTAATTTGTTGTATGACTACTTTTTACTGGATCTGCTCTGAATTATGATAAAATTTGGTTTTAAAATAATTAAACTTACAGTTATTACCTATTTTCTTTAGTATAACTCTTTTTAATTTATAACACAAACACTCCCAATAAACTAAATTGCACTAAGCAGAAACGTTTAACTAATCTCATTTGTGTGTATGTGCCGTCCGTAGTGTCGAGCTTCAAAAGGATTCAGATCTCGTGAAAAACCGTTGCTACTGTTGAAAGTTTTTGGTAGCGATACAAACACACATACAAGCGTATACATACATACATACATATATACATACATACAAACATACTTACATACCTTCATACATACATTTAAACAGTCAGGTGAGATTTATATGATAGATGTTCGGTTATGTTCGGTTATATAATGTTACTATCTTCATATACATTTGACTATATGGTAATAAATAGATGTAATATATTTGAGCGTATTTCTTTATTCTGTGTTCGCCTGATGCCGCGTAACATGTTTTTCATTTACAGAGTAACATAATTAGAAAGATTACACCGTCACCAACGGATTAAAAACTTGTCCGCGAGTTTAGATATAATGAATCATCTAAGTGATAAGAAGAATACCAAGTAAATATTGTTTTATAATATAGATTTAATATTGATAAGTCCGCCGTCCATGTGATACATATAAGAATTAATAGTATAAGATAAATCCATGAAACATAAATAATATTTCTGTTTACACATCACATATTGTTATACAAAATTATATATATATATATATATATATATATATATATATACATATATATATATATTTATATATAATATATAAAGCTGAATCTATGTGTGTGTATGTGTGTCCGGTCACAAATAGGCTCCTATATGATTGACTATTTTAAAAAATTAAATCCATATAAGGATAGAAGATGTATCGAGACACAGGAATGAGTATGTTTGATCTGGCAAAACGGTGGTTCATTAAAATTGTGGGGTCTGCGTTCGCGCCTGGTCAGCAAAGTATGGAAATAAAAAATGTAAAAATTAAAAAAAACGTTTACAAGTGTTTTTGATATAGATGTAGATAAGAATACTTTGATAAGTATGTTTCAACTTAAATAGGGATCATATAATAAGTTTGTGGTGTCTGCGTTCGCGCCTGGCCTCCATAGAATAGATATGGGCACACACTTTAATAAATACCGTTCATATCTATCTGCGTAAGTATACTTTGATAATTATGTTTCAGTTTGAAGACATGGTATTATCAAAGTATAGGGTGTTCGTTCGCACCTGACCTCCATAGAATGGCAATATGTCACAAAGTTTAACAAGTTTTTTAATATAGATCCACATAATATTGTGATAATTGTTTCAGTGTGAACAGTTATGGTACAATGATTATGGGGTTTATCTATTTTATTTTTACTTTCATCATATTTTGCTTTGGTTTTGATACCCCTAAATTTTAAGCAATCTCTTTAGAACCCTTCCATTTCATAACCTATCATCGTTTCAAAAATCAGAGTCCATTTTCTGTAGCCTGTTTTTGAACCCAGTCAACGACGGGTACTTTTTCTAGTATATATATATATATATATATATATATATATATATATATATATATATATATATATATATATATATCAGTGGTGGAAAAACCGGATTAGAGTGCTCAATGTGTAGCCAGAGCAGTATATAGGAAATTTATTACTGTGAGTCCAGAATGAGTTTACATATTGTTTCAGCTAGGGGGAAATCGTCAAAAAAGAAGAGGAAATATCCAACTCATAGATGGACCCCATCTATGAATGCTAGTTGGATATTTCCTCTTCTTTTTAGGGATTTTCCCCATAGCTGAAACAATATGTAAATTCATTCTGGACTCACAGTAATAACTTTCCTATATATATATATATATATATATATATATATATATATATATATACGGAGTGTGTGTGTGTGTGTGTGTGTGTGTGTGTGTGAATATATTATTTTAAGGAAAACACTTAATTACAATTAAGATAAAGAAATCGTTTTTGATGTTTAAGATGACGCTATCCACTCTTTTAATTTGAATGGATGGCATCCTCGTTTATGGCATCACCTATCGTACTCATGATCCAGTATTCAAACTAACATGCAAACATAAATAATATCCAGAGAGTTATAATAGTATACTAGACCATAAAATATTCTAACGTTTGTCTAGTTATCGATGTTTCACCATCAATAAAGGATTTATTTCTCTCTCTGTGATTTCATGGATGTCATTATAAAATAGTGCCATAATTTATCACACCTGGCATAGTAAGTCTTATTTGTACTAGATGAGGATACTTTCTCGACAAAGCCTGGCAGATTTTAGCTTTTTTTATGAGTAGGGGATAAATTTGCATCTGTCCAGTTGAATCGTGGCTTCAGATAGTTCTAGGAGAGCCACTCTTCCAGGAAATTGCCTTCACGTCTTCACGTCGCTGCATAAGGTCTCCCCAGCGAGAAATGCCGAAGAGTCACACCACCATGCAAGAGTGTTTCGCTTTTAGGAATGCTAATATTTTACATATTCCGACCGAATGTCACATCTGCGAGTGGCAGTGAAGTAAGTAACCGCTGTCTCTTTATGACACCATCAGTTGTGTACGGAAACAAACTAGCTAACAATTAAGAAAACACAATTAGAAGACAATTTACAAGATTCACAGAATTTAATACTACTACTACTACTACTACTACTACTAATAATAATAATAATATATAGAGAGAGAGACTGTGAGGAAGAGAATGCATAAAAGTGATATATTTTATATGTCCAAATAACACAAACTATCGACGTCAGCAGCAGCATACATAAATCAATATTTATAAATATGTATGAATTTATCAAGTTTCGTGTTCACCTCATGAATGATTTATCATTTAGTGCTGAATCATTAATAATGTGTACACAAAATTTAATAGGTATCTGATAGCGGCAGATCAACAATATCCTAGACCCCTATATATTATAGATATATTATAGATAGATGCGATAAAAATATGATGTGAGACGTTTACAATGAGAGGTGATTCTGCACTCTCAGACGCATATAAGTAGTTCAGATCAATCATAAAGAAAATGCTATGCTGACAACTATTTAGACTTAATTTTCATTCATAGCTATTAAAGATTATCGTAGTTTTGAAGATGACTCGTCATTCTGAATTTAGATCTGAAGTATCTCCTATATTAGGAGAACATAAGAATTGATTATGTTGCAAGTTGCCAACCGTCCTGTTTTTTCTAATAGAAGGATTTCTCTCATGTTCTTTAATTTGCGTAGATTCAGCAATCGATGCACAATAACTTCGGAACATCTAATTTCCAACGAGTTGAAATACTAACTAAATTATTTGAGGGACACCTTGGCGCTCTTGATAGACTGATTTCGTTGTCCTTGTATTTTTTGTCGTTTCCCTTTGGACAGCTTACCGTGAAGGTAATGTTATGTTAGTCTTGAATCTCGCACGACGAACCTGACACTGTTGCAGAATAATGTATACTAACAGGAGGCTAGATCGAGCTAAATCCTCTGCATCTGGTATTTTGTCTTCACACTTAATTTTTATCAATTCACGAAGACAGGTCATGTGAACATGGTTTAGTTCCTTAACATGCATGGCATATACTGTCCAGGATTCGCAGGCATAAATGTAGTAAGTCAATGTTTACACATCGTACACAATCAACATCATTTGTACGCGCCTCGTCTGCGCATACACTATTCTGAATAACAACAAATAAATTTATTTTGGAACGATCAAAAACTTTCTGAGTTTATTTTAAATGATCTTTCGGGGAACTCCCAAAATCCTTTAAAAGCCAGATTTTTTTTCAATAAACCAGAGAAACCCAGTTGACCCGAATCTACGGATCAATGTCGCTGTACACCCCATTGCGAATGTCCATCTATGCAACACCTCTCTTCACTCACGGACTTAAACATTAACAAACACACAGACACACGCCAAAGCATCGACTTTATAGTCTGTCAATCTGTTAAACTTCATTCATTTCCAAACCTTATCACCGTAATATCTTACTAACATAAAAACAAAATAACTTTGACTCTTTCAATGAATTATAATTTATTTAAATGAGCAGAGAAGTTTTAAATACGATTTTCGCGACTCCGGAAGTTCACAGATTTTAATCAATCGATCCAGACCACTTCTAATGTCTCAATTGATTAACCCCCTTGTATTTACAATAACTATATAAAAAATATTCACGAACAGCCTATGTTTTCCTGTTGCTGTAAACCGCCATTTTTGCATATGTACGTCTATGCTTTCTTAACTAATTATTTTGTTTCGTTTACCGTATAACAATATTTTTCATCTTTCTCGTACTTGATTATAAAACCGGCAAATCTTTTTCACTGAAAATATTTCTATGAATCCAGCCAATCCGGAAAATACATCGCTTGTTACAAAGCACTCTAAAGTAAAGCCCTAAAACCGGCGATCTTTAAAAACTAATGGCCGACTCCACGCTACATACATACATCTTGCATAATAGAAGTTATATGCAAAGAAAAGTTTTTTTAAAGTTCTGAATATCAATTATATATAGTATAGTATGCAGGTAGTGTTACAGGAAAGGCTGTCCTCTTTCCATGTAAATAAGAAGAACATTTGATAAGTGAAAATGAGATTAGGATAAGCCGAGACTCGAACCTTGTAAGAAATGTTCAACACTTAGAATGCTAGAATTTAGCTATTGTTAAAGTCTATTGAAAATAGTTAGATATTGTTTGTATTGTAAAAAGAATTGATTGTTCGTTCTTTTATGAAAACTGAATTAAAATGTCAGCTAAAATTAATGAACAATACAAATTAAAAATATATTGTAAAAACTAGGTTAGGTTAGAAAAATAGGTTAGTTGAGAATCCTTTTTTTTTTTGCAGAAGTGTGTTTTGGACAAATGTGTGCTTAGCCACGTGAGTTGGTCACGTTTTGGAACCACACATCTGACATCATAGCAAAAAGAGAATTCTCAATAAAGAAGCTAGAATTAGTCAGATTAGAGCAGTCGGTCAGTTGAGTTCGAGCAGTCAGCAGAGTCGGTCGGAAAGAGCTGACATGGTCAGAGGAGGGCCCCCTTTAGAGGCGAAGAGGTAGAAGTTCTACGATGTAGAACACATGTGAATTCCTGACGTCATCATCATTCGACCGGTCCAATGAAATAAAGAATCACCATCGATTTTTGTAACTGCTGTCTTCGTGTCGTCATTCAACAAATTGAAGGCAATGTGTTAATCATCTTAATATGAAATTTATGTAACCCTTACAAGATATGTATCTCTCCTCCTCTCTAATATGTGTTATAAGAAATAAAAGAACTGTACATCCATCACCGTATCACTCTCGCTATATGTGTTAAGAAAAAACATCCCAGAACTGTATAAATATCTCTCCTCCTCACCATTATTATATATATATATATATATATATATACATATATATATGTATGCCCCCGCCGTCTCTCTTCACTATGAATGTCCCCATCATATCTCTTATAATATGAACTCGGCGTCATCATGTCTTTAATATGAAACTCCCACTATGCAACAGTAGTAGTAGAAGCGAAGTTTTGTTTCAGTTCATGGCGGGCGCTGATTATTACCACGCGGTTTCGCTAGCAAATTCCTTTTGCTCACTTTCTTCTGTTTTTAACAATCCCCATTTTAATACCGTAATCGATATCTTCAAAACAGCATTGTGTAACAATGCACATTTTGTTTGCACCAAATGGATATATGTGGTATTAATCTACTAATCAGGTATTCAGAAGTTAAGCGGGCCATTGCCATGTCGAATGCAGGTCGATCGAATATCCACCTTGAATGACCATGTGGCCAAGGGCATACACATTTGGCACGTGCATCGCATACATCAGAAACTCTTTATCGACCTTTTCTGCGACAATGTTATGTGCTTCTTAAGTCGATTTCAGAAGTTACACAAACTATTCGTATATAAAGGAGGCAGGTACGTACGTTGTCGTTCCTGAT
This sequence comes from Euprymna scolopes, assembly GCF_053919585.1. Lineage (NCBI taxonomy): Eukaryota > Metazoa > Mollusca > Cephalopoda > Sepiida > Sepiolidae > Euprymna > Euprymna scolopes. The sequence goes on from NC_136488.1 coordinate 120,157,932, forward strand.
TCGTAGGGCTGACTTATGCATACACTTACTTACCTACACATTTCTTATGTGATGTAAGATCGTATGAACTAATAACAAATTCTTTTAAGATACATAAATATATTAGACTTGTAATTTTAGATATTGCTGTAACCAAGGGCGTATGCAGCATGAAAACCTTCACACTGACGACTCACGCTATATGGTCGTCTTCCTTCTGACCGAAGCAGCAGAGGAACCCAGCGGACCTTTTTAGGAATGCACTGCTTATTTCCATAGCATGAGGACGGAGCTAGAAACGATGTTCTGAAAATTGCCTCATCATATACGCGCAAGTTTACCGTAACTGGCAGGAATCCCGAATTTAGCGGTCGTAAAACAAAACAACAAGCAATAACTTCACACATCATAGAAACATAGAACGTTATGTACTCTTATTGGCAACCCAAAAGCAAGCAGACCTGAAAGGCGAACAACCCTAGTAGTCAGGATGTTAGTCCACAACAATGTGTACATAGTAGCCCTGTCCGAAACTTGCATAGCTGAGGAAGGTCAGCTCATAGAGGAAAAAGGTGGCTATACCTTCTGGAGCGAGCATAGTGTTGGAGAACATAGAAATGCCGTAGTGAATTTGCAATTAACACCGCATCAGAAAACTGCTTTCCCTACCTAAAGGAACCATTGATCGTTTAATGAAAATGCGCTTACCGGTTGGGATGAGGAGTCATGCGACACTAATCAGCACTTATGCTCCAACAATAACCAATCCGGATGAGGTGAAATACAGGTTATTTTTTTTTTTTTTTTTTTTTTTTTTTTTTTATTCAATTTTCACCCCAAACAAGGCACAGTGCCACTTTGAAGCAGGGGGCTACTATTAGGGAATTAATTAGCGGGGTCATTATGAAGGGAGAAGAGTAGAAAGATGTTTGTTAACATTACACTTGAACTTCTGCATATCATTGCAGTTGGGAAAGCAGAATCCCGGAAGGGAGTTCCAAAGACCCGCAGTTCTGGGGAAGAAACTATTGGAGTAAAAGGCTTTCTTGCACCTAGGGATCTCCACTGTAAAGGGATGAGACTTAGTAGCTTGTCGGGTTTGTCGGGGGTAGTTACGTCGGGGAGGTACAAGTGTTTGCAGTTCGTCAGAGCATTCACCATTAAAGTATTTGTAGAACAGGCAGAGGGATGCAACATCTCGTCGATGGGACAGAGGTTGAAGCCCAGATGACAGTTCAGGACCTATCAGGTTTGCGACTCTTTTTTGAACCCTGTCCAGGAGCGAGAGACAAGCAGCAGATGCACCAGCCCAGATGTGACAACAGTACTCCATACATGGGCGAATGGTTGCCTTATAGAGGTATAGGATACTGGCAGGCGTAAGTAGTTTTCTAGCACGGTAGAGGGAGCCAACCTTCCTTGCAGCAGCCTTGGCAATGCTCTCAATGTATCTATTCCAGTTCATATTCCCTGTAAACGTTAGGCCGAGGAGTTTAAAAGAAGTACTTTCAGGCAATGTGTTCTTGGCCATTGCTATTGGTGGTAGAGAAAGTTTCTTGTAGTTATTGAAGGAAACAAGCTTAGTCTTAGCAGCATTGAATGAGACCAACCATTTTTGTCCCCATTCCACTACGGATTGGAGGTCATCCTCTAGTGTTTCTGCCATTTTCTTGGATATGTGTTCATTTGTTTTCCCCTCATATCTGTTATAGAGAGTGGTGTCATCGGCAAATATACCCATCTCCGAAACAATATTATCAGGGAGGTCGTTTATGAATATCAGGAACAATAGAGGTCCATATCAAGACCTAGAATAACCTTCTGATAAACGTTTCCAAAAAGAAAATATATTATTTATTCTTGGTGACTATAATGCCCGAGTTGGTGCACACAACCAAACCTGAGAAGGAGCATAATTGGTAGAAATGAAGTTGGCAAGTGTAACAATCCATTATGCTATAGACCTGCACCGCCTATAATTTTCTAATCATCCATGCTATATTTCAGCAATCATATAAGAATAAAACAATCTGTATGCACCTAAAATCCAAGCATTGGCATTTCATAGATTACGTAATTACCAGAAAGATAGATCAACAGGATGTTCTGATTACCAAGGTCATGCGTGGTGTCGAATACTGGACGGACCACAGACTTGTTATCTACAAGCTAAGACTCAGCATTGTAACCAAGCGGTGGCCCCAAGAGAAAACGATGGATAATTGCATTAACGTCTCCAAACAAAAAGTGAAAGCAAATGCAACTCTACTTGCGAATGATCTCAATGCAATGATCAAATTGGATTACGGTTGTGTCATTCTGACATTGAAGACGACTAGACAGCCGCCAAGGAAGCTACACAAATGTCATCATTGGAAGTCCTTGGATTATTCCAGAAGAAACATAAAGATTGGTTGATGAAAACGATTAATAAAATACATGAGCCATTCATAAAAAAGTACCTGTGTCAAACGCACTTCAGCAGAATCCAAGCTCCACCTTAAGGCATTTTTCGAAAATACGCGGTACTGTTCAAACAAAACTGCGCAAAATACAAGATAAATAGCTCAATGATAAACATCTGGAAATACAAAAATATGCAGATATGCAGATTCTATAACTCATTGCAAACAATATATGGACTACAGGCTATCGGCAGTTCTTCTCTGGTACTCTGGTAAATGCTAATGAAACGAAACTGATAACAGAGCAAGCTAATATTTTAGACAGCTGGCAGAGCACTTCTACTTTGTACTGAACACGTCTTCCTCAATCAATGATGAGGCAAACAAATCAAACCCTTGATGAGTTGCTCATAGTCCAGGAAGTTGAAAAAGCTGTAAATCAGCTTTTCTGTTGTAAAACACCAGGTTCTGATGGCATACCCTCAGAGATATCTAGGCTTCAGCCTCTGTCCCATCGACGAGATGTTGCATCCCTCTGCCTGTTCTACAAATACTTTAATGGTGAATGATCTGACGAACTGCAAACACTTGTACCTCCCCGACGTAACTACCCCCGACAAACCCGACAAGCTACTAAGTCTCATTCCTTTACAGTAGAGATCCCTTGGTGCAAAAAGCCTTTTACTCCAATAGTTTCTTCCTCAGAACTGCGGGTCTTTGGAACTCCCTTCCGGGATTCTGCTTTCCCAACTGCAATGATATGCAGAAGTTCAAGTGTAATGTTAACAAACATCTTTCTACTCATCTCCCTTCATAATGACCCCGCTAATTAAGTCCCTGATAGTAGCCCCCTGCTTCAAAGTGGCACTGTGCCTTGTTTGGGGTGAAAATTGAATTAAAAAAAAGAAGATATATGACAGTTGGTCCCACATTGACAAAAAAGCTATATGAGTTGATTTTTTTTTTAATTCTGGGCGAAGGACCTAATTGCACATGAATTCAAAGATACATCCATAGTGCATATTTACAAGAGGACGGAAACAGACAGAGTTGTGAAAACCAATAATGAATATCTCTTCTCACCATAGCTGGTAAAATTCTTGCAAACATTTGGTAGATGGCCTCCCCCCGAAAATTCAATGTGCCTTTCGTATGGAGCGTGGTGCAGTTGACATGATATTTATTACTCATCAACTCCAGGAGACATACCAAGAACAATACCAGGACTTTTACACAACATTTGTCGACTTGGACATTTGACACTATAAACCAGACAGATCTATTGAAGATCATGGCAAAATTCGGGTGTCGACTAATCCATTTCACTCATCAAACAATTTTATTATTGTATGATAGCTCGTGTCACAGATGACGAAGAGGCTTCCGATGACACCCCAGTCAATTACCGTGATAAACAAGTCTTCGTACTTGCGCCAACGCCCTTCAGCATGGTGTTCTCGGCGGTATTAGCGCATTCAAAGTAAAATATCCCGGACTAAGCATCAATTACCAAACAGATGGAACAGTGTTGAACTTTAAACGACTTAGTGCTGTCACGATACGAGCAATTTTTTTTTCTGATTACTTTACCATCAATGCCAACATTAGAGCCAAGCTGCAATATATTGTTGATTGTTTTTCAAATGGCATGCGACAATTTCCGCCAGGACTATTAATCTAAAGAATACCGAAGTAATGTACCGGACTGCTTCCGGAAAAAGGTATGCTGAACCTCAGATCTCAATCTGTGGAACCATCCTAAAGCTGTGAACAAGTTCACTTACATGGGGTGTATTCTGTCAAGGGGAATACACACTGACGATGAAATTGATTGTAGGATAGCCTAGGCTAGTGCTGCTTTTGGACATCTCAGAACTATTCTGTCGGATCGAAAATGAATACGACTGCAGATCAAACTCCAAATTTGCTGTGATTCTTACCATCCTCTTGCATGCTGTTGAAAGTTTGACTGTACATGTCAGACATGCTAAGAAACTGAACCATTTCTAAATGACCTGCGTCCGTAGATTATTAAAAATCAAGTGACAAAATAAGATACCAGACACAAAGGTTCTAACCCGGACAAACATTTCGTCAGTACCCGCCATGTTATAGTAGTACCAGGTTCGTTGGGGACGGCATATATGCCGCGTGTCTGATTCAAGATTCCAAAACAGTTCTTTTATGATAAACTGTCCAAAGGAAAACAGGCCCGCAGGAGGACAGCGAAAACAGTTCAAGGATAATCTAAATGTCTCCCTCAAACTGTTCGGTTTATATTCTAACTAATACACGGCAGATTTCCTGGCGTGCCACAACTCAAAAAGAGGCTACAATTGCTGACTCCCAACGCAATGATGAACGCAATAGAAAACGTGACATTAGAAAAGACAGAGCAATAAACATGTCTGATACAGAATTATCCTACCGGTGTCCCACGTGCGGAGAATACTTAAGAACTCGAATCTGTCTAATGTAAGATCTTCGAACCCACAGAACATTGCATGATCACGATAATCTTTGCAAGCGATCGACGTACATCATATAAGTGTTATAAGTGTAAACGCCATCCATTAATTTAACTTAATAAACCTGTAAACCAATTCAAGATTTTAGTGTGTTATGCTGTACGTGCAGTTTTCTATATTAGTAAAAGTGTGAGCCAACTTTTTTTGAGTTCTTACGCATTGTCTCTAGGTCATTTGTACGTTATAGAAATTCGAAAATCTCGACATCAAGGATTTTGCGATATTTAAGCTTAAATGACTCATCAAATCATTATTCTTCACGATTCATATTTTTATTTTACTACTAACTTCCAAAATAACGGAATATTTCTTAAGGCTTGTTATATCTTCTCACCCGCCCTCCAATAATTCTTATTTGTTACAGTTTATTTCTTCCGAACGTCCTTATTTCCTTTATTTCAATGTCATAATATTGTTGTATTTTGCCTTTTTTCTCATTTGTGCCATAACTAGTACTTTATTTTAATTTTTTTTTTCTATCTTATTCTATTAACAATTTCTGTTTGATTCTATATTTGTTATGTTTTTATACCTTCCATCCCATCTTTTTCTACTTTTTCTTAATCCTATAAACATTTTAAACCATGTCTTTCTCTCTTTTAAGTCAATTTTCCTTTTTGTACCTTCAAAATGAATTTCACTTAAAACACCGCCATCTTTATTTTTATCCCCCCCCCTTCGTTTCCCGCTTTGTTTCCAATACTATAATTTATAACCATCACAAGCTATGCATCATAACTTTAGATTAGAAATGTTATTCTAGTTATATTGTTGATGTCTTTCAACAGATGCGTTCTCTTTGGTGATTTATAGTTTATGTGGTAATTTATTAAATATAATCCCTTCAGTATGGAAACAATAGATGTTGCAAATAAACGCACAGTAAGGCCAGTTAAATGAAAGAGAAAATCAGAAATGGAAACGAATTCAGTATCTATCTATCTATCTATCTATCTATCAATCTATCTATCTATCCATATATATATATATATATATATATATATATATATATATATATATGGATAGATATACACTAGCGGGGGTACCCGGCGTTGCCTGAGTGTTTGTTTCCGGGACGGGGGGAGTTTTAAAAAATGTTATGGTAGGTAAGTAGGAAGGATCAAACCCGGAGTCATGAGTAAAAGTAGGAAAATAAAGTGTGAAAAAAAAAACAAAAACAAAAACATCTGCAACGTTAACAGTTCGGCCACCAAGAAAAGTCCATTCCAGTTGTTTAGGAAAAAAAAAACGACTACGGTAGGTCGGCGCGAACGTGAAAATATAATGTGAATTGTCCAGCACGCTAACCACTACGCCACAGAGCACTGCAGCTTAGTTTAGTGATTTTAAATAACTTCACATGAAAGAACTACGAAGCCAAACCGGTGTTCTCTTCTCAACTGTTCCTTGTGAACGATCCCCAAACGGTGTTAAGTGGTGAAAGGGGAGGAGGAATTTATTAGAGAGAAAATATTTTACCACTTCCATTGATCTTAACCAATTTTGGCCGTGACTTCTCAGCAGAAAAAGTATAGAAATCTAAGATTATCGAGGAATTTGAGAAATAATAAGCCTATAACACACCTCAGATATTGTTCTGCCGTTTGTGCATATTATATTTGCATGAAATATCTTGATTTTTAATCCTATTAAGGTCAAAATCCGCGGGAAAAAATGAGTTCATTTTATTTATATATATATATATATATATATATATATATATATATAGAGAGAGAGAGAGAGAGAGAGAGAGAGAAGAAGAGAAGAAGAGAAGAGAGGAGAAGAAGAGAAGAGATAAACTTCTATTGTTCATAATCACTGTGCTTACCCCCGTTTCGAATAATCATATATTATCATGTTAATTGATTATGTTACTCCATATTACATGTTTCGCTTTATTTTATTTAGTTTAGTTTAGTATATGCTTTTAAAGTTTAGTTTAGTATATGTTTTTAAAGTTTAGTTTAGTATATTATTTTAAAGTTTAGTTTAGTATATTATTTTAAAGTTTATATTTTCAATATGCCATTTTGTAGTTACAGTTTTTGTATGTATAATTTCATGCAATATTTTTCAATGACTGATTGGCAATTTTATACCTGAACATTTGATATTTTAAATTTTTTTATTTCCTGAATCTTTACTTGTTTTTTTATATTTAATTTTCTTAACATTTACTTCTAGCTGGTGGTGTGGAATCCTGTCACTCACAATGCATTCACCTAACATCTTATATATTCCAATCGAGGGGTATTTTAAAGATTCTAACCGTCTATTAAATATAATACTTCGTATATCTTTTGCACTTGATTCAGCGGATATATTTCCAGGTGGACTTTTGAATTATTGACATGACTACGGTTGCTTCTATTAATTATAGAATTATGGAGAGTTTAATAAAATTTCAGTTTTTCTTTTCATCTCGTACAGGTCATGTATATGACCTAAAACTATATATGATGGTGGGCCCATCTTGCGGGATTTGGGGGTGTGGAGCCACCCTTTAATTGCCATTGCTCCCAGGTAAACCTTAACCGGGAATAGTAGTACCTGTTAGGGTCCCAACTATGGGTTAAATAGAAACCAACTTGAAAAAAAATATTATATTAAAAATATTTTCTTCAAAATAACTGGATTCGGCATTAAATAACTAGGAAAGGGTTGATATGCCGTAAAGCAACCAACCAACCCAACCCAACCCAAACCAAACAAAGCAAAACCAAAACCAAATCATCTCGTACATAATACCTTGGTATTTCGTTATGATCTCTCTCCTAAATCTGTTTAGCTCAGCATCCCTGAGGACACTAACTTCTACAACGTTTACTTCTTCTCTTTGTCAGATATCACTATAGCAAGTTCAATAATTTCGTTTTCTAGATACGTAGCTGTAGAGATTGCACAGCCATAATTAGCTGATGTATGGCTAATTGTTCTTTCTCTGGTTTGTTCTTTACTGCTACATACGATATCTAGCCTTTTACACAGGATTAGGTAGAAATATTTAAACACTCTATTGTATCGTATTTTATAGAAGTAATCGCCTAGCAGATCTATACAACGGGGTATTAGATGGGTGACATTCTCTACTTCTGTGTACACAGGAGATCGTATGTTTCTGTATTTCGTTGTAATACAGTAAATAACAGTCAAAAAGTTGTTGACAAAAATATTTCAGTTTCCAGGAAAAGATGTATTCATTTCCCTATCTCCTCATCATTGTCCGCTATTTATCAATATTTTAATAATTTTCTTGAATCCACGATTCATCATAACCTCCCATGGTTTTTATAATAATTGATAACCACCACAAGCTCTCTATCATAACTTTAGATTAGAAATGGTTTTCTAGTTTTATTTTTGATGTTTATTTTTTTTTGTATTATTTCCAGGACCAAGAATAAACTGAAGCGCCTGATGTTTTCTCGAAAAATAATAAATTCATTCCACATTGTGTGTTTGTTGCCAATCCTGCAAAACATAATCGACAATTGGAAACAAAGCGGGAAACGAATGGGGGGATAAAAATAAAGATGGCGGTGTTTTAAGTGAAATTAATTTTCAAGGTACAAAAAGGAAAATTGATTAAAAAGAGAGAAAGACATGGTTTAAAACGTTTATAGGATTAAGAAAAAGTAGAAAATATGAGATAGAATATATAACAAAACATAACAAATATAGAATCAAACAGGAAGTGTTAATAGAATAAGATAGAAAGTAACAATAAAATAAAGTACTAGTTATGGCGCAAATAAGAAAAACAGACAAAATACAGCAAAATTATTCCATGATAAAAAATAAGGACGTTCGGAAGAAAAAAATGTAACAAATGAGAAATGAAGAGGAAAGATGCTAAAAGCAAGAAGCAGAATAAGAAATAAACAGTAGAAGAACATTAATAAGGATGAATTAGAGAAAGTATATACGAGGAAAGTATGTAAGTAAAATGGCAGAAAAGAAACACACATATATATATATATATATATATATATATATATATATATATATATATATATATATATATATATATATATATCAAAAGCAGGTAGAGGGGACACAAAAGAGTAAAATGGAGAAAAACAAGGATAGGGAAGGAGATGAAAAGAAACACAGACAAAATAAGGAGAAAGAACAACAGAACAAAACAAGGGGATGGAGAAGAATTAAAAAAGAAAGAAAACAAAAATAAATAAAAAAGATAGAGAGGACGAAATCATAGATGAAAGAGGAGCTGAAATGACAGAAAAAAAGAAAATATAGGGGGAAAATCGAAAGGACAAGAAACACCGACGGAAACGCAAATAATTCCAGAAGGACATTGAAAAAGAAATGGTGCATAGAAAAATATGCTAGAGATCGACAAAGAAGAATGACAGAGAAAAAAAAATGACAAAGGAGTAGACAAGAAAAGGACAAATTGAAACATTATCGACAAATTGGTTTGGAAACAGACAATCTAAAGAATAATGGTGGAATTTTAAGTAGAAATTAATTTCGATGTGCAAAAAGATAAAAATTACAAAGAAGAGAAAAACTTGAAAAATCAAAAAAAATGTTAATGCGAGCGGAGAAAAACAGATCGAATTGGAAGAATAAAAATAGAAAGTACCAAATAAATACTCGAGCAAGAAAAAAATGCTAATGCAACATGGAAAATCTAAGACAGAAAAAATGCTTATACATATGTGATAAACAGAGAAGAAGGCAATAAAAGAAATGCAACAAAAAACAGGTGAGAATATTAGGGATAAAGGAAAGATGGCGAAGTAAGGCATAGAAATGCCAAAGATAGAAAAGTCAAAGACAAAGGAGACTGATAAATGGAGGAAGGACAAATGCATAAATAGTACAAAAAGACTCAAAGGAAACAGCACAGATAAACGAAAACTAAGATGGCGAAAGGATAGCGAACAGGAGAGAGAAAGAGAAGAAAAGATGGAAAAGCAAGAGCTCGAAAATCATCGAAAAAAGAGAAAAGATGGAACGAAAATAAACAAAACGTGCAGATAAAAAAATGCATCTAAAAATGAATATAGCATCAAGGGACACAGAAGATATAATATGGAGGAAGAAAGGCGAATCGAGGAACAATAGACAGAATAAAAACTCAGATGAAGAATTGATAGTGCTCCAGAGGGTGAAGGATCCAAGAGAAAAGGAGAAAAATATCATATGTGAATATCAAATTAAAAGTGTATTTCGAAATTCCGATCAAGTCCCTAAATTCGACAAAAAAGTCCCAAATCCCCCCCCCCAAAAAAAAGAAAAAAAATGAAGTAGGTATGAGATTATATCAAGCTGAACGTCGTTAATATAACAATTTTGTCTTTTCTCTATGTTTATTTTCATGGCAAGTGCTTGTCCGAGCTTCAAAGCATGGTTCCCCTTGCTAAACTTTCACACACACACACACACACACACACACACACACACAAACAAACAAACACTCGTTTAAATACAACAATTTTCAACAATTTCCCACACACTCAATTTGTTCTTAAATCTAAAAGCAGATTACATGAACAAAGTTTCTTTCTTGGAACTAAGCGTCTGTGCAACTCTGTTCGGCTGGTTTCCTATCCAGTTGACAAGAATATGATCGTCTTGAAGTAAATGTAAAGAATTTTTTTTGTAGGGATATCCCCTTAAATAATCAAAGTATACCCAATTTCCACCACTACCGATTACTATGCTGCTCCGGTGACCCTCTATATTAACCCTTATCCTCGAGTGGCCTCCGTGCTTTGATAAGTAGTGACCCCTTATAAAAAAATATAAGAGCTATAGTACGAATAATCCAAAATAATAGACATTGTCAATTTTTCCCTCAAATATTCCGACAACTAATAAGTATTTTATGATTTAACAATACATCTATACAGAAAAAGGTTAGCTTAAAATTAATCGATACGTGTTTTTATTTCAATTCCTGTGATTAAATATACAATAAAGCAAACGAGTATTCTATGTACAGGAATAATAACATAGACCAAGAGAATTAGATAAACACGTATAGGACAATATATGTCAGCAAATAGACAATGCTTACATGTATCGATATTTCGCCACTGGTGTGGGTAAGCGTATTCGTTAGTTGAGTTCATGAGTTAGGCATGGAAGGAATATATACACAAATAAAGAAGGTATAAAATTAAGTAGAACGCATCCGAGAAGAAATATTTTGTGCAGTAAGTTTTGTGTTAACTGCTAATTAAATGTGGCAACAGTGTGTATTTACCACCAAGTCAATCCCACTAAACACCGTACATTCTCCTTAAGTTTACAATATTCTTTGTTTTTCGTAAGACAATTAAAAAAAAAGTCTCACTCCCAGTGGTGAATCGGAGAATAGTAAACGTTATACAATGTCTTATATAGAGCTTTTATTATGGCTTATATGAGTGCATGATAAAAAAAGATCAACGTTTGTTTCAAGCAGAACAATAGTTCATACACTATTAATAAACGTGTTTTTTATGTTGATTTTCGAGGAAGAAAAACACTGTTAAGACACTAGCGGCAATACATATCCACTACGGGTTCCCAAACCTTTTTTTTCTCCTGCACGTCACATTAAATGAAAAATGTTGCTTAATTCTTACTTAAATTGTAAGAACATCATTTTAAACATGCTTTTAATAAGTAAATTGAGAATATTTATACATAGACAAGCACTTTATTCAAGTTTGTGACTGGCTACAAAAAAAGAAAAGAAAATATTGTCTAGCATGAGATTGGAGCCTTGAAATATAATATAAAATATTGTAACTGAACACGAAATCTTTATCCATTTATGAGGATAGAAAGAATCCCAGTAATCTTTAAATTTATGATGAAGCAAGAGTTTCCTAATCATTAACCAAGACAATGTATTTATGTATCAATTTGGAAATCCTAATGATCAATCTTCTAAAAATGACTTCATTTTTCTTAAAATTATGGTCGCCTTGGTTGAAAAAAGAAATTATTTCATATATGTTGTACAATATCTGTCGAGAGTATGTTAAATTGTTTCATATATGTATTTACATTACCCGTCCGAGTGGAGGTAAAATTATTTTTAACGTGCTGTACATTACCCGTCCTTGCGAAGGTAAAATTGTTTCATGTACATGCTGTAAGTTACCTATCCCAGAGAAGGCACAATTATTTCATACATATGTAATACCCGTCCTAGGGCAGGTCAAGATAGCAAATGATGCATAGGCATAAAAAAATTCCTCTATTCTAAGAATAGTAGGTGTGTTCGAAAGTAACTTAATTTTTCTCATTGTTGCATACAGTCCCGAGTAACTCGGGTATCCCTGATCGTCTGAGAGTCTGGTATAAATACTGTAACTGAAAACGAAAGCTTTATCCATATAGTTGCCGATAAAACAAATCATTCTTTTTACATTCTTAAACGGTTTTTGAATTCGGCTCCGGCAGAGAAAATGAAAGATCTGCATTATCTCTACACATAGATCTAAAATAGATCGTGTGAAATAAGTTAAATGATATTAAAAAAAATTCCAGTTTTTAAATGCCAATTACGTAGGATGATTTGACGAAAACGACTTATTGGATTAGATTTAATTTATTTTTGTTGATAATAGAAAGGGTGCAAATCATTAATTGTTGTTAGGTCAGCTAATAGTGGAAAATACTGAACTTGAAAGCGAATGTCTAAAGATCGGAATAATTGTTTCGAATATTTGCATACTTTTAATTTTGCATAATAATTTTTTTACAAGTTCAAGGATAATTGGTACCGGATCGAAGGTTCATATACAGTATTTCTGCTTCGTTAGGCTGTTAGAATCATTGTCAGACACATACTAGCATGCACACAACTTTGCTTTAAAAAACACATATATATGTACGTTTTGTTTTTACTTTAATATGGTACATTTATATTTGGCGTCCATATTGACTTGTTTTTAGAAGTGGCGTCCACTTTTTAATGCCAATCGTCGCTCAGGTTCCAATTACTGCTAGTTGTTTCCCCAGTTTCTCGCGACTGTTCCTAGTGCCTTTGCTATTATTGTTATTACGATAGTCTTGTGTGTTTATTATATGATAATTCTCTCAAGTTTGCTCAGTTTTTCCAGTCTCTTTTGTCGTTACTCTATTCATCAGATGAAACGTAAAACTTCATTCTGCCGTACCATTTCCTTTTCAATTGACTATTATCGCGTTCTTGCGTGGATGAGTTTCCTGTTCTTTATTTCTCATAGGATCTGGCGACTTTCGTTTTCGTATACTTGCTTCAGTTTATGCTTTTACCATTTTTATACATTATGTTACATTTTTATTAGTTGCTTCAGTTTATACTTTTACCATTAGTCTGAATGTTTCATTTGCATAGTTCCCTGCGGATCGCATTCCGAACCCAACTGTATTACTTTTATTTTTTTCATTATTTACATTATTTTTATTATTGTCTCCGTAACTTTTATGTAAATGCATTTCTTAAACAGTTGTCTGTGGAAACTTTCATAACCCAATCCTCCCTCTTTCCTTAACTCTGGCTGTCTTCTCTTTTCTATTGCTTTTTGAGTGCTGAGCGAGGTTTTAAACATGATGTTGCTGTCTGTCGAGAGAGATGAATAGAAATTACTAGTGAAACCGTAGAGGAATATATGCCAGATAACTCGGTACTTAGTACAACTTCATACTTTTCAGCGCATGCTTTTAGAATTTTGCAGAGTTCCCTCGGGCAATGCATTCGTCGGTCCTAAGCAAAACTATTCGTGGAAAGTGGAAATAACGCGTTGCTGTTGACACTTATAGTTCTATACAGAGAGCCAGCCAATCACAGAACAGCAACTTGCTCGCAGGTGCGCGCATAAAACACTCACATACGCATCTACAACTTTTATATTTTATTAAGAAAATATCGGCCAAGTTTTGAACTTACTTTTACAAAGTCGACTATGCTTCAAATGTATACACAAAACTGCGTTCAGTAGCCATTTTATATATATATATATATATATATATATATATATATATATATATATATATATATATATATATATATATATACATCTCTCTGTGCTTGTATTTGTTTTATTTTTATCATATACATAATTTGAGTAAACATCGACTGCGCCCCCCCCAAAAAAAAAAGAAAGGAAGAAAAAAGAAAGATACATAAAAAAAATCAGCGCCAAAAACAGTGAGTGATTAGTTGCTTGAGACACGGGTATGGTTGAATGTAACGTAGCCGTTAATATCGCAAATGCACAAACAAATAAAGCAAATATATAAATAAAAATCTGAGTCGACATTTTTTTTCTTTTTAACAAATTTTTTTTTACTACTGTTATTTTTGGCACCACTGAAAAAAAATCTCTCGCTGTCACGTATCCATTTTAAACTGACAACGTTTTTTTCTTCTTCTTCTTCTTCCCACCGCACACCGACCGCAGTCAGCCATCACGAACCTTCGCTTTACACGTTCATTCTTTTCGACGCCGACTTTGTTTTCCTCGCAACAGGTTTTGGACTTTTCCTCATTTTTCCTTCTTCTCGGGCACACTTCTTAATTTGCATATGCGCGTTTTTCTTCTACTGCTGCTGCTAATCTCTTCGCAGGCTAGGCTGCTGATATTTTACACGCGCAAACACCCACTATGAAGACAAATATCAATTACAAAATACCTAATTCATTCCAATTCTCATGTAATTTCCAAAGCATAATAGTTTCTTCAAATTTCTCCACGAAAATCTCACTTATATGTTTTAGCAACATACATGAGACTTCCTAGTTGTTCAATTAAAATACACTTTTTGTTATGTAATTGGAAACACAAGATGTGTATCTATTGATCTATCCATCGCGATCTATCTATCTAACCAACGAGGTAAACAAGAGATGAGATGTGAAGCTATGGTTTGATAAAGTTGTCAAAACATTATAGACGTATAAAACGGACAAGTTACATCGGAAGTTCTTAAAATAGCGGACCGGAAGTACCTGGATTTCACGGGATCGGGTTAACTGGGCATAGAGTCGGAGTTGGAATTTGGACGTAAAAAAGAGCGGGCGGGTTAAGGATTGTTTACCTTAGGAGGGAGATGACTATGAATTAACCACAAACCAAGATCCACACTTTCTTTTCTTCTGCGTTCGACACCTGGAAAGTTAATAACAAATAATATAAAACCAAACATCGTTTTGGAGTAAAACGCATTCGTTCAAACAGTTTCCAGCCTCCCTCCAAGAATAGATGGATTCAAGGTGGACCAGAAGATCGAAGACACAGTTGAAAAAGGTATGTTAAATACATGTATGACACATGTACCCGCATACGAGCATTTCGATTACCAGGGAAAGAACTCAAATAGGTCACAAATGTAACTAGAGTTCAGATAGTGAGGAGTAGTGACACGTACACACACTCAAACCTACAATGTAACATGTCGAATTCAAATTTTTTACCGTGCAAGTTTGCATAAAAACTAGAATATTTTTCTATTCGAAGAATTTAGTAACGCAGTTTTAGATTCTGTGAAACGTAAAATAACTGGGAATTATAAATAATTTATTTTAACCAGAGATATCTTCTTTAAAAAGTATATTTCTCCCATACACTATTTTAAAATGACTAGATATTATGGACGGATAATATACGACATTTTCTTAAAGGCTTAATTTCCTTTCATTATTTAAACTTTCGGGCGTTAAATATTTTTTTCTTTCTACTGTATTCTTTTATAACTGTGTTATTTGTTTTAACTTGAAGTTTCTATTAAAAAAACATTCATTAATCTTATAGGATTTATCTCCCTTTGTTTGTCTTTTGTTTGAAACCACTATTTTTTTATAAAGTTTTATTGACTAAGATTATTAGTGATGTCTTTTTTATCCATTTTAAACATTTATCTGTCTCATAATTGAGTTTAGGATTAATTACATTTATAAAGAGATAATCCCTTTGTTCACTTTTTTTTTTTTTTTTAGATTTTCCGATCGCTTGAATCTTATTGAATATTAAATTTTATTTCTAGCTGCAGTTCAAATAAGATTTCAATCGCTTAATGAGCAACTTGAATTGTCGTATCTTATTCAAGATACGAATAAGCATCTAAACTAACTTCGTCAGTTCGTCACGCTTTTATTTCAATTAGCATTTTAATCGCTACACATACAAATTGAATCCTCTTCATTTCCATGGCGCCACGCAATAGCTGCCATGATCACTCCAGTAAGAATAAACTCTTTCAAATTTGTTTGTCTGTTTGTTGTACGGCATTCACCCTAAGCGGCTTCCTCCGAAAGAGTAAGTGTCCAGGGTATATTAAATAAAGAAGTAATCACAAATTGTCTGAATTTTGATATAAAAAAAAAACACGTCTTTAATGCATTGCGAGAATACCGGTCCCAGGACGGGTAAAATTAATTCCTCCGAATGAAACAGTTTTGTACCACTTTAAAATTCCCGTAGAGAGCTGCATATACAGATATAATGCTACAAAACTTTATGCGATAATACTTTTTGTTTTTAAAGAAAATTAATTACATGGTTATCATTCTTAAAAATGTCAAAAATAATTAAGCATAAACTTAAGAATCTTAAGTAAAAAAGTTTAAATTTAGAGAATAATGCTTACTTCATATCTACTAATTTAATTCAAATTTAATTAAAATCCGAAATATTCGAAATTAAAAATTGGAGGTTTTGCCCACATTATGTCACCTAAAACACATTTTCAAATACTCTGAAATTCTAAAATTCGGGAACTATTAGGTTAATTAGATTAATAACCATCATTAAATATTCACCAAAATAGGATGTATCCGAAATTTTACAAAAAGCTTCAAGTTTTTTTTTATCCCGTACAACTAAAGTAAATTAGAATAACACAACTCCCATGTTACACGTGTTCGAAAGTTCATGATAGTCGATGAATTAATTTATGCGGGAATCATGTACACACAAATATATGAATATGAACACATATATTTTACTTTATGAAAGTAGATATTAGACAGGGATACTCTTGTGTAACCTTACGGGTTTTACTTATAATTATTAATGCGGTATAAAGCGTTGTTTGACTAGAATATGAAATAGACTACAAAAGATGCACATGCCAGTTATAAATCATTAGTCGTGACAATGAATGAGACTCATTTCTTATTGGTCATTCCAATGTTAAGAATGTTTTACTCTCTCACTGCTTTTGTCGAAATCCTAATCTCTAAGCACAATTCTTATTAATATGGGAATCGAGCGTAATTCATTTAAAATAAATTTGTAATTTTTTTTTATCTATGGATGTATAGTAGCTAGAATCTCAAACAGCACATAAGGGTTCTTAAAAACTCTATCCCGCAGGAATTTACATGACAATCTTATCTCCAAAGTTCCAAACCGCATCATTTGTATATCATATGAAATTCCCATGTTTTTTTATCTGTATAAACCTTACAATTTAACTTATATTTTACCATAACCGACCCTTACCTGGTTAAAACTTGCCAATCGTACCTTTTAACTTTATACTAATATAATTAGAAAACACAACGTCAAGAATCAGATAATGTTTCATTTGCCTATATTCTTTAACGTTTGTCTTATTCAGAGACCATTACTGTAATGTTAAACTATGATTTGTCCTTTAATGATATTGTATTGTTCTTGAACGGTGTCATTAATTTATATACATATATATATATATATATATATATATATATATATATACATATATATATATATATATTTATAAGAAGAATAAAATGAAATATATCTACTAGTATGCAAATCCAGTGATTTTTGATCATACAAAATATTATTAACTGTAATAAATTATACAAGACAATCCCAACCAAATAAAATTGCTCAATATACAAGAGAAAGCAAATAAATCACATTTTGGGTATGTTGCAAACCACTAAAATTATTTGCTAATATTTTCCTCTGAATAAGCATTGATAAGCATCAAAAACTCATTGGTAAAGAAAATAGATTTTTTCAATTGTATTCTGTGTTTTCAAACGTTAAAAGATCTATATTTGAAATCATAAAATTTTAATACCTTAGCTTTGATATATATATATATATATATATATATATATATATATATATATATATATATAATATAAAGCTGGATGTCTGCGTGTGTGTGTTTCTGGTCACGAATAAGCTCCTATATGGTTTGTTACATAGTTTATCATTGAAGTTCTCACTAGGGTTATCATAGAGGGGCACCAAATTGGCGTTTAGTGTATAACATAAAAGGGGATTATGCATGTCATAAAAGAATTCCGTGTGCGTATGATCGTCTAGTTTCATATCCGGTTGTGTGTGTTCATCTCTAATTGTTCATATGATTTTGTGTGTGTGTGTGTGTGTGTGTTAAATGCATTTTCTTCGACATACCTTACTTCATGTGTCGTCGATGTGATCCATCTGGAATTCATCTTCTCTTGAGCGGGAGACTGGTACCTGTTAGACGAAGATTTATCACTCCAAGACGATGAATGGGTTTTATAGTTTTTTATTTACCTCCCAGACGTCGACACAGAATATGGAAGTAAATCTTGCTTGCTCTGAACACGTCAGCGTCCCCCACTCCCAGTAAAGGGGAATGAACAGCTATTAAGCCGTGCGTCTTCTTCAAAGCCCAAATCCAGTCTCACAGATCTAGCCAACCTGACCACGTCACTCATACGTAATCTGGTCAGCTGACCCTCGGTTCTGGTAAACGTGTCTACACTCCACGTTTACTCACCTCTCTCTCTCTCTCTCTCTCTCTCTCTCTCTCAATCCAATGTGTAACAGGTTGAGTATTTAAAAAAAAACTGATTACATATAATGATAGAAGATGTATCGACACACAGAAATCGATATGTTTGATCTGGCAGAACCGCGGTTCATTAAAATTGTGGGGTCTGCGTTCGCGCCTGGTCAACAAAGTATGGAAATAAAAAAATGTTTTGTATATAGATGTACATGAGAATATTTGCTAAGTATGTTTTAACTTAAATAGGGATGGTATAATAAAATTGTAGGGTCTACGTTCGAGCCTGGCCTCCATAGAATAGAAATAGCCACGAACTTTAATAAAGACTTTTCATATCTATCTGTGTAAGTATATTTTGATAATTATATTTTAGTTTGAAGAAATATGGTATAATAAAATTATAGGGTGTTCGTTCGCACCTGCCCTCCATAGAATGGAAATATGTCACAAAGTTTAACAAGGTTTAATAATATAGATCCACAGAATATTGTGATAAGTGCTTCAGTGTGAACAGGTATGGTATAATAAATTATGGGGTTAATCTATTTTATTTTTACTTTCATCATATTGTGATTTGGTCTTGATACCCCCAAATTCGACCCAAATTTACAACCCTTCCTTTTCATAACCTATCACACTTTCATAAATCAGAGTCTATTTCCTGTAGGCTGTTTTTGAACCCAGTTAACGCCGGGTATTTTTGCTAGTATATATAAATATATATATATATATATATATAATTTATAAAATATATATGAGGATTAAGCTACACTGGATATTTCGCGTTTCCTCCACTCTAGGTTTCTTCAGGCTTATGCGAAAATTTTGTGGTTGTCTCGCGGTTTTATATACGCACCTCTTATTGAGATTTTAGATATAGAAAATCAGTTCTAATCAATAACAATAACTAATGGATAAAAACTAAAATGACAAATTCGTTTGATTTGGAGGTGGGTTCCCTGGATTGTGCAGAGGCATCAGACCTTGTGGGATTATTCATTCTATATACCATCACAAGCATATTTTACACTACGGATATCGGCATTTATGGAGGTGGTGGACTCGTTATAATAAAAAACTCCAACAAAGTCAAGGGAGCTAACTTTAAGAAAATCATAGACAAGCAAATGAAAAAATTAGGCCTAAAAGTAAACGTATTAGCTAATATAAAATAACAAACTTCCTGAACGTCACGTTTAATTTAGATAAACCACATATGCACCCTACTTAAAAGATAACGCTAATGCAATATACGTAAAACCTAAGCCCAATCACCCACCATCAATTATAAAACAGATTCCCAACTCGATCGTAAGTAGACTCAGCAATAACTCAAGAGATGAAAATGTATTTAACAGGTCAAGCAATATCTATGAAACAGCCCTAAAAATAGTGGATACAAAAATATTGATATCAAATCTAAGCAACAAAACACCAAGAACTATAATAAAATTAAAAATAGAAGGAAAAGAAATATAATTTAGAATACGGCGCCAAACAATCAAATGTTTAAAACAAAACTTGGCAAGAAATTTCCAGATCTTATCGAAAAGCACTTTCCCGCAACCAACCCCTTACACAAAATTTTCAATAAAAATACCCTAAAGTTATCCTACAGCTGCTGTGAAAATTTACAGATTATAATTAAAGCACATAATAAAAAATATTAAATAAAAGCAATGAAAACAACTACAAATTAAACAATAAAAAGTTGACATCATGACAAAAAATAAAACTAACAAAGAAGACACATATGTAACTAGTAGAAATAATAATAATAATAATAATAATAATAATAATAATAATAATAATAATAATAATAATAATAATAATAAACCAACCCCGGACAACAACAACCATACTAGAAATAAAAATAAAAATACTAATAACGAACAAGATAAATGCAACTGTAGATAACGCACACTCTGTCCACTTCAAAATAAATGTCAAACCAAAAGCATAGTTTACCAGGCCACAATAGTTGTGAAAGAAATCCCGATTAACAAGAAATATTACGTAGGTATGACTTTCTCAGATTTCAAAACTCAATAATATGACCACAACAGTACATTCAATAATAAAAAGCACCCTATGAATACAACGCTGTGTACTTAAGGAGAGCGGACGTTCGCAGGTAGTCGAATGGAAAATAGTAAGACAAGCTAACACATGTAGAGACCTAGACGATCCCTGTAGATTATCCCTTCCTGAAAAAGTTGCTATCCTATACTTTAAAGAACCCCAACATCTATTAAACTGTAGGAGAGAAATAGCGAACAACTGTGTTCACAGGCTAAAATTTACTCTCGGATAGAGATACAAAATAATTTTAAAACTAGCAAAACCAATAGAAAATAAACAAATAAAAAAAAATAAATAAATATGCATATACATAAACTATTACACACACGCATATATATATATATATATATATATATATATATATATATAAACTAACATAAAAAACTAGATTGTATATAAATATGAATAATGTTTGACCTGTTTTAAAACTAACGCATAAAAACTAGATTTAAAACAGGTCAAGACACTAGATATCTACGCTAAATAGCACACACCATGGAACGGGTCAACCGGAGGTCAAATGCGAATTTGTCCTGTAAGTGCCTGCTCATTGGCTGATTAGGAAGAGCGCGGTGGATACTAGAAAGCTGGTTGGCTTACTAAAATCTGAATAGAAGGTGCATATATAAAAACGCGAGACAACCAAAAAAGTCTCGCATAAGCCTGAAGAATCCTAGAGTGGATGAAACGCTAAATATTCAGTGTAGCTTAATAGCCATATATATTTTATAACTTACTATATGTATATATATATATATATATATATATATATATATATATATTTGTATTCCATATACTTTATGTTGTAAGTTTTGTTTTGTATATCTATTCATTAAAATATATGTGATCGATTTGTTTCTTTTATTTCTAAACAGAAATATATTGAAACATATTTTATGTTAAAATAAGTACTAGAAATTCATTAAAATACATATTATGTTCTGATTTATATATGCATGGATCAAAATATAATGAACGTAGAATTTAATTATTATTAGAAGTGCATAAAATTACATTGGATTCCGTTTAATACACAGATACATTAAAAGATATGTAGTGTTAGATTTGATAAATTGTGTTAAATTGTTCAAAGCAAGTCTGTCAACCTAGTCCACAAATCCCAAACCCTCACCATGAAAAGTTTCAAGAAAAAAATACACGATTAAACCTTGATCTTCAACCCCACTACCATGTTTCCTTCTCCAACCTCAGGGGTCTACGTTCTAACCTTCCAATGGTTGAAACACAATTACAGGAGAATAAACCAGATCTATTATCCCTAAGTGAAACTGGCATTGGGCAGACTATTCCCCTAGATGAGTTCGTAATTAAAGGATACTCTAACTTGATTCAAAATCTGATTCTCAAGATCTCCATGAGCATGGAATACGTGTGGTAAAAACATCTCCAGAGAAGATCCTAACTTACCCTGTATGTGCTTCCGGGTGGCACTAGCTCACACTACTGCATTTATATTTACTTTCTATCGCCCCCACAACAGCGGAGCTACTATCTTTAAAAGCATGTATGAGAAAATTGACCACGTCCTATCCACTTATCCTTCAGCTAACATTCCTGTATATGGAGACTTCAATGTTCATAATGTGGAACGGTTTACCCACTTAAACAAGACCAACGATTTCTCAATTGCTTATGACCTCACTCAGATTGTTCACGAACCCACCCGTGTGCCCGACTCCGACGGCCAGGATGCAAGTCTCCTAGACCTTTTTCTTACAACTGCCCTGAACTGCATCCAGTTTCCGCTCTGTTTCCACTTGGATCTTCCGGTCACTCTGTTGTATCAATAAGATAAAAATGAAATGTAAAAAGTCTTCAGACGTGCCTCCCCTTCGTACGGTATTTCGATACTCTGTGGCAGACTGGGATAGCTTCCGTGCATATATATCAGATCTGCCTCTGCGTTCCATGTTTAAAAAGGGTGTGTCCTCTATAGTATCAGACATGACAGAATGGTTAATTATAGGTATTGACAGTTTCATACCCTCCAAAAACTTCCAGCAAAAACCTAACAGCTAGCCGTTGTTCTCTCCAGAATGTGCTGCTGTCATTGCGCACAGAAATAACTTTTTCCATTGCGTCCAACGTAATAGATATACTGAAACTAAAGCTGCTTTCAGAACTGCCAGCAACCACTGTAAAAAAGTAATAAAGAACGCAAGAGAGGTGTATACTCAGTCCGTCAAGTCCAATGTAGCTGGGCAGCGACTTGGTTTCCACTAGTTTTGGCAAATAGCAAACAGAATCCTGAACAGAAGCGTGTGCTCTATCCCAACTATCATCAATGAACCTGAGGTAATCTCGTCAGCATCAAACACAGTCAAAGTCTTTGCCAAGAACTTTGCAGCTAATTCTACCCTTTACAACCAAGGCCACCAACCCTCTATATTTCCTCCTGTATCAGAAAACACGCTATGTGATATACAAATATCTGTACGTGAAGTCTTCAAGCTGATTAAAAACCTTGACTCCAGTAAATCAACCGGCCCAGACGGTATTCCAATTATAGTATTCAAAAGACTTCAACCAGAACCAGCGCCCATACTTACAAAACTGCTTAAACGTTGTCTTAAGGAGAATTGCTTCCTATTACTATGAAAAATCTTATCAGTTTGCCTTTATTTAAGAATTCAGGTGATCGCTCATTTCCCTCTCAGTACAGGCCGATAAGTCTCCTGTGCGTCATGAGTAAGTTGCTGGAATCTGTTGTACATAGAGATGTAATCAACCATCTCAGAAAAAATAACCTTAGTGACATACAATATGGTTTCCGTGCTGCTAGATCAACAGCAGATGTGCTTACAGTTATATCTCATAGGATTATCGAATCTATCGACAGAGGCAAGCTTTCTAGGGCAATTGCTCTTGGCATATCAAAACCTGTGATAGGGTATGGCATAAATGTTTACTTTACAAGATCTCCAGCTATGGTATAGTTGGAAATGTCTTCTCAATTATCAAATCATTTCTCTCTGATTGGATTACAAGAGTAGTAGTTGATGGGCAGAAATCAGAAGCTCGCAGTATTAATGTTGGAGTCCCTTAGAGTTCCATTTTGGGCTCAATTCTCTTCCTGATTTACATTAATGATCTTCCAAATCACATTCTTACATCATTAGTAAACATTTATGCTGATGACACTACCATCTATGGTTGCACATCTAAAACCGTAAACGGCCAAGTTTCCTCAGCTTCTCCCTCCTCTGATCTTGAGCAAGTGGTACAATGGGGAAAGGAGTCGCTGGTTACTTTTAATGCATCTAAAACCAAGCTCCTATCTTTACATCATCAACGCTCTGATCCTCATCTGGCATCAATTGAAATGAATGGCTCTCGTCTTGGGAAGGCCTCATGTTTTGACAAGCTTCTGGGCTTGACCTGTACTACTGATATAAAATGGAACAAGTACATTAAATCTGTTGCCAACGCCGCTGGAAAAATGGTGAGATTCTTCTATCGAGCCATTAAATATCTCACTGCTTATGCAATTCTCTATCTATATAAGAGTCAAGTTCGTCCAAGGATGGGATACTGTTGCCACATCTAGGCAGAAGCTGCTAGAAATAACTTATTCTGCTTTGATAGAGTTCAAAATTGACTTGGTAGCCTCCTAGGAGATGCTTTTTTTCTTCCCTGCAACCTCTATCTAACAGAAGTGATGTATCGAGTTTGTCTTTACTTTATCGTTATTTTCATGGCAAGTGCTCGACTGAGCTTCAATCCATGGTCCTCCCTCGCCAAACTTTCACAAGAAACACTCGTCTAGCTGAAAACAATATCAATAATTTCCCACTCTTTATCTGTGCCTAAACCTAAACCTAGATTCCATGAACAAAGTTTCTTTCTTAGACCTGCACGCCTGTGGAACTGTCTTCAGTTTTCCTACTTTCCAGCTTACTACAACATGGTTGTCTTCAAGTCGAATGTAAACAAGTTCTTGATAAGCCGTTCCTCTCAAGTTAATAACTTTACTGAATGTTCTATTACTGACAATTACTATATTGCCCAATGGACTACTGTACACTCTTTAATCCTTATCCTCGAGTGGCCCCTGGACCTTGATAAGTGGTGATGCCTATGTAAAAAAAGTGTTATAAATGCATTAAATTATATGTTAAGTTATTTGGTGTCATTTGTTTGCATGCATTATAGTATATTTGATGGTTTTTTTTGCGTACTAAAGCATATTTAATTTTGGATTTCTTAACGTATTATGAACTGAGAACAATACCTTCTCTATCAATTTCCATGAAATAAATATCGTCAGAGTTATTTCTGCTACCTATTTGATCGCACGCAAAATAACTCTAAAATATATATATTGTTGAAAACAAGGCTTTTTTTTCCTGACATCCAAACATAATGCATGATTAAAGGTTTCTAATATTGTAATAATTTCAAATTCAACCATGCTCTATAAAAATATATTTTTAATTTTTATTGGATGTGAGTGTGTTATTCGCATATGGGTTAATTAACGACAAATCACATCATCTTAATACAAGTTATTCTGTTTCAACTTCCTAATATGTTTATATATCTATTCATTTTTTCTTGCTTTATAGATTTAGATAGAGTTAAATATCAAGATAGAGTTAAATATCAAAACTACTACAAAGGGAAAAAGGTATAACACTCTCAGACGTAGTACTATTTTTGTTCATAGGCGGCCAAGGAATAATTCCACGAATTTCATCAATTTAGGCCGCGTCACAGAATAATAGGGTATCTGATAAGTTAACCACAAAAAATGCTAACACCACAGTAATTTTATCTTAGAGAAATCGATAATTTTCAAATGAATATCATGAAAAAAAATAGTCTTACAAATAAGACGTCTTAATGATCCAAAGAAATATCCCTCTAGCGTTTCAAGCTGTCTTTGAAGACCAAAATAGATTGTGAGTATAGCCGCTCTTTTTTTGTTAATATCTTGATATTGGGTGAAAATTTAAGGAGACTTTAGTCTTACGCTTGAACCACATCTGTTCAGAAAAAATACATTTCAATAGATACATAAATAATTTTTCCACTAGAAAAATATGATAAAATTTAACGTAAATAATTTAGTGTTTACGATGCGCTTCTTATATGATCTACTCATTTACCCCATCCCTTACTCTAACTAAATAACCTTAACCTTAATTAACTAACGTAGGTTGCTGCTAAGGTAATGCATGTTTTATTATTAGGGTTATGCTTGACGGGAGTATAACATATTCGGATATAAACGAATCAGTAGATAACATAATGGATCAGAAACCAATCGGTAGATCACAGATTAAAAAGCGCCGTTGTGACTCTATTCTTCCTTACACGAATGCAAAAGTCCCGTAATAGCCAATAAATGGAAATACAATTCTTCTAAAAACGAGTTCTGTCTCTTGATCAAAATTGATTCAAGCCAAAACCGCGAGTAATCGATATGTAATAACAGAAAAGATGATTAATGGATTCACAAAGGCGAACACTTCGGCTGTCATTATTATCCCAGAAAGTGTTTACGATCGCAGCGCAAGGCTGAGCAATTTATAAATCACAGGATATTTACAAGCGCATGCGCAAACACTCAATAATATGGAAACATGATGTTGTGCTGTGAATCATTTTATTTGTGCACTGATCCTTAATAGATCAGTAGCAACATTAAATGTTTTAAAATAAAGTCTCGTCTTCCTGTTAAAATCATTTTCTAGAAATACAAGTGAAATATGCATGGTCCCCAGTGAATAAACAGTGAACGAGGCATTAAAAATGACTAAGTTAAGCATTTACCTCCCCATTTAGCCTCGAAAGTCCCCAGATGACGTCTTATCTTAATAAAAATGAACACAGAGTGCAGCTTTAAATGCAAAAAAAAAAAAAATAAATAACTAAGCCCATCATTTGCCCCCACTCCATTTAGCCCCAAAAGTCGTCAAAGCCTTAACATATTTTAATTTGAGTATAGCACCACGCAAAACTGCTAAATAGAAAGGCACAGAAAAATTTGGACAAATATAGTAAAATAGTCAAAAAATGGAGTGATT
Source organism: Euprymna scolopes (assembly GCF_053919585.1). Taxonomy (NCBI): domain Eukaryota; kingdom Metazoa; phylum Mollusca; class Cephalopoda; order Sepiida; family Sepiolidae; genus Euprymna; species Euprymna scolopes. The sequence continues at coordinate 120,184,710 of NC_136488.1, forward strand.
TTATTAGCCCTAAAATAGCCACTGGGGCACAGCTAAGAGTTAACGCGAAGTATAGACAAACAAAATTATATAGAAATCATCAAGTTACAACTTTTTAGAAAGTTTCATAAAAATCCAAGGCAGCAATTATTTATTTAATAAGCACAAAAATGTCAACTTAAGCCATTTTAACACGAAAGCGACCTCTACGGGAAACCAGAGTATTCCCAGAAAATCCGTTCTGTTACTTTTTTTTACTGATATCATGTTTAATGTTTGTGCAAAATTTTTAAAAAATCCAAAGCGTGGTTATTGAGAAAAGTGCGGACAGACGTTAATTTACAGGTCCACTCTTTTTTGTTGAGGAACCAACAACTTGTAAACAGAATATATGTTTTCATTAATTTTATAAGAATTTAATTAAAGATTTTCATTTCCAATTC